>NC_029787.2:59723461-59753873 GCF_000816755.2 Arachis ipaensis | reverse complement strand
TGAAGGTTTAGACTAACATTGCATGATTCCTGGAATTCTTATTAAAAGTTTTGATTCTCTTTATTTCCTTTTCATATAAGTTTCGAAAATTACAAAAAAATTTATAAAATCATAAAACCAAAAATATTTTATGTTTCTTGTTTGAGTCTATTGTCTAATTTTAAGTTTGGTGTCAATTGCATGTTTCTATTTTTCTTGCATTTTTCGAAAATTACATGCATGTGTCTTCATTACTCTTCAAGTTGTTCTTGATGATTTCCTTGCTCTGATCTTTAAATTCTCTTGTTTAGTGTGTTTTGTTGTTTTTCATATGCATTTTTACATTGTATACAAACATTTAAGTTTGGTGTCTTCCATGTATTGTTTATTTGATCTTAGTTGCATTTTTATTGTTTCTCATCATCAAAAATTAAAAAATATTTTCAAAACTATGTCTTTTCAAGTCAATAATACAGAGAATTGAAGATTCAGAACATTCAGCAGAGGAATCAAAAAGAAAAAGCTGGGCGTTCAAAACGCCCAGTGAAGAAGGAAAACTGGCGTTTAAACGCCAGCCAGGGTACCTGGCTGGGCGTTTAATGCCCAAAAAGGTAGGATTTTGGACGTTAAATGCCAAAATGGATGCCATTCTGGGCGTTTAACGCCAGGATGACACTAGAGGGAAGATTTTGTTTTTAATTCACATTTTTTCAAGTTTTCATAATTTTTCAAAATCAAATCTTTTTCAAATCATATCTTTTCAATCATATCTCTTTCAAAATCAATTTCTTTCCATTTTATATTTATTTTTACTATTTTCAAAAATCCTTGCTTCAATTCAAGATTGACGTCAAAATTTTCAAGTTGTTACTTGCCTATTAAGAAAGGATCAAACTTTAAATTTTAGAATCATATCTTTTAATTTCTTGTTAGTCAAGTAATCAATTTTAATTTTAAAAACTTTCTTTTTCTAAATTGATTTTCAATCATATCTTTTCAATCACATCTTTTTCAAAATTAATTTTCAATCATATCTTTTTAATTTCTAATTTCAAAATCTTTTTTTTCAAAATCACTTAATTTCTTTCCCAAACTTAATTTTCGAAAATCTCAATCAAATTTTCAAATTTTCTTTTTATTATTTCAAAATATTTTTAATTTATTCGAAAATTCTTTCCCTCTTTTCACATCCTTCTATTTAAGGGACTAACACTCCTCCTCAAGGTGCAATTCGAACCCTATTTCTTTAATAAGTTCGAATTCTCTCATCTCTACCTCCTCTTTCTATTCTTCTTTTCCTATGACACCTCAAGGAATCTCTATACTGTGACATAGAGGATTCCATACTTTCTTGTTCTCTTCTCTTTCATATGAGCAGGAACAAAGATAAAGGCATACTTGTTCAAGCTGATCCTGAACCTGAAAGGACCTTGAAGAGAAAGCTAAGAGAAGGTAAAGAACAATTCTCTTTAGAGAGGGCCTAACAGAGCTTTTCAAGGAAGAAAAAACCATGGCAGCCGAAAACAACAATGCCAACAATGCAAGGAAGGTGCTTGGTGACTTTACTGCACCTACTCCGGACTTCTATGGGAGAATCATCTCAATCCCTGCCATTGGAGCAAACAACTTTGAGCTTAAGCCTCAATTAGTTTTTCTAATGCAACAGAATTGCAAGTTTCATGGACTTCCATTGGAAGATCCTCATCAGTTCTTAACTGAGTTCTTGCAAATCTGTGACACTGTCAAGACCAATGGGGTTGACCCTGAAGTCTACAGATTTATGCTTTTTCCTTTTGCTGTAAGAGACAGAGCTAGGACATGGTTGGACTCACAACCTAAAGAAAGCCTGAACTCTTGGGAAAAGCTAGTCAATGCCTTCTTGGCAAAGTTCTTTCCACCTCAAAAATTGAGTAAGCTTAGAGTGGAAGTCCAAAGCTTTAGACAGAAGGATGGTGAATCCCTCTATGAAGCTTGGGAAAGATACAAGCAACTGATCAGAAGATGCCCTTCTGACATGCTTTCAGAATGGAGCATCATAGGAATTTTCTATGATGGTCTGTCTGAACTATCCAAGATGTCATTGGATAGCTCTGCTGGAGGATCTCTTCATCCGAAGAAGACGCCTGCAGAAGCTCAGGAACTCATTGAAATGGTTGCAAATAACCAATTCATGTACACTTCTGAAAGAAATCCTGTGAATAATGGGACAAATCAGAAGAAAGGAGTTCTTGAGATTGATACTCTGAATGCCATATTGGCTCAGAATAAAATATTGACTCAGCAAGTCAATATGATTTCTCAGAGTCTGTCTGGAATGCAAGCAGCAATAGGCAGTACTAAGGAAGCTTCCTCTGAAGAAGAAGCTTATGATCCTGAGAACCCAGCAATGGAAGGGGTGAATTACATGGGAAAACCCTATGGAAACACCTATAATCCTTCATGGAGAAATCATCCAAATCTCTCATGGAAGGATCAACAGAGACCTCAACAAGGTTTCAACAACAACAATGGTGGAAGAAACATGTTTAGCAATGTCAAGCCTTTTCCATCATCTTCTCAGCAATAGACAGAGAATTCTAAGCAGAGCCCCTCTAACTTAACAACCATTGTCTCTGATCTAATCAAAACCACTCAAAGTTTCCTGACTGAAACAAGGTCCTCCATTAGAAATTTGGAGGCACAATTGGGTCAGCTGAGTAAGAAAATTACTGAACTCCCTCCTAGCACTCTCCCAAGCAATACAGAAGAGAATCCAAAAAGAGAGTGCAAGGCCATAACCACATCTCACATGGCCGAACATGGAGAGGAGGATGAGGCAGTGATTCCCACTGAGGAAGACCTCAATGGACGCCCACTGACCTCCATGGAGTTCCCTAATGAGGAACCATGGGAATCTGAGGCTCACGCTGAGACCATAGAGATTCCGTTAAATTTACTTTTGCCATTCATGAGCTTTGATGAGTATTCTTCCTCTGAAGAGGATGAAGATGTTACTGAAGAGCAAGTTGCTAAGTACCTTGGAGTAATCATGAAGCTGAATGCCAAGTTGTTTGGTAATGAGACTTGGGAGGATGAACCTCCATTGCTCATCAAAGAACTGGATGACTTGACTAGGCAGAGATTACCTCAAAAGAGACAGGACCCTGGAAAGTTCTCAATCCCTTGTACCATAGGTACTATGACCTTTGAGAAGGCTCTGTGTGACATAGGGTCAAGCATAAACTTTATGCCTCTCTCTGTAATGGAGAAGCTAGGGATCATTAAGTTATAAGCTGCAAGAATCTCACTGGAGATGGCAGACAATTCAAAAAAACAAGCTTATAGACTTGTAGAGGATGTCTTGGTAAAGGATGAAGACCATTCCATCCCTGCTGATTTCATAATCCTAGAAACTGGGAAGTGTATGGATGAATCCATCATCCTTGGCAGACCCTTCCTAGCCACAACAAAGGCTGTGATTGATGTTGACAGAGGAGAATTGATCATTCAAGTGAATGTAGACTCCCTTGTGTTTAAAGCTCAAGGATATCCCTCTGTCACCATGGAGAGGAAGCACGAAGAGCTTCTCTCAATACAGAGTCAAATAGAGCCCCCACAGTCAAACTCTAAGTTTGGTGTTGGGAGGCCACAACCAAACTTTAAGTTTGGTGTTGAACCCCCACATTCAAACTCTAAGTTTGGTGTTGGAAGGTTCCAACATTGCTCTGAACATCTGTGAGGCTCCATGAGAGCCCACTGTCAAGCTATTAACATTAAAGAAGCGCTTGTTGGGAGGCAATCCAATCGTTACTATTCTATGAAAATTTTCTATTTTCTATTGTTATTTTATGTTTTCTGTAGGTTGATGATCATGTGAAGTCACAAAAATAATTGAAAAAGCAAAAACAAAGTGAAAAATAGAATGAAAAACAGAACACCCTGGAGGAGACAGTTACTGGCGTTTAAACGCCAGTAAAGGTAGCAGAATGGGCGTTAAACGCCCAGTCTGGCACCATTCTGGGCGTTTAACGCCAGAAATGGGTACCAGACTAGTGTTTAACGCCAAGAATGGGCAAGAAGCTGGTGTTAAATGCCAGAAATGGGCAGCAGCCTGGTGTTTAATGCCAGGATTGGTAGAAAGGGGCATTTTTGCATGCCACTTGGTGCAGGGATGAGATATCCTTGACACCTCAGGATCTGTAGACCCCACAAGATCCCCACCTATGAAATCCCACCATTCTCTTCACCACTCACATCCATTCTTCATAAAACCCCACATACCTCATCATTCAAATTCAAACCACTTTCCCACCCAAATCCACCCATAATGGCCGAACTATACCCCCCTCTCCACTCCTATATAAACCCATCTTCACTCCTTCATTTTCACACAACATACACACTACTTCTCCCCCTTGGCCGAAACACTAAGCCCCCTCCATCTCCTCTATTTCTTCTTCTTCTACTCTCTTCTTTCTTCTTTTGCTCGAGGACGAGCAAGTTTCTAAGTTTGGTGTGGTAAAAGCTAAAGCTTTTTGTTTTTTTCCATAACTATTTATGGCACCAAAGGCCGGAGAAACCTCTAGAAAGAGGAAAAGGAAGGCAAAAGCTTCCACCTCCGAGTCATGGGAGATGGAGAGATTCCTCTCAAGGGTGCATCAATACCACTTCTATGAAGTTGTGGCCAAGAAGAAAGTGATCCCCGAGGTCCCTTTCAAACTCAAAAAGAATGAGTATCTAGAGATCCGACATGAGATCCGAAGAAGAGGTTGGGAAGTTCTCACCAACCCCATTCAACAAGTCGGAATCTTAATGGTTCAAGAGTTCTATGCCAATGCATGGATCACCAAGAACCATGATCAAAGTGTGAACTCGGACCCCAAGAATTTGCTTACAATGGTCCGAGGGAAATACTTGGATTTTTGTCCGAAAAATGTAAGGTTGGCATTCAACTTGCCCATGATGCAAGGAGATGCACACCCCTACACTAGAAGGGTCAACTTTGATCAAAGGTTGGACCAAGTCCTCATGGACATCTGTGAAGAGGGCGCTCAATGGAAGAGAGATTCAAGAGGGAAGCCGGTTCAACTAAGAGGGCATGACCTCAAGCCCGTGGCTAGAGGATGGTTGGAGTTCATCCAACGCTCAATCATTCCCGCTAGCAACCGGTTCGAAGCTACTATAGACTGGGCTATCATGATACATAGCATCATGATTGGAGAGGAAGTGGAAGTTCATGAGGTTATATCCCAAGAACTCTACAAGGTGGCGGACAAGTCCTCTCCTTTGGCAAGGTTAGCCTTCCCTCATCTTATTTGTCACCTTTGCAATTCGGTTGGAATTGACATAGAGGGAGACATTCTCATTGATGAGGACAAACCCATCACTAAGAAAAGGATGGAGAAAACAAGAGAACCTCATCAAGAGCATGAGGAAATTCCGCAGCATAAAATCCCTGAGATGCCTCAAGGGATGCATTTTCCTCCACAAAACTATTGGGAGTAAATCAACACCTCCCTAGGAGAATTAGGTTCCAACATGGGACAACTAAAGGTGGAGCACCAAGAGCATTCCATCCTCCTCCACGAAATTAGAGAAGATCAAAGAACCATGAGAGAGGAGCAACAAAGGCAAGGAAGAGACATTGAGGAGCTCAAGCACTCCATAAGATCTTCAAAAGGAAGAACAAGCCGCCATCACTAAGGTGGACCCATTTTTTAACTTCCTTGTTCTTTATTTTCCTGTTTTTTGAAAATTATGCTTTATGTTTATCTATGTTTGTGTCTTTATTACATGATCATTAGTGTCTATGCCTTAAAGCTATGAAAATGAATCCATCACCTTTCTTAAATGAAAATGTTTTTAATTGAAAAAGAAAAAGAAGTGCATGAATTTCAAATTTTAAAACAGTTTAATTATTTTAATATGGTGGCAATACTATTATTTTTCTGAATGAATGCTTGAACAATGCATATTTTTGAATTTGATTGTTTATGAATGTTAAAATTGTTGGCTCTTGAAAGAATGAAAGGAAAAAGAGAAATGTTATCTGATGATCTAAAAAATCATAAAATTGATTCTTGAAGCAAGAAAAAGCAGTGAAAAGCTTGCAAAAAAAAAGAGAGAGAAAAGAAAAAAAAGAAAAGCAAGCAGAAAAAGCCAATACCCCTTTAAACCAAAAGGCAAGGGTGATAAAAAGGATCCAAGGCTTTGAGCATCAGTGGATAGGAGGGCCCACAGGAATAAAATCCTGACCTAAGTGATGCACATAAACTTGTTATGCTACGATTTAGGAAATTGCACGATCGGCAAAATTCCTTCCGGCAAGTGCACCGGTTATCGTCAAGTAAAAACTCACAATAGAGTGAGGTCGAATCCCACAAGGATTGGTTGAGTGAGCAATTCGGATTAGAAGTATGTTCTAGTTGAGCGGAATCAAGATTTAGATGAGAATTGCGGAATGTAAAATAGCATGAATTAAAGGGCGAGAAGCTAAATTGCTGAAATTAAAAGGGATGGGGGTGATTGCATGAATTTAATTGCAGAATGTAAAGAGAAAGTGGTAAATCAGAAATGGGGAGTTCATTGGGTGTTAGGAGATATTGAGATCTCCGAATCAAAACATGTATATCTCTTCCTCAACCAATGCGTTCATTAAATTTTGCTTGGCAATCTTATATGATTGGATCCAAATCCCTTGGCTCATGTGTCGAACACGTTTAACCTCCAGTTTGGGGTCAAACTGGAGGTTAAACGTGGAGATGGAGAGAGCAACCCTGGAGTAGAAAAAGTCACAATCTAAAAAGGTTCAGCCAGTTATGTGTTTGTGGCATTTATGTATCCGGTGGTAATACTGGAAAACAAAGTGCTTAGGGCCACAGCCAAGACTCATAAAGTAGCTGTGTTCAAGAATCAACATACTTAACTAGGAGAATCAATAACACTATCTGGATTCTGAGTTCCTATAGATGCCAATCATTCTGAACTTCTAGGGATAAAGTGAGATGCCAAAACTGTTCAGAAGCAAAAAAAGCTAAAAGCCCCGCTCATCTAATTAATACTGATCTTCATAGATGTTTTTGGAATTCATTGTATATTCTCTTCTTTTTATCCTATTTGATTTTTAGTTGCTTGGGGACAAGCAACAATTTAAGTTTGGTGTTGTGATGAGCGGATAATTTATACGCTTTTTGGCATTGTTTTCAGTATGTTTTTAGTATATTTTAATTAGTTTTTACTATATTTTTAATAGTTTTTAAATAAAAATCACTCTTTTGGACTTTACTATGAGTTTGTGTGTTTTTCTGTGATTTCATGTATTTTCTGGCTGAAATTGAGGGACCCGAGCAAAAATCTGATTCAGAGGCTGAAAAAGGACTGCAGATGCTGTTGGATTTTGACCTCCCTGCACTCAAAGTTGATTTTCTGGAGCTACAGAAGCCCAATTATTGCGCTCTCAATTGCGTTGGAAAGTAGACATCCTGGGCTTTCCAGCAATATACAATAGTTTACACTTTTTCCGAGATTTGATGACCCAAATAGGCGTTCCAAGTTAGCTCAAGAATTCTGGCGTTTAACTCCAAAACTAGCACAAAAGCTGGAGTTAAACGCCCAAACTGGCACAAAAGCTGGCGTTTAACTCCAAGAAAAGTCTCTACACATGGAAGCTTCAATGCTCAGCCCAAGCACACACCAAGTGGGCCCGGAAGAAGATTTCTGCATTAATTACTGATTTCTATAAACCCTAGGCTACTAGTTCTCTATAAATAGGACCTTTTGCTATTGTATTTTCATCTTTGATAAGTCTTATGCTATCATAGACACGTTTGAGGGCTAGCCTCACGGCCATGCCTAGACCTTGTTCTTATGTATTTTCAACGGTGGAGTTTCTACACACCATAGATTAAGGTGTGGAGCTCTGCTGTTCTTCATGAATTAATACAAGTACTATTATTTTTCTATTCGACTCAAGTCTATTTCTTCTCCAAGATATTCATTTGTTCTTCAACTTGATGAATGTGATGATTCATGACACTCATCATCATTCTCACCTATGAACATGTGCCTGACAACTACCTCTGTTCTACTAGCAATGGCTTGAATGTGTATCTCTTGGGTTTCTAATCTAAGATTGGAACCTTCGTGGTATAGGCTAGAATTATTGGCCGCCATTCCTGAGATCCGGAACGTCTAAATCTTGCCATGGAAAGGAGTATGAATGATTGGAAGAAGGCAATAGGAAAGCAGAGGTTCAAGGGGAACAAAGCATCTTCATACGCTTATCTGAAATCCACCAATGAATTACATAAGTATCTCTATCTTTATTTTATGTTTATTTTCATCACCTTAAACTCCATAACCATTTGAATCCGCCTGACTGAGATTTACAAGAAGACCATAGCTTGCTTCAAGCCGACAATCTCCGTGGGATCGACCCTTACTCACGTAAGGTTTATTACTTGGACGACCCAGTGCACTTGCTGGTTAGTTGTGCGGAATTGTGACAAAGTGTGATTCACGTTTAAGAGCTCAAAGTCCTTAGTGCCATTGTTGATGATCACAATTTCGTGCACCAGTTAGTTACCTTCTTCTCAACACCAATGTTTTATTTTCTTTGTTTGCTCATTGTTGTATTTGCATGTTTAATTACATATTTGTTTGGTTTGTGCATATATTTACCACTGCTTGGTTAAAGTAATGAGTTTCCTTTCAAGACCTTATTTTATAAAATTTTACTAATTTAAATTAAAACTTTTGTGTTGAACTTGTTTGAAGATTATAAATTGGAACATGAATTATAGCTAAGAACACACAACCTGTGAGATTTTGAGCTTATTTATATGGTTACATTATTTAACCATAAATTTTTATTCTTATGTGTTTTCTTCCCTATGATTGCAATCTTTGCTTTGTTTCATTCTATATGTCCACTATTTAGTGTATTTACATGCTTGCATATGATTGAAGCCATCACTTGTTTTTGCTCACTTATCCCAAATAAGGCTACCCTTTTAAATCACCCTTGTTAGCCACTTTGAGCCTTTTTAATCCTCATTTGTTCTATATTTTACCACATCACTAGCCTTAGGCGGAAAAACAATTAAATACCCCAATTGAATCTTTGGTTAGCCTAAGATAGAGATTGTGTAACAATTAAGTGTGGGGAACCGTGGGAACATGGGTTAATAAGGGAATGTGTTATGTTTTTACTTTGATAAAATATTGGAAATTTGGGTACCTACTCATGTAAGACCAGAAAAATTAAAAATTCATGTGCATTGATAATGTTATGTTTATTTTTATGCTTTTACAAAAAAAATAATAATAATAAAAAAATCCAAACAATATTCAATAAATAAGTAAATAAATAAGGGGACAAAATTACCCTAATGCAAAGTTAAGTTAATAAAAAGATCAATGCACATGTGATAAAATTAAAAGAAGAGTTGATGCATGAGTATGTGATGCAAAAGTTGGAATTTCGGGTAGCTAAGCATGATTTTAGAATTACATAGAGAGTGTGTGTGTGTGTTAGGTGAAAGCTTAGGTTTTTCAAAGATTCAATTTATAGCTCACTTAGCCATATACATACCCTCACCCTTATCTTAGCCCCATTACAACCTTGAAAAGACCTCATGATGTTTGTATTGGTACATTAAATACTTGTTGATTGGTTAGATGAAGAACAAATTTTAGAAAGCATGATTAGAGAAGAGTAGAGTGAATTACCCTATACACTTGAGTGATTAGAGTGCATATACACTACCAGTGAGGGTTCAATGCTTGATTTTATGTTCCCTGCTTTCATGAGCTGTCTTCTTACATGTTTACTTGTCTTTTATTGTATAATTTGAATTAGTGGAATCTGATTTATGTTGTCTTGGAAAATTTGTTTACTTTTAACCAAGTAGGAAAAAGCATTCTGCATGTAGTTGCATTCATATAGATAGGTTGCATTTCATACTTTCTACCATTTCTCTTCACTCATTATAGCTTCTCTTGAGCTTAGCATGAGGATATGCTAATGTTTAAGTGTGGGGAGTTTGATAAACCACTATTTTATGGTTTATCTTATGCTCAATTGAGTGGTTTATATCAAGTCTTTGCCCACTTATTCATACTAATTGCATGGTTTTACATTTTCCCTCCTGATCTTGTGCTATGATTGGAAACTTGCTTCCCAAAGCCTATAAATTACCAAAAATTAATTCTCCTTTACCATTCGATACCTTGATATGTGTGATAAGTATTTTCAGACTTCATAGGGCAGGAATGGCTTAGAGGACAGAAAGGAAACATACAAAAATGGAAGAAAAGCACAAAAATGGAGTTTTAAAGAAAAGGCAGCGACGCGAAGGCATAGACGACGCGGACGCGTGCCTAGCGCAAAACGAAAATGACGCGCATGCGTGGATGACGCGGACATGTGCCTTGATCAGAACGCAATTGATGCGGACGCGTGACAAGGAAAAACTCCAAATAACGCGCACGCGTGACTCACGCGCACGCGTGACAGACGCCACGTGCAGAAATGGCAGAAAATGCTCCCAGCAATTTCTGAACCTCTTTTTGGCCCAGATCCAAGTCTAGAAAACACAGATTAGAGGCTATAAAGTGGGGGAATCCATCCATTCATAGAAGAGACGGAAATAGAAGATATACAACATTCGTAATTCATTATCTTAGGTTTAAATGTAGTTTTTAGAGAGAGAGGTTCTCTCCTCTCTCTTAGGATTAGGATTTAGGATTTCTATTATGTTTAGGCTACTTCTTTTCAATTACAGGTTCAATATTCCTTTAATTTATTTTCTACTATTATTTATTCTATTACTTTAATTGTTATTTATCTTTCCAAATTGATTTATGAACTTTTCTATGTTAGGATTGATATTTTTATATAAATTGAGGTATTTCAAATATAAGATCGTTCTATTCTATTTATGTTATTGATGCTTTCGATTTATCAAAATTATTTTCATTCGAGTAGATTTTCTTCTCTTTTAGCTTTGGTTGAGTAATTGGTGACACTTGAGTTATCAAACTCAGCTGTTGATTGAAATTAGAGTTGCTGATTGATTTGGATTGCTCTAAAGCTAGTCTTTCCACAGGAGTTGACTAGGAATTGAGGATCAATTTAATTATTCCACTTGACTTTTCTTTGTTTAGTAAGGGTTAACTAAGTGGGATTAAAACCCAATTCTCATCACACCTGATAAGGATAACTAGGATAGGACTTCCAATTCTTGTACCTTGCTAAGAGCTTTTATAAATATTAATTTATTTTTCTCGTCATTTAAATTACTTGTTCCTTATTTCAGAAACCCAAAAATATATCTTTTTCCATAACCAATAATAAATCATACCTCCCTGCAATTCCTTGAGAAGACGACCCGAGGTTTAAATACTTCGGTTATAAATTTTATTGGGTTTGCTTAAGTGACAAACAAAACTTATGCACGAAAGGATTCTCTGTTGGTTTAGAAACTATACTTACAACGCAATTATTTTTATAAAAATTTCTTTACTGGCAGAAATCTGATCATCATGGAAGTGCAAAAAGAAGACTACAACAAGTTATGCTACCCTATTGTTGAAGGAACGGATGACTAAGAGGGTGAACAAGAGGAAGTTGTTGAGAATGAACTCCGTGAGCTTGATGAAAAGGAACCTCAGCTTGAGGCAAAGAGTGAACTGAAGCCTCTTCCATCTCATTTGAAGTATGCTTTCTTAGAGGACAACCAAAGGTTTCCGGTCATTATTGCTAGTGAGCTTTCTAGTGAAGAAGAAGGAAAGCTCCTAGATATTTTAAGAAAGTACAAGAAGGCAATCGGTTGGAGCCTAGCCGATATTGTGGGGATTGACCCCCGCAAGTGCATACATCGTATCTTTCTCCAAGAGGGAGCTCGGCCGGTTAGGTAATCACAAAGAAGACTCAACCCAACCATCCTTGACGTGGTAAAGAAGGAGGTCACTAGGCTACTTGATGCGGGTATCATATACCCAATTTCTGACAATGAGTGGGTGAGCCCGGTCCAGGTTGTTCCCAAGAAATCAGGAATCACTGCAGTTAAAAAGGATGATGGTGAAGTGGTCACCAAGAGAGTACAAAATGCTTGGCGAGTGTGCATCGATTATAGAAGGTTGAATGCCGCTACAAGGAAGGACCACTACCCTTTGCCCTTTATCGATCAAATGTTGGACCGGTTGGCGGGTAAATCCCATTATTGCTTTCTTGATGGATTCACTGGTTACTTCCAGATTCACATTGCTCTTGAGGATCAGAAAAAGACCACATTCACTTGTCCTTTTGGCACCTTTGCTTACAAAAGGATGCCATTTGGACTATGCAATGCACTTGCTACTTTTTAGCGGTGTATGACGAGTGTCTTTTCCGATCTAATGGAGAATTTTCTGGAAGTCTTTATGGATGATTTCATTATTTATGGAACTTCATTTGATTGCTGCTTAGAGAACTTGGCCAAAGTCTTAGCTAGATATGTTTACACTAACCTTGTCTTGAATTTCGAAAAATGTCACTTTATGGTAAGACCAGGTATAGTGTTAGGACATGTAGTGTCTGAGGAAGGCATTTCTGTAGACCCGGCCAAGGTTGATGTTATCACCACTTTACCTCACCGCTCATCTATGAGGGAGGTCCGCTCGTTTTTGGGACATGCAGGATTTTACAGGCGCTTTATTAAGGATTTCAGCAAGATTGCTTTTCCCTTATCGCGCCTCCTCCAAAAAGATGTAGACTTTGAGTTTGACAGTGCATGTGTGAATGTGTTTGAAGAGTTAAGGAGAGTTCTTACCACAGCACCGATTGTGCGAGGCTCCAACTGGACGCAGCCATTCGAGATAATGTGCGATGCGTCAAACCATGCTGTAGGTGCCGCGCTTGCACAGCGCGATGGTAAACTTCCTTATGTCATTGCTTACTCTTCTAAAACATTGGATGCAGCACAATCCAACTATACCACTACAGAAAAAGAACTCCTAGCTATTGTTCATGCTTTAGATAAATTCAGATCTTATTTACTAGGGTCCAAGATAGTGGTATACACGGATCATGCAGCTTTAAAGTACTTATTGACAAAGAATGAGTTAAAACCTAGACTCATACGTTGGATCTTACTTTTGTAAGAATTCGACATTGAGATTAGGGACCTGAGTGGGTCTCAAAACTTGGTTACGGATCATTTAAGCCGCCTTGAGAATTTAAAATTTGACCCATTTCTGATCGATGACTGATTCCCATTGGATAGTTTGCATGCTATGTCGGATAGCTTTCCTTGGTTTGTACCAATGGCGAACTAATTGGTTGCAAAAATCTTCCCTCCTAACTTTTCTAAACACCAAAGAGACAAGTTGAGGAGTGATTCCAAATACTACATTTGGGATGACCCTCACTTGTGGAAGAGGGAAGTGGACCAAGTAATTCGAAGATACATCCCGGAATCTGAAATTCAACCCATTCTTGAAGCTTGCCATTCGTCCGAATGTGGCAGCCATTTTGGCCCACAACGGATAGCTAAAAAGGTGTTGGAATGTGGATTCTGGTGGCCAACCTTATTCAAGGATACTAACCGGTTCTATGTGTCGTGCCACCAATGCCAGAAGTCGGGAAATACGTCCCAAAGGGATGAGATGCCTCAGCAACCTATGTTGTTCTGTGAGATATTTGATGTATGGGGCATTGACTTTATGGGACCATTTCCCAACTTAAGTGGGTATCTATATATTCTGTTAACGGTTAACTACGTGTCATAGTAGGTAGAAGCAATACCTACTCGCCTTGATCATACCAATACCGTCATTTCTTTTATTAGAAATAACATTGTATGCCGTTATGGGTTGCCACGAGCAATCGTGAGCGACCAAGGATCCCCTTTTGTAATAGAAAAATAGAGGCACTGCTCAAGCGCTATGGGGTATTGCATAAGGTTGCCACTGCTTATCACCCGCAAACCAACGGACAAGTGGAAGTATCTAACCAGGAGATTAAGAGAATTTTGGAGAAAGTGGTAAATCCACAAAGAAAGGATTGGAGCCTCCGGTTAGGAGATGCACTTTGGGCGTATAGGACGACCAACAAGACTCCATTGGGGATGAGTCCCTTCCGGATCGTCTATGGTAAGGCATGCCACCTTCCGGTGGAGATTGAGCATAAAGCCTATTGGGTGGTAAAGCAGTGCAACATGGATTTCACCAAGGCGGGTGTGGCCAGGAAATTACAGCTAGAGGAGCTCGAGTGTTTGAGGAACGAAGCATATGAGAATGCCCAGATCTACAAGGAAAAGACTAAAGCATTTTATGACCATCACATCCAGAAGAAGGATTTTCAAGGTGTTGAGGTTCTCCTCTACAACTCGAGGCTTAGATTCATGCCTGGCAAGCTCTATTCTAGATGGGAAGGACCCTTCAAGGTGAAAGAGATAAAGCCTTATGGGGTGGTGGAATTGTTTGATCCTAAAAGCAAAGCAACTTTCAAGGTGAATGGACATAGAGTGAAGAAGTACCATGGCTATAAGTTTCCAAAAGAGCTAGAGGTGTTCCTACTAACGGATGCACCTAGAGAAGGAGAAGCTTGAGCGACTGACCGTCCAACTTAAGGACGTTAAAGAAAAGTGCATGGTGGGAGGCACCCTACCGTGGTAAGATCTTCCTTGTGTATACCTTCTTGCTTCTAGCTTTAGATTCTTGTGAATTTTGTGATTTCTTAATGTTGTTGATTGCGTAGGAATGATAGTTTTGTTGATCTTGTTGGATAACTAGGATGTTCATATAGATTTCATCATTTTGGTATGGAGGAATTGTTGAAGTAGAGAGAATGTTTTGTTTTGAATAGTGCATGAATTTCTGAGTGTTTTCTTGACTACCTAGCTTAAACACCTGCCAAGAATGTGTTAGAATAGTCCTTTCTATGTTGTTTAAAAAAAAAAGGGGGCGGGATCCGCGCGCGAGCGTGCTTTGCGCGCGCGCCGGTGGTGCATTTCAAACTCCTGGT
This sequence comes from Arachis ipaensis, assembly GCF_000816755.2. Taxonomy (NCBI): domain Eukaryota; kingdom Viridiplantae; phylum Streptophyta; class Magnoliopsida; order Fabales; family Fabaceae; genus Arachis; species Arachis ipaensis. The sequence goes on along the minus strand of NC_029787.2, from coordinate 59,738,908 downwards.
ACAAAAACCCGAGAGTTGTGCCCACCTTGTACCCACTTCGTGCCAGGAACCCACGCGCAAGCGTGCGTGACGCCTATGCGCCCCCTGCAACTTCGCCATCGACGCGCAAGCGAACTGTGCGCACTTGCACCGGTTGTGCATTCAAACCTCTCTGGTACAAAAACCAGAGAGTTATGGCAAATTTGTGCCTATTCTGTGTCTGCGACTGACATGCAAGCGTACTTGACGCGTCTGTGCCGGTTGCCACCTTCATCAGGCACGTGTCCGCGCCGCCTGTGCTACATGCCAACTCTGGTACAAAAACCAGGGAGTTAGGCCTACTTCGTGCCAACTGTGTACCAGGGCACAACTGCCCTCACGCGGACGTGCCCTTGACGTGTACGCGCCCCTCGCTCAACCCTCATTGACGCGCAAGCACACTGCACGCGCGCGTCGATCGCGCGACCCAGTTTTAAAACTGGCGCGCCCTGCTTCTTTCCTTTTTCTCATCTCTTTTCTACTTCACTTTCTTCCTTCTCCCATCACCTCTTCTCTCTTCGTCCTCTTCCATACTCCACCACCACCATCTCTGGCCACTCACCGGTGACCACCACCACCTCCGGTGGCACTACATCTCTTTTCTCTCTTTCTCCTTTTTCACAAAAGATTACTCCACCTTGTTCTCTTCCCCCTCTCAAGGTTTTACTTCTTCTACATCTCATCTCTTACTCTCGTTGCATAATCTCTTCTTCTAGTTGCATGTTTCTTTTTGTTTATTCTCTTAATTTCTCTTTTAGTTGCATGATTATACTACTTGCTTTTTGCTTGTTTACTTTTTCTTTCTCTTGTTTTCTCATGGATGCTAAACTTGAGTTTTAATTTGCTTTGATAGATATTCTTGTTATCTTTCATTATCCTTGTAAGTAGGTGATCTTGTGTGATGATTGATATTTCATTTTGGGACTCTAATTGATTTAGTATCTCATATTTGCTCATTGCTTGATAATTGCACGCTAAGTGTTCGTGGAAATGCACAAATGCCATTTTGGTTTATTTTGGTTATATACCTTCAATTTAGTGCTTTCTCCTCATTTACTTGCTCTCTTCTAAGTGTATTGAGCTCACTTTGCTTTATGCTTGCCAATTAGATACTCATTAAACATGACTTGCTCTTTGTTATGGATGCTTGAGATTACTCTTCTCATGCCACCATGCATGCTTTACTCACTCTTGCATCCCATGCCAAGTGTTGTGACCTATGCCTCTGTAATTATTCTATTGCACAATTTCTTTTGGGCACTACTCCTCACTTGCATGTTGTTTTCTTTGAGTTGATTCTTGGGTTTAATGTTTTCCCCTTTTCCCTTCCTTTTTCAGGATGGCCACCAAGAAAGGCAAGGAGAAAGCTCCACAGAAACCGGCCATAAGGAGGGCACCCCAAAAGTCAACCTCGAAGGCGCACCCTACACTAGGAGCCAAACCCCTATCTAAGAAGGTGAAGGCATCCGATCCTATTGATGAAAAAGAGAAGAGCAACCCGGCAAAGAATTCTTCAAGGTTTTCCAACCGCTTCTGTGAACTTGTGTTCCCCACCATGGTTGAAAGGAACTATCACACCGAGCATCTACTCGCCCCGCAGGACAAGGTTGCTCATTGTATCCTGCCTTGCATTGAGCGGCGAGGATGGGAGTTTCTTCTGAGAAAACCACAAGAGGTCAACCTCTCGTGGGTGGTAGAGTTCTACACTAACTACCATCGTCTCTCTCTTCAATCAGTGTACGTGCGCCGGAAGCAAGTCCCAGTTTCAGAAGAGGCTATTCAGCAAGTGCTTAATGTCCTACCGGTACCAAGTGAAATGGATGGCTACCAAGAGGTCTTACGTCAACGAGATGAGTTTGGGTTTGATTGGGACTCAATTCTTCGAGTCATTGCTGAATCAGAGACATTTTGGACCCAAGGTCGACTCCGGATGCGGCCCAAGTGCATTGACGCACGTTCCATCACTGTAGAGGCTAGAGCTTGGGCCCAGATCCTATCCCACTATGTCCTATCCAGCACCAACAAGTCGTCCTTCACGGCGGATCTTGCTTTGCTTGTCTCGTGTGTTCTCACAGAGAGACTGGTGAACATTTCGCTTCTTATCAAACAAGTGATAAGTCAAGTCCACGCCCGGGGTAATTTGCCATTTCAAGCATTGGTGTCTGATTTAGTCGCTGCTGCAGGTGTTCCTTGGGAGACCATGGACGTGAAAGCTATGATTCTGGCTAAGGGCGATGTTGTCCCAACCAGAAGATACTTACAGCTTCTCATGAACACCCCAAGCCTCGACATAGCCCCTCAGCCTACTATTCTTTCCACCTCATCATCACCACCACCACAAAGATCCACCCATCAAAGGATAGAAGATCTACACCGAAGATTGATAGATATGAGCAGCGCAACCAACGCCGATACACTTACATCAAGAAGCTCTTGCATTGTGTTACCCCTAGCATGGAGGAACCCAAAATATTCACATCCACCTCGAACCCAAGTAACGGGAGCTCTGATGATGGGGATAGTGAAGGTTCCGGTCCCGACCGCCCTTTGCGCATTGTTGGTAGCACGGAGGACCGTGCTAAATTCTAAGTGTGGGGAGGGGAGGTCATTCGACCGATCTCCATGGGTAACAATCTCTTCCTTTCAACACCCATGGATTTATCTTTTGTTTAGTAGTTAATACATTGCATGTGTAGTTAGTCCTGCTTGTAAATACCCTTTGCATGATAGTTAGTCTCTATAGAGTTACTTGGTCAAAATAATGACTTCTTCCCCCAAGAAACTATATTTTGGGGTACCCTACCAATTTTGAAAACAATTTTTGCGGTAAACTTGCTTCAAGAATGTATCTGGGAACATAGTGATTGAGCTAAGAACACAAGCATGTAAGTTTTGAGCCTATTGTGTGATTATATCTTCTAACCACTATTTCCCATTCTTATGTGTATTCTTCTCTCTCTGTGATTGCGATCCTTGCTTTGTCTGATTCTATATGTCCATTACTTTGTGTATGAATGCATTTACATGATTGAGGCCATCATTTTAATAGTCACTTTTCCCAAACGGCCTTAACCCTTTTATCTACCATTGCTAACCAATTTTGAGCCCATGATAAACCTTTTTCGTTCTTAATTAGAGCACATCAACAACCCTAAGCGAAAAACAATGAATATCCCTGGATTTAGATCCTTGATTAGCTTAGGTAAGTAAGGGTGTGTATCATTCAATTAGGAGGGTGTACTTGGGAACTTGGGTAGATGTAAAGGTGTGTATTTGTAGTTGTAATTGAAAATTTTGGGAATTGGGAACATACTCATGTATTAATGATTGAACTATATGCATTGAAACTTTTGTACATTCAACCCCAAGAGAAAAAGGGGACAAACGAAAAAAAGAAAAAAATTATATATATATATATATATATATGTAAATATGAGGATGAAAGAAAAAGAATGTAAGAAAAAAAATAGAAAAATAGAAAAAACAAAAGTATGGAAAAGAAAATAATAAAAAGGGGACAAAAATACCCCAAGACAAAGTAATAATAACGATGCATATGGGATGTGGATTAAAAAGGATGCATGAGTATACGAAAAAGCGAAACCCATGGGTAGCTAGGCATTGTATTAGAATTATATAGGGTGTTTTATGTGTTTAGTGAGATCTTCGGTTAATCAAGGATTCAAGTTTTAAGCTCACTTGACCGTATACATCCTTACCTTCACCGTAGCCCCATTACAACCCATGAATAAGACCTCATGATACTTGTATGCATGCATTAAGTAATTGTTGATTGTTAGATGAAAGACAAATATTGGAAAGCATGATTAGGAGAGGATTGAGTGACGAACCCTATACACTTGAGCGAATAGAGCGGATACACTTCCGGTGAAGGTTCGATGCTCAAATCCTTGTTCCCGGCTTTCACAAGCGTTCATCTAGCAAGTTATATGCACTTCATATTGATGTTCAGATTAGTAGGATTGATGAACTACATGTCATTTTCACCCCATATGCTCATATATGTTCTTGGAGGATAGATTTCTCCTTGACCAAGTAGATAGATGCTTTTACAGTAGTTGCACGCATTCATTTAGGTAATTTGCATTTCATAAACCCTTTCTCACCATGATCTTTGGTCCTTTTATTTTTAGCATGAGGACATGCTTGGTTTAAGTGTGGAGAGATTTGATAAACCCCAATTTTGTGGTTTATATTGTGTAGAATTTGAGGGGTTTTGTCAATATTTTTCACACTTATTCACAAGAATTGCATGGTTTTGTGTTCTCTTCGTAATATTGCTTCATGATGGAAAACATGCTTCTTTTGCCTTAGAATTGCTATATTTTGATCCTTTTTTATTACCATTCGATGTCGTGACGTGTTTGTTGAGTGATTTTAGAATTTATAGGGCAAGAATGGCCTAGAAGAGAGAAAGAAAGCATGCACAAGTGGAAGGAACATGAAGATTTGGATTTTGGGAATCTCAGCATGGGCGCGCACGTGTGGGTGCAGACAGCTGGAAGCGGCGCGCAAAGATTGGCGCATCCGCGCGGATTAGAGAAATCCACACTGACACACACGCGTACATGTCGCAGACGCGTGGATTGCAAAATCAATCGGCGCACACGCGTGCATGGCGCGTACACGTGACAAGCTGCACATGACCTTATTAAAGAAAATCATGCCTGGCAATTTATGAGGCTCAAGAGGCCCAAATTCAAGCTGGTTCTGCATGGAAAAGACCCAAGGATGCTAGGGGAAATGGGGGGATCATTCATTCACACTTAGACACAATTTTTAGCTAGTTTTTAGTTTTTGTTCTTCTAGAGAGAGAACCCCTTGTTCCTCTCTAGATCTAGTTTGAATTGATCTTCCCTTGTTGATTCTGATTTGGATCTTGTTGATTACTAGTTTTGATTACTTAATTTGAATTCCTTAGTATAATTTTTTTTAGATCTTGTGTTAGATTTATGTTTTCTTGTCACTTGTCATCTTCTACCTATTTTGTGAATCTTATGGATCTTGAATTTTTAATGTTACATTGATAATTTTCGTGATTAATTGTGTTGTTTGAGTGAATTTACATTGATAATTGTTAGTGGGTACTTGTTAATTTCAATTTAATTGCACTTTGAATATGTCTTTTAGTAATGCTTACCATGTGTTTGATGAAATATTTTCTTTGATTATGGAGTAGTTCTCTTTACTCTTGGCCTAGGCTAAGGGAATTGGGTAAACTTGAGTCATTGGGTCTAATAGATTTGATGATTTGGGAACCCTTAGTGGTCATTTGATAACCATTGACACTAGCCTACTACTAAGTCAATTAGTGGCTAGGTTGGACATTATGGGTTGATGTTGACTAAACCATTTAATGTACTTCAAGTATAGAAGTAAACTTAATGAGTTTGGTTCCTCATAATTGTCAAGATACGGTTATTAGACAAGGATGGTGACCCTAATTCCCATGCCTAGCCAAGAGTTGCTTTTATTATTCTTATTTGAAACCCCAAAAATCCTAATTGCTTTGTCTTAGTTATAGTTATTTATTTAGTTTTAGAGTAGAATTATATTGGATGTTATCTTATTAGTTTGGAATTGCTCACATCTTGTTTTAGTCACTTGAATTAGTTTCTTTCATTTCAAGATTACTTACTTGTTAGGACTCTGAGTTTAATTCCTTGCTCATGACTTGCAACCCCGAATTTCTAACTAATGTTGATGCACATGTTTGCCCATTCCTTGTGAGACGACCCGAGGTTTGAATACTTCGGTTACTTTTATTGGGGTTGAACTTGTGACAACCAATTCCTTTGAAATTTGATCGAGAGTTATTAGTTGGTTTGGAACTATGCTTACAACGAAGTTCTATTTCTATTAAGAGAAACTCTAGACCGACAATAACCCTCGCTTATCAGAGACCCCTGCCCCATCCTCACCAAGGCAAATCTTGAAGCCTTATGTGCCAAAGGCACCATATCCACAAAGGTTGAGGAAGGATGGGAAGGATGGCCAGTTCTCTAGATTCTTAGAGATCTTCAAGAAGCTCCAAATCAACATACCATTTGCTAAGGCATTGGAGCAAATTCCACTCTATGCCAAATTTCTGAAGGAGCTCATGACAAGAAAAAGAAATTAGGGAGTAATAGAGACCATAGTGCTAACTGGGGAGTGTAGTGCCATAATACAAAAGAAGCTACCCCAGAAAATGAAAGACCCAGGGAGTTTCGAAATCCCCTGCATCATTAGAGGATATCAACATCGAGAAGGCCTTGTGTGACTTGGGAGCTAGCATCAATCTCATGTCCCTAACCATGATGAAGAGGATGAAGATTGAGGAAGCCAAGCCAACAAAAATGGCACTCCAGTTGGCTGACACAACATTCAAGTTCCCACATGGTGTAGTGGAAGACTTGCTGGTGAAGGTAGGAGAGTTCATTTTCCCAGCTGACTTTGTTATGCTGGATATAGAGAAAGAGGCTAACACATCAATTATCCTAGGAAGGCCATTCTTAGCTACTGCTAGAGCCATCATTGATGTGCAAAAAAGGGAATTAGTCTTGAGATTACATGAAGAAAAGATGGTCTTCAATGTCTTTAAGACAATGAGTTACCCTAAGGAATCCATAGGAGAATGAATGATGGTGGACACCATAGAATAGATAGTTCAAGGAGTTTTGGAAGAAGAACAATGTGAAGGAACTATTGAGTTAGAGCAGCAAGCATCAAGTGGAGAACTACCACAAGAAACCATGGAGAATTCAATCATGTTGAACCCTAAAGACAGCAAGGAAGCAGAGGCACCAAAACTAGAGCTAAAGACCTTACCACCAAGCTTGAAATATGCATATTTGGGTGACAACAACACTTACCCAGTGATCATCAATTCGAGCTTGAGTAAAGAGCAAGAAGAGGAACTTATCCAAGTGCTGAAACAACACAAGGATGCCATAGGTTGGACACTTGCAGACTTAAAAGGAATCAGTCCTTCAATGTGCATGCACAAGATAATACTTGAAGAAAGTGCTAAGCCCTCAAGACAGTAACAAAGAAGGCTGAATCCAACCATGAATGAAGTGGTCCAAAAAGAAGTGTTAAAGTTGTGGCAAGCAGGGGTGATTTACCCCATCTCAGACAGCCCTTGGGTGAGCCTTGTGCAAGTAGTTCATAAAAAAGGAGGGGTCACTGTTGTGCCCAATGAGAAGAATGAGCTGATACCAACAAGAACAGTGACTGGCTGGCGCATGTGCATTGACTATAGGAAGCTTAATGAAGCCACCAGGAAGGACCACTTCCCCTTACCCTTCATGGATCAGATGCTTGAAAGATTTACCAGACATGAATACTATTGCTTTCTGGACAGTTATTCAGGCTACAACCAAATAGTTGTAGACCCCAAGGACCAGGAGAAAACTTCATTTACTTGTCCATATGGTGCCTTTGCTTATAGGATAATGCCCTTTGGATTGTGCCATGCACCTGCAACATTCCAAAGGTGCATGCTCTCCATATTTTCAGACATGATTGAAAGATTCATTGAAGTGTTTATGGATGACTTCTCTGTATTTGGTAACTCATATTCTAACTGCTTGCACCACTTAGCCTTGGTGCTAAAGAGATGCCAAGAAACCAACCTTATTTTAAATTGGGAAAAATGCCATTTCATGGTTACAGAAGGGGTGGTTCTTGGTCACCAGATCTCAAAAAGGGACATAGAGGTGGACAAGGCTATGGTGGAGGTGATTGAAAAGTTACCCCCACCTTGCGATGTCAAGGCAGTTAGAAGTTTTCTAGGACATACAGGCTTCTATGGGAGGTTCATTAGAGACTTCTCCAAGGTTGCCAAACCTTTGAGCAACCTACTTGTCTCTAATGTACCTTTTGTTTTTGATAATGAATGCATGCTAGCCTTTGAGGAAATTAAGAGTAAACTCTCCTCTGCGCCTATTATAGCTCTACCCTATTGGGATTTACCTTTTGAGTTGATGTGTGATGCATCAGATTTTGTTGTGGGTGCTGTTTTAGGACAGACGAAGGACAAATTGGTGCATGTCATTTATTATGCTAGCAAGGTTCTTAATGTGAATTAAAGGATCTATACCACTATAGAGAATGAATTACTTGCCATTGTCTTTACTTTTGATAAATTTAGATCATATCTTATTGGCTCTAAAGTAATTGTATTCACTGATCATGCAGCACTCAAATACTTGCTCACCAAACAAGAGTCTAAGCCCAGACTAATGAGATGGATCCTACTACTCCAAGAGTTTGACATTGAAATTAAAGATAGAAGTGGAGCAGAAAATAAGGTGGCTGACCACCTATCAAGAATTCCACAAGAAGAAGATGGGGCACACCAAATTACAGTGAATGAAAGTTTTCTTGATGAGCAGTTGATGATGATTCAAGAGGCCCCTTGGTTCGCAGACATAGCCAACTTCAAGGCTATTGGGGAACTACCAACTAACATCAACAAGCATATAAGGAAAAAGCTAATCAAAGATGCTAAATACTACATCTGGGATGAGCTCTATTTGTTCAAAAAGTGTGCTGATGGAATCTTGAGAAGGTGTATCTCCCATGAGGAAGGACAAGAAGTGCTTTGGCAATGTCATGGATCTGCTTATGGAGGCCATTTTAGTGGGGAAAGAACTGCAGCCAAGGTACTACAATATGGGTTCTACTGGCCATCCATTTTCAAAGATGCAAAGGACTTGGTGTCAATATGTGATGAATGACAAAGGGCTGGCAATCTACCCAAGAGAAATGAGATGCCACAGAGGTTCATAATGGAGTTCGAATTGTTTGATGTGTGGGAAATGAATTTTATGGGACCTTTCCCATCCTCATACTCAAACAGTTATATATTGATGGCTATAGATTATGTGTCAAAATGGGTAGAAGCCATTGCTACTCCAACAAATGACAACAAGGTTGTAATGAGCTTTTTGAGGAAGAACATCTTTAGTAGATTTGGAGTGCCTAGAGCCTTCATCAGTGATGGAGGGACACACTTCTGCAATAGGCAACATGAAGCACTCCTCTCTAAGTATGGAGTCAAGCACAAGGTGACAACTCCATACCACCCATAGACCAACGAACAAGCTGAAATTTCAAACAGAGAGCTTAAAAGAATTCTTGAAAAAACTGTTAGAAGCTCAAGAAAGGATTGGTCTAAGAAGCTGGATGATACATTGTGGACCTACAGGACAGCCTTCAAAACACCTATTGGGATGTCGCCATACCAATTGGTGTTTGATAAGGCTTGTCACTTGCCAATTGAGCTTGAGCATATAGCATTCTGGGCTCTGAAAATGTTGAATTTTGATGATCAAGTTGCTGGAGAAAAGAGGCTTATGCAACTCAATGAGTAGGAGGAGTTTAGAGATCAAGCATATGAGAATACAAAGATCTACAAAGAGAATACAAAAAGGTGGCATGATCAGAAGATAGCAAGGAGGGAGTTCACTGAAGGGAAAAAGGTGCTGCTGTATAATTCAAGACTCAAGTTCTTCCTTGGGAAGCTTAAGTCTCGATGGTCAGGACCCTTCACCATCCTCAAGGTGTTCCCCTATGGCCATGTAGAGCTTATGGAAGACAAAACACAAAGGACCTTCACTGTGAATGGCCATAGACTCAAGCATTACCTAGGGAACTCACTGGATGAGAAGAGAGTGAGCTACAACCTCAGCTAACAAAGGAAGAACGTCAAGCTAGTGACGATAAAGAAGCATGAGTTGGGAGGCACCCCAACACTCTATATTCTTTTGATTTATTGCTTTCTTAGAAGTAGTTAAAATTTGTCAATTTAGATAGTTTAAGTTTCAATTGAAAAATTGTGTTTTCTTGCCTTCTAGAAGTAGATTGTAGGTAGTGGATTAGGAATTTTAATATCAGTTTTGGTAGTTAGGAGGCCCTTATATTCTGTTTTCTTTTAGTCTGAAAATGCAATTTGATGAATACATTTGCTAATGATGAGCTATTGGGCTGAGAACTAGCTAAAGAGCTAAGTTTGGTGTGGCCACCAATTTACTTAATCTAGGCTTACCACCTTTGAACAAATCATATCTGAAGGTAAGCCCAGAGATTAAGTTTGGTGTGACCACCAATTTATTTAATCTAGGCTTACTACCTTTGAACAAATTATGATTGAAGGTAAGCCCAGAGATTAAGTTTGGTGTGGCCACCACCATACGATACCATCATCTAGCAAGCCCAATACTACTCAATCTGAAAGCATTTAATATATTGGAGAGAGCATGAACATGGTTTAATTGTGTTCAAAAAGGGGATGAAAGCAAAAGTATATGAAATGATTGGAATTATTCTACCTTTATGAATACATTAAAAACCCAATGATGAACCCAATTTATTATAATGCAATGGGATTAAGTTTGGTGTCCCAAGGGACACCCATCAGTTGCAAATTCATTCATCCATATTAAAAAGAAATGTGGAGGATTCTTTTGTCATTACTAATGGGTTTTCAGTTTTATTTTCAGGAGAGAGAATGGGGCCCACATGATTGATAGCGCATAAAGCAAAGAGGTCAAAGTGTACTTGCACTTTGGAACTCAAAACATGCAGGAAGCAAAGTGGGATAAGGATTGGCGCCTCTTCCCACGCTAGGCGCCACTCCCCAAGTGGGAAAACATTGAATTACCTTACTTCCCACCATTCGAACCACACTTTCCACCCCTATAAAATCTCTACTTTTCCCAAACCTTCTTTAAACCTTCAAACACACTCCCTCAACCTAATGGCACCACCAAAAACCTCAGCATCAAAGAAAAGAAAGACTAAGGAACCAATCTCTGGATCCTCAAGTTTAGGTTTCAATAAGTACAAGTTCCTCTCCTTATTTAACCAAAACCAGTTTTATGGTTGGGTGAGTGAGAGGGGAATCATTCCAGAGGTTGGCTTCCAGCTGGGGAGAAACGAGCACCCTGAGATCAACAGGGAGATAAATAGTAGAGGCTGGACACTCTTGTACAACCCACCAAGGAAGGTGGTGAAAGGCTTGGTGAGAGAGTTCTACGCCAATGCTGTGCCTCAGCCAGGACAACCCTATGGCTATCTTAGCTATGTGAGGGGGAAGTCCATTGATTACAGCCCCACCAATATTGAGAGGATGCTGATGGTGAAGCAGACAACCTCCACCCGGAGCTATGAGGAAAGAATGAAGCAACAAGACCCAGGATTTGATGAAATCCTAAATAAAATATGTGTGTTGAATGTGCAATGGATAAATGACAAGGATGAGAGGCCCAACCAACTGAGAAGAAGAGATTTGAGCCCCAAGCTAGAGGGTGGCTGGATTTTTTGAGGAGGTCTCTAATCCCCACATTCAACACTTCAGATGTGACCAAAGAGAGAGCAATGCTCATATACAGTATCATGAGAGGAGAGAATGTCAATGTTGGGGAACTGATTGCCAATAATATCAACAAAGTGCTGAAAAGCACCAAGAATAGCTCAAGGTTGCCATTTTCCAGCATCATCCAAAGGCTGTGTGATGAAGCAGGGGTGGGGAAAATAGTTGATAAAGTGCTAGTGGAGTAAGAAAAGCCCATAACTGCCAAGAAGATGGCCAAAGTGGTAGCTGTCAACCCACTTCAGAGGGCCAGGGAGCATAGAGCTCATGTTCATGAGCCACATGTGCAACAACAACAAGAAGAGGAAGAGGCAGAGGAGCAACCACATTTTCTAGCACTCCAACTACCACCATATCAGCAATACCAACAATTTTCAGAGGGATTCCATTGGGAGCAAGTACAAGGAGATATACACCAAATGAAGGGAGACCTACACCATCTGAGAGAGGATGTCGACCAACTCAAGGATAATCAACAACAACAATGGAACCAAGTGAATCAGAATATACAATAACTCCAAGGGAGTTTTGAGAACCTGAAGGAGCAGCAAGACTAGATTAACTGGGGAGAGATGCAAGGCAGCCTAGGAATGATTCTGGAACGACAGCTACAACAAATGGGGAGCCTTGCTGAATTCAGACACCTTTATGAAGCAAGAACTGTAACAAGAGGGGAATATGACTACTACGTACAAACAAAGTTGAGCTACTTGTGCAATGCATTAGCCAACATGAATCCCAATTACCCTACCTATATGCAGAAAATGGAGGAACTCAGTGCACGGCAGGAAAAATTCGCATACCAGCACAAGGAAAATGTGAAATCCTACATGAGAAGGCTGGGATTTTGGAAGCCCAAGGACAAGAAAGCACAAGAAGGATCCTCCAAGAAAGATGAATCCTCCTCTTCCAGAAGAAAGACAAAGGCAAAAGGGCCAATGAACTGAAGTTGAAGCTGCTCAAGGTTGTTACGACCCATGGTTGACACTCTCTAATTTCTGCATTTTGCTTAGTTTTCTCTATGTTTTAAATTCTGTTCCTGAATAATTGCAACATTAGGATAGTTTATTTTCAATACTTAGGTTTTTTTTATATCCTGAAGTCTTTTGTGAGTCCTTTTTAATTTCAAGAAAGAAAATGCAATGTTATTTCAAGTTTTTGCAATATCAATAAAAGCATAGTTTATTTCCATAAGAGTTGTTGTGAGTTATTATAAGAGCAAGAGTAAAAGAGACTAAGACCAAGAGAGATCATTCAAAAATTAAGGGACAAGGAACAAAGTGTAGAACCTTGAATGAATTAAAAAAAAAAGAAAGCGAGTCATGAAAGGCAACTAGTCTTAGAAGGTATGACAAGTAAAGGTTAAGGGGTTTTCCTTGAACATCTATAGAACCAAGAAGTAGTAAGCAAAAAGGACCCAAGGCTCTGAGCATCAACTACTAGGATGAAAAGAAACATTAAAAAGCTCAAAAGAGTTAGAGAACTTAGTAGATGCTTGTGGTGAAGATGTGTCAAGAAGAGACTTGGGCAAGTAAATTCTTAAGGATGTTTCAACACCTAATACCATAAAACCAACTGGTTTGGGAGTGCTAATTGAAAGCCTAACTAAAGGGTTTTCTTGCGACAAAACACTTAGAGTCGTGGTCAATAAATAGAAAAGAAAGAACAACCAAAAAGAACATGAAACAACTCTTGCTACTTCAAGGTGACAATCAATAAAAGGGACCCCTGAAGCTTATACTTGAAGGAACCCTCAAGGATCTAGGAATCTTTGTGACATTGAAACAAAATTATTCATGCATATGTTAAGCACTTAGTCCTACTCTTAGTCACGTTTGCATCCATTCAAGGTCAAAGTCTCAAATCATAAAAGGGCTACTCACACTAATTTGCTTGGGACAAGCAAAGCTTAAGTTTGGTGTTGTGATGACTTACATCATCTACCCTTTTTTCTTGCATAAAAAAGACCATAAAAGAGCATAATCTCATTAGATCATTGCAATTCATGCATTATTTGATGAACATTATAGTACATTTCTTTGGAATGAGTTTGCGCTGAAATTCAGGTGAAAAAGACATCAAAAAGGGGAAGAAAACAACAAAACAAGTTGGGCGTGTGGTGCACGAAATTGTGATCTCAGGCAACGGCGCCAGAAACTCTGTACACACGTCTTAATAAATCGTTTTTCATTCACAACTTCGATACAACTAACCAGCAAGTGCACTGGGTCGTCCAAGTAATAAACCTTACGTGAGTAAGGGTCGATCCCACGGAGATTGTTGGTATGAAGCAAGCTATGGTCACCTTGCAAATCTCAGTCAAGTGGATATAAAATAGTTATGGAGTTTTCGAACATAAATAATAAATAGATAGAAAATAAGGATAGAAACACTTATATATATCATTGGTGAGAATTTCAGATAAGTGTATAGAGATGCTTTCGTTCCTCTGAACCTCTGCTTTCCTGCTGTCTTCATCTTCCGGATTCTCATGAATGCCGCCATCAATCTAGCTTACACCACGAAGATTCTGATTAAGAGATCTAAGAGATACTCATTCAATCTAAGGTAGAACGGAAGTGGTTGTCGGGCACGCGTTCATAGGGAATGATGATGATTGTCACGTTCATCACATTCATGTTGAAGTGTGAATGAATATCTTAGAAGTGGATTAAGTTGAATTGAATAGAAAACAGTAGTACTTTGCATTAATCTTTGAGGAACAGCAGAGCTCCACACCTTAATCTATGGAGTGCAGAAACTTTACCGTTGAAAATACATAAGTGAAAGGTCCAGGCATGGCCGAATGGCCAGCCCCCATGATCTAAGAACTAGGCATCCAAAGATGATCAAAGGATCAAAAGATGATCAAAAGATGTCTAATACAATAGTAAAAAGTCCTATTTATAATAAACTAGCTACTAGGGTTTATAGAAGTAAGTAATTGATGCATAAATCCACTTCCGGGGCCCACTTGATGTGTGCTTGGGCTGAGCTTGAATGTTACACGTGCAGAGGCTCTTTCTAGAGTTGAACGCCAGGTTGTAACGTATTTCTAGCGTTCAACTCTGGTTTGTGACTTGTTTCTGGCGTTTAACTCCAGACAGCAGCGTAGAACTGGCGTTCAACGCCCTTTCAAGTCGTCTAAACTCGTTCAAAGTATGGACTATTATACATTGCTGGAAATCCCTGGATGTCTACTTTCCAACGCAATTGGAAGCGCGCCATTTTGAATTCTGTAGCTCCAGAAAATCCACTTTGAGTGCAGGGAGGTCAGAATCCAACAGCATCAGCAGTCCTTCTTCAACCTCTAAATCTGATTTTTGCTCAAGTCCCTCAATTTCAGCCAGAAAATATCTGAAATCACAGAAAAACACACAAACTCATAGTAAAGTCCAGAAATGTGAATTTAGCATAAAAACTAATGAAAACATCCCTAAAAGTAACTAGATTCTACTAAAAACAAACTAAAAACAATGCCAAAAAGCGTATAAATTATCCGCTCATCACAACACCAAACTTAAATTGTTGCTTGTTCCCAAGCAACTGAAAATCAAATGGGATAAAAAGAAGAGAATATACTATAAATTCCAAACTATCAATGAAACATAGCTCCAATCAGATGAGCGGGACTTGTAGCTTTTTGCCTCTTGAATAGTTTTGGCATCTCACTTTATCCATTGAAGTTCAGAATGATTGGCTTCTATAGGAACTCAGAGTTCAGATAGTGTTATTGATTCTCCTAGTTCAGTATGATGATTCTTGAACACAGCTATTTTATGAGTCTTGGCCGTGGCCCTAAGCACTTTGTTTTCCAGTATTACCACCGGATACATAAATGCCACAGACACATAATTGGGTGAACCTTTTCAGATTGTGACTCAGCTTTGCTAAAGTCCCCAATTAGAGGTGTCCAGGGTTCTTAAGCACACTCTTTTTTTTGCTTTGGACCTTAACTTTAACCGCTCAGTCTCAAGTTTTCACTTGACACATACACGCCACAAGCACATGGTTAGGGACAACTTGGTTTAGCCGCTTAGGCCAGGATT
>NC_029787.2:59720769-59723103 GCF_000816755.2 Arachis ipaensis | reverse complement strand
TTTTTTTTCGCCTATTTTTTTTTCTCTTTTTTTTTGCAAGCTTTGTTCTTTGCTGCTTTTTCTTGCTTCAAGAATCATTTTTATGATTTTTCAGATTATCAAATAACATGTCTCTTTGTCATCATTCTTTCAAGAGCCAACATATTTAACATTCATGAACAACAACTTCAAAAGACATATGCACTGTTCAAGCATTCATTCAGAAAACAAGAAGCATTGTCACCACATCAATATAATTAAACTAAGTCCAAGGATAAATTTGAAACTCATGTACTTCTTGTTCTTTTGAATTAAAACAGTTTTCATTTAAGAGAGGTGATGGATTCATAGGACATTCATAACTTTAAGACATAGTTACTAACTACTAATGATCATGTAACAAGACACAAACACAGATAAGCACTTAACATAGAAAACAAAAAATAGAGAATGTAAGAACAAGGAATGAGTCCACCTTAGTGATGGTGACGTTTCCTTCTTGAGGAACCAATGATGTCCTTGAGCTCTTCTATGTCTCTTCCTTGTCTTTGTTGCTCCTCCCTCATTGCTTTTTGATCTTCTCTTATTTCATGAAGGATGATGAAGTGCTCCTGATGTTCCACCCTTAATTGTCCCATGTTAGAACTTAATTTTCCAAGGGAGGTGTTGATTTGCTCCCAATAGTTTTGTGGAGGGAAATGCATGTGAGGCATCTCCGGGATCTCATGGTGATGAGCTTCCTGCGCCTCTTGAGCTCCATGAATGGGCTCTCTTGCTTGCTCTATCCTTTTCTTAGTGATGGGCTTCTCTTCCTCAATGGGAATGTCTCCTTCTATGAAAGCTCCAGCTGAGTAACATAGATGGCAAATAAGATGAGGAAAAGCTAGCCTTGCCATGGGGGAGGGCTTTTCGGCTATTTTGTAGAGTTCAAGGGAGATGACTTCATGAACTTCTACTTCCTCTCTAATCATGATGCTATGAATCATGATGGCCCGATCCACAGTAACTTCGGATCGGTTGCTAGTGGGGATGATAGAGCATTGTATGAACTCTAACCATCCTCTAGCTACAGGCTTGAGGTCCAATCTTCTTAGTTGAACCGGCTTGCCTTTGGAGTCAATCTTCCATTGAGCTTCTTCCACACATATGTCCATGAGAACTTGGTCCAACCTTTGATTAAAGTTGACCCTTCTAGTGTAGGGGCGTGCATCTCCTTGCATCATAGGCAAGTTAAATGCCAACCTCACATTTTCCGACCACAACATCATAGAAGTAGTCTTGATGAGCTTTGGAGATAAATCTTTCCATCTCCCATGACTCGGAGGTGGAAGCTTTTGTCTTCCCTTTTCCTTTTCTAGAGGATTCTCCGGTCTTAGGTGCCATCAATGGTAATGGAAAAACAAAAAAGCTTATGCTTTTACCACACCAAACTTAGAATATTGCTCGTCCTCAAGTAAGAGAAGAAAGAATAGATGAAGAAGAAGAAGAAAATATGGAGGAGAGGGAGAAGGGGGTTGTGTTGTGTAAAAATGAAGAAGAATGGAGGGCTTTATATAGGGAAGGGAGGGGGGTAAGGTTCGGCCATAAGGGTGAGTTTTTGGTAGGAAATTGATTTTGAATTTTGAAGGTAGGTGGAGTTTATGGGGTAGGTTTATGGGGAAGAGTGGATGGATGTGAGTGGTGAAGTGGTGATAGGGAAGAGAGATTGAGGTAATTGGTGAAGAGTTTTGGGGAAGAGTGTTTATGGGATTGTGTGAAAGAGGGGTGAGAAGAAGTGAGTGGAGGTAGGTGGGGATCCTGTGGGGTCCACAGATCCTGAGGTGATCCTGTGGGGTCCACAGATCTTGAGGTGTTCAAGGATTTACAACCTTGCACACAACTCTGGGCGTTCAGCGCCAGATTGGTGCTTGTTTTGGGCGTTGAACGCCCATTTGTTGCCCATTTCTGGCGTTGAACGCCAGAACCATGCTTGTTCTGGGAGTTCAGTGCCAGCTCTTCTCCAGGGTGCAATTCTGGCATTCAAACGCCCAGATGCTGCCCTTTTTGGGCGTTCAGCGCCAGAACCATGCTCTATTCTGGCATTGAACGCCAGCCAGATGCATCTTATTGGCGTTTAAACGCCAGTAAAGTCTTCCTCCAGGGTGTGATTTTTTTTTGCTGTTTTTGATTCCGTTTTCCATTTTTATATTTATTTTGTGACTCCACATGATCATGAACCTAATAAAACCTGAAAAACAATAAAAATAGAAATTAGATAAAAATTGGGTTGCCTCCCAACAAGCGCTTCTTTAATGTCAATAGCTTGACAGTGGGCTCTCATGGAGCCTCACAGATGTTCAGAGCATTGTTGAGACT
>NC_029787.2:59718723-59720740 GCF_000816755.2 Arachis ipaensis | reverse complement strand
TCAGTTTCTCTATTACAGAGAGGGGCATGAGGTTTATCCCTGAACCAAGGTCACACAGAGCCTTTTCAAAGATCATATTGCCTATGGTACAAGGTATTACGAACTTTCCAGGATCCTGTTTCTTCTGAGGCAATGTCAGTTGATCCAGATCACTTAGTTCATTGGTGAACAAGGGAGGTTCATCTTCCCAAGTCTCAATACCAAATAATTTGGCATTCAGCTTCATGATTGCACCAAGAAACTTGGCAGCTTGCTCTTCAGTAACATCCTCATTCTCATTAGAAGATGAATACTCGTTAGAGCTCATGAAGGGCATAAGGAGGTTCAATGGAATCTCTATGGTCTCTAGATAAGTCTTAGATTCCTTTGGTTCCTCAAAGGGAAACTCCTTATTGATTACTGGACGTCCCAGGAGGTCTTCCTCACTGGGATTTACATCCTCCCCTTTCTCTCCAGGTTCGGCTGTGTTGACTATGTCAATGGCCTTGCACTCTCCTTTTGGATTTTCTTCTGTATTGCTTGGGAGAGTACTAGGAGGGATTTCAGTGATCCTTTTAATCAACTGGCCCACTTGTGCCTCCAAATTTCTAATGGAGGACCTTGTTTCATTCATGAAACTTACAGTGGCCTTAGATAGATCAGAGACTAAGTTTGCTAAATTAGAGGTATTTTGTTCAGAGTTCTCTGTCTGTTGCTGAATGGATGATGGAAAAGGTTTACTATTGTTAAACCTATTTCTTCCACCATTATTAAACTGAAAATTCCTGACAGGTGCTCGCTGGATAGTTGTAATTTAGCTTCTCTTAGTTTCCTCTTCAGAGTCCTTTCAAGTTCTGGATCTGCTTTAACAAGAATGTTCTTGTCCTTGCTCCTGCTCATATGAAAAAGAGGGACAGAAAAATAATAATAATAGGGGTTCTTTTTACCACAATATAGAGGTCCTTGTGTGAGTAGAAGAAAAGAAGAAGAAAAAATTCGAATACAGATGGAAGAGGGGGTTCGAATTTGGGTGAGATGAAGTGTTAGTAGATGAATAAATAAATAGAAGGAGATGAGAGAGAAGGAGAATTTTCGAAAATTATTTTTGAAAAAGAGTTAGTGATTTTCGAAAATAGTTTTTGAAAAAGGTTAGTAATTTTTCGAAAATTAAAATCAAAAATTAAAATAATTAGTCAATAAAAAAGAAATTTTGAAAAAGAGGGAAGATATTTTCGAAAATTAGAGAGAGAGAGAGAGAGTTAGTTAGGTAGTTTTGAAAAAGATAAGAAACAAACAAAAAGTTAGTTAGTTAGTTGAAACAAATTTTGAAAAGATAAGGAGTTAGGAAGTTAGAAAAGATATTTTGAAATCAAGTTTTTGAAAAAGATATGATAAGAAGATATTTTTGAAAAGATATGATTGAAATTAGTTTTTGAAAAAGATTTGATTTTTGAAAAAGATTTTGAAAAAGATAGGATTTCTAAATTGAAAATTTGATTTGACTCATAAGAAACAACTAGATTTTAAAATTTTTTTAAAAAGTCAACTCAAATTTTCGAATTTTATGAGAGAAAAGAGGGAAAGATCTTTTTCAATTTTTGAATTTTTAATGATGAGAGAGAAAAACATGAAAATGATGTAATGCATAAAAATTTTGGATCAAAACAATGAATGCATGCAAGAATGCTATGAATGTCAAGATGAACACCAAGAACACTTTGAATGTCAAGATGAACATCAAGAACTTATTTTTGAAAATTTTTATATGCAAAGAAAACATGCAAGACACCAAACTTAGAAATCTTTCATATTTAGACTCTATGGATGCAAAAATGCACAAGAAAAACAAGAAAAGACACAAAACATGAAAACATCAAGATCAAACAAGAAGACTTACCAAGAACAACTTGAAGATCATGAAGAACACTATGAATGCATGAATTTTCGAAAAATGCAAGATGAATATGCAATTGACACCAAACTTTAAATCTGACTCAAGACTCAAACAAGAAACATGAAATATTTTTGATTTTTATGA
>NC_029787.2:59713680-59718669 GCF_000816755.2 Arachis ipaensis | reverse complement strand
TGAAGCAAGCTATGGTCACCTTGTAAATCTCAGTCAGGCGGATATAAAATAGTTATGGAGTTTTTAGCATAAATAATAAATAGATAGAAAATAAGGATAGAAACACTTATATATATCATTGGTGAGAATTTCAGATAAGTGTATAGAGATGCTTTCGTTCCTCTGAACCTCTACTTTCCTACTGTCTTCATCCAATCAGTCTTACTCCTTTCCATGGCTGGCTTTATGTAAGGGCATCACCGTTGTCAATGGCTACATTCCATCCTCTTGTGAAAATGGTCCAAATGCTCTGTCACAGCATGGCTAATCATCTGAGGTTCTCGATCATGCTGGAATAGGATTCACTCTCCTTTTGCGTCTGTCACTATGCCCAGCACTCGCGAGTTTGAAGCTCGTCACAGTCATTCAATCCCTGAATCCTACTCGGAATACCACAGACAAGGTTTAGACTTTCTGGATTCTCATGAATACCGCCATCAATCTAGCTTACACCACGAAGATTCTGATTAAGAGATCTAAGAGATACTCATTCAATCTAAGGTAGAACGGAAGTGGTTGTCGGGCACGCATTCATAGGGAATGATGATGATTGTCACGTTCATCACATTCATGTTGAAGTGCAAATGAATATCTTAGAAGTGGAATAAGTTGAATTGAATAGAAAACAGTAGTACTTTGCATTAATCTTTGAGGAACAGCAGAGCTCCACACCTTAATCTATGGAGTGCAGAAACTCTACCGTTGAAAATACATAAGTGAAAGGTCCAGGCATGGCCGAATGGCCAGCCCCCATGATCTAAGAACTAGGCGTCTAAAGATGATCAAAGGATCAAAAGATGATCAAAAGATGTCTAATACAATAGTAAAAAGTCCTATTTATAATAAACTAGCTACTAGGGTTTACAGAAGTAAGTAATTGATGCATAAATCCACTTCCGGGGTCCACTTGGTGTGTGCTTGGGCTGAGCTTGAATGTTACACGTGCAGAGGCTCTTTCTGGAGTTGAACGCCATGTTGTAACATATTTCTGGCGTTCAACTCTGGTTTGTGACTTGTTTCTGGCGTTTAACTCCAGACAGCAGCGTAGAACTGGCGTTCAACGCCCTTTCAAGTCGTCTAAACTCGTTCAAAGTATGGACTATTATACATTGCTGGAAAGCCCTGAATGTCGTCTTTCCAACGCAATTGGAAGCACGCCATTTTGAGTTCTGTAGCTCCAGAAAATTCACTTTGAGTGCAGGGAGGTCAGAATCCAACAGCATCAGCAGTCCTTCTTCAACCTCTGAATCTGATTTTTGCTCAAGTCCCTCAATTTCAGTCAGAAAATACCTGAAATCACAGAAAAACACACAAACTCAGAGTAAAGTCCAAAAATGTGAATTTAGCATAAAAACTAATGAAAACATCCCTAAAAGTAACTAGATTATACTAAAAACATACTAAAAATAATGCCAAAAAGCGTATAAATTATCCGCTCATCAGCGTGTGAAATTGGCGTGACACCTGGAGGAAACGCCACAAAAATGCATTGGCGTGGCACACCGGAAGTAGGGCGTGGCACGCCAGTTCTAAAGTCCAGAGAGGATCCTCCAAGCATTTACATGGGCATGGCACGCCAGATCTTGGGCGTGGAACGCCAGTACAACTTTCCAGAGAGCAACAATGAAGGCCACTAAAGGGGCGTTGCACGCCAGGCAGGGTGTGGCATGCCTAACCCACCACTTGAGCCATGGGCGTGCCACTTGGTATCGAAGGCGTGGCACGCCAGCTTTAAAAATCACTGGGGCGTGCCACTTGAGGAGTCAGGCGTGGCATGCCAAGCTAAGAAGGCCACAAATGAATGGGCGTGCCACTTAAGCAGTATGGCGTGGCACGCTAGTACAAAATTCCAGAGAAGAGGTTGAAGGCTAAAAAGGCTGGGCGTGCCACTTAAGATCGAAGGCGTGGCACGCAAAGCTTCCACCCTTACTTGGGCATGCCACTTGAGCATGTGGGCGTAGCACGCCAAGGTACAAAGAAGGCCAAAGCAAAGGCTGGGCATGCCACTTGGTGTCGAAGGCGTGGCACGCTGGTGCACGGAATTGTGATCACACTTTTCACAACTCCAGTACAACTAACCAGCAAGTGCACTGGGTCGTCCAAGTAATAAAACCTTACGCGAGTAAGGGTCGATCCCATGTAGATTGCCGGCTTGAAGCAAGCTATGGTCATCTTGTAAATCTTAGTCAGTGGATTCAATTGGATATGACTTTTGATAATTGAAATATAAATAAAAGGTAAATTAAAATAAAGATACTTATGTAATTCATTGGTGGGAATTTCAGATAAGCGTTTGGAGATGCTTTATTGCTTTTGAACCTCTGCTTTCCTATTGTCTTCATCCAATCATGCGTGCTCCCTTCCATGGCAAGCTGTATGTTGGTGGATCACCGTTGTCAATGGCTACCATCCGTCATCTCAGTGAAAATGGTCCAGGTACGATTTCTGTACGGCTAATCAACTGTCGGATCTCTCGTCTCGGATGAAAAATACAAAGCACAGCTACCGCACAGCTAATCATCTATCGGTTCTTACTTGTGTCAGAATAGGATCTCTCTATCCTTTTGCACACTGTCACTGCACCCAACATTCGTGAGTTTGAAGCTCGTCACAGTCATCCCGTCCCAGATCCTACTCGGAATACCACAGAAAAAGTTTAGACTTTCCATATCTCAAAAATGCTGCCAATTGGTTCTAGCCTCTACCACGAACATTCTAATCTCACGGATTTGAATGCTCTGTTGTTAGGAGAGGCAAATCAAATTCGTGGATAAGAGACCCAAGAGACTATACTCTGGCTGTCATCCAATGCCTACGTTGAACATCATGTAGATCGCTTATGGTTGTCAGGCACGCGGATCTTGGCTAAGCGAGTAACGAAGATAGTAGGTGATTGTCACCGGTCACCCCTTCATTCTGGCTTAACTGAATTAAGTACGAGAGTATATCTTAGAGAAGAAGTAAGCGTGAATTGAAAGAGAAACAATAGTACTTGCATTAATTCATGAAGAACAGCAGAGCTCCACACTTTAATCTATGAGGTGTAGAAACTCCACCGTTGGAAAATACATAAGAGAAAATAGCCTAGGCATGGCCATGAGGCCAGCCAAGCATGAAGTTGATAAAAGATGATAAAGATCCGAATACAATAGGAAAGACTAGTTTTTATAATAAACTAGTTACTAAGGATTACAGAAATTGAGTAACTAAGTGTAGAGAGTGCAGAAATCCACTTCCGGGGCCCACTTAGTGTGTGCTTGGGCTGAGCATTGAGATTTATACGTGCATAGGCCTTTTCTGGAGTTAAACGCCAGCTTGGATGCCAGTTTGGGCGTTTAACTCCAGTTTTGGTGCCAGTTCCGGCGTTTTACGCCAGAAAAGGGTCTCTGACTGGCGTTGAACGCTAGTTTGGGCCATCAAATCTTGGGCAAAGTATGAACTACTATATATTGCTAGAAATCCCAAGATGTTAGCTTTCCATTCCAATTGAGAACGTGCCAATTGGACTTCTGTTGCTCCAGAAAAACGCGTTTGATTGCAGGGAGGTCAGAATCCAATAGCATCTGTAGTCCTTTCTCAGCCTCTGAATCAGATTTTTGCTCAGGTCCCTCAATTTCAGCCAGAAAATACCTGAAATTTTAGAAAAACACACAAACTCATAGTAAAGTCTAGAAATGTGATTTTTGCATAAAAACTAATAAAAATATAATAAAAAGTAACTAAAACATACTAAAAACTACCTAAAAACAATGCCAAAAAGCATATAAATTATCCGCTCATCACAACACCAAACTTAAATTGTTGCTTGTCCCCAAGCAAATAAAACAAAATAGGATAAAAAGAAGAGAAAATACAATAAATTTCAAAATATCAATGAAGCTTAGTTCCAATTAGATGAGCAGGACTAGTAGCTTTTCGCTTCTTAACAGTTTTGGCATCTCACTTTATCCTTTGAAGTTCATAATGATTGGCATCCATAGGAACTCAGAATTTAGATAGTGTTATTGATTCTCCTAGTTCAGTATGTTGATTCTTGAACACAGCTACTTTATGAGTCTTGGCCGTGACATTTAGCATTTTGTTTTCCAGTATTACCACCGGATACATAAATGCCACGAACATATAACTGGGTGAACCTTTTCAGATTGTGACTCAGCTTTGCTAGAGTTCCAAGTTAGAGGTGCCCAAAGTTCTTAAGAGCACTCTTTTTGCTTTGGATCATGACTTTTACCACTCAGTCTCAAGCTTTTTGTAACAACCCTGATTTTCGAGTACATGAGATCTTTTCTGAAAGTACGGATTTCTCCGGAAGATCAGTAAAGGGAACACCTCTGTTATATCATCAAGCATCTCAATCCTCATTATCATTATGTTATCCTTAAGTTAGAACCTCTTCTGAGGCAAGCTCAATAATGCAATCACGAAGAACCATGTTTTTGAACCGTATCGGTTGGTAGTTTTGATTCTGATTTTCATAAATAGTCTCTGTTTGACGAACCGGACTCGAATCACGAGAGGAGAGAGATAATAGTATAATATTATCATTATATTAGTATTATAAAATGCTTGAATAACATTATAAGGTTACCTGGTCAGTTTTTGTTAAAAATAGAAAATCGGTTTAACCGGGTTTACGGTTTACTGGTGCAGCTTAGCACCAGCACTCTCTGATGAATTTAGCAATGCTAAGGCCTCATTATACATGTTTTATTCTCATAATAACTATGTTACTAGTGTCATTTATGCTAGTAGCTTAGAAAATAATTTTTAGAGATGTTTTTACGAGTGTTCCAATACACCAAGTTTTAGTAGTTGTACACCAGAGATATTTTAATATTATTTTAATCCACCTCCAAGCCAACCAATCACAACTCACCTTACACCCCCAAGACCTCCAAGGCTGTCTCATTTCATCATTTTGGCCAAAAATAACAAGAGAGAAAAGAGAGA
>NC_029787.2:59675039-59712578 GCF_000816755.2 Arachis ipaensis | reverse complement strand
CCCCAAGACCTCCAAGGCTGTCTCATTTCATCATTTTGGCCAAAAATAACAAGAGAGAAAAGAGAGAAACTTTCATGAACACTTAATCTTCAAAGCTTGATTTCTTCTGAACTAAAACTCAAATCAAAACTCCGATTTCACCAAAATGATCCTCTCTTCTTCCTCTACATAACCATGTAACTTATCAAGGATGAAAATAAGGTGAGATGGCTGTCTCCCTCCCATTTCAATTCGGTTTTCAAGGAAAACCATGCAAAACATGTGTTTTCTTGATGTTCTTCTTTAGGAATCATGCTTAACTTGACTTGAGGGCCAAGAAACGTGAATTTACAGCAAGTATAAGGTGAGATATCTCTTCCTAACATACTGAGTGAGATTTGGTCAGTTGAGAGTTTTTGGATTTAAAGTTGTTCTTGATGTGATTTAGGAGGAAAAAGTGCTTAAGGACCACCTGAAAGTTTAACCGAATTAGAAGCAGAAAAACCAGGTAGGGATTGACGAATTTAATCTTGATTGATTGTGTTTGAGTTGTGTGATTATGATATGGTTTGGCTGTGCTTGAAATTGATTGTTTGTATGAGTAATTCTTGTTGAAATTTTGGTGAAAATTTGAAGAAATTCAAGCTATGAATGTGTGTTCTTGTGGCTGCTGGAAAATGAAACCCTAGAGCTTAAATTGAGGTTCAATTTGTGTTAAAATCATGTAGAAAAGATGGGGTTTTAGTGGCTGGAAATTTATTTTGAATTTTGGTAAAAATCAGTTGCTGAAATGACTAAAAAACGGATAAAAACAGAGAAAGAATTTGAAGAATATACGAAGAACACTTTGAGTGTGGTGAAGAACATTGAAGAACACCTTTTAGATCTTAGAAAGGGCAAGGAAGTAAAATTTTTGGTGTTTAAGGGGTTATATGGTAATTTTTGGAAGTTAGGGTGGTAAAAGCTGAAATATTAAAAGTTACGGGTGGTAAAAAGTGAATTTTAAAGGTTAAAAGTAAAAGGTAAGTTAATTTTTGAAAATTTAGTATTAAAATAATAAATAATAATAAAATATTAAATAATAATATTTAATTAAAAATAATATTTTAATAAAAATAATAAAATAATGCAGAAAAGGCAGTTTTCTGTAAAACCTTTAGAAAGACAACTTTAAGCACAGAAAGTCATAATTACTTTCATAAAACACTTAGGGAGTGGTAATAACATGATAGTGAGGCAAAGATAAAGAAAAGATAAAAAGTTAAAGAAAAGATAAAATCCAAAGAAAAAGTCTGTAAAATTTTAATGACAGAAAAACAGACAGAGACTAGTGAACGAACTAGGGCAACTTAGTTAGTATTTAAGTTGCGACTAGGGTTAGGTGTTATATGAAAAGTTAAACTGTTTCAGTATAGACTTAATGAACCTATACCTGGGACAGGCTAACTATTCATACCGAAATTTACATAAGCTTTAAATACACATGTTAAACAGAGAAATCAGAGCAGAATAAAGTAACAGAGAGCACAGAGTAACCAGAGTAAAGTAAAGAGATACAAAGAGAAAAGAATAATACGATAAAGAGAAATAGTTTGAGCCAGGATATTGTAAAAGTGAAAGATGTAAAGTTTGTACAGTATGATTGAATAGAGAAAGAAAGAGGTACTGCATAAGAATGTGAAAAAGATGATGAATAATGAGAATGATGATGAATGATGATAATGAGAATGATTATGTAATGACCTGCTGTGTGAAGGCAGTCAGATATATAGTGGTACGACCACAGAACGTTTTCCAGTGTTACACAGCTATTGAGAGCTGTACCTGCAACTGATAACCTGGGATCACTTGCAGAGGATATTAATTCATACACGGCTAGAATGCCGCACCTGTAAGGCAAGGATTGCTTACAGAGAATATGATTTCATACACAGTTGGAATGCCGCCACCTGTAAGGCAGAGTTTGGTTACAGAGGATATGATGCATACGTCGATTAGTGAGAACTGTACCTATGCTGACTAGGAAACCATACCCGTTTCAGCTGCTTCGGGTTACATCGGGAGCGGGTAGAAACCGATAGATGAGCTCATTACCTGCGCTAGGGCTAGACATGCATCATACTTAGTTGTGCATTTCCTTTATTATGATTGTGGTATGAATGTATGCTTTCCTTGTTTGTATTCCATTCTCTGCGCTTGTGTTATTTTCTTGTATTCTTCTGTTTGTGTTCTGCTATCTGATTTCTCTATCTTCTCTACTTATTTATGTTTTTTAATTACTGCTTCTTTGTATTCTGCTAATAGTCTTCTAAACAACATAGAATTAATGAACGTAACAAATAACCCTAACCCTACTAAGAACTCCCCAGTTCTTACCCCTTCTCTCTCCCTTCCTCCTTCAGATGGAAGTAAGAGTACCTTACCATAGTTCGCTGATGACCGTTCGCAAGAAGAGGATTCTGCTCGAGATAGTGTTCTGAGTCTAGGGTGAATATCGTTCTCTAATTATATGTATATACTGTGAGACCAGCCAACGTCTGCACCCCGTTCGTATGCGCACTTTAACCTAAATTCTGTGTACGAGATTCCTATTGTGTGGCTACTTCATGAGGTACCAGAGAGACATCCTGTGGAAAAGTCTGATTGTGCAGAGGAGTAGCAGATGATGTTCTATCTTTTGATGACGTTCCACCTGACTTGAGTTTTGAAGACCTAGAACGTACTTTACCTCGCTTTAGTAGTTTAGAGGGACTAGGTGAGTATAGAGTCTAGGCTAGCCTAGGTGCCAGCTTAGGGACCTCTTAAACAGGTCAGGACCTGGGATATTGTATGTATATACATGTATATAGATATTATTTAGCTATATCTAGGGGTGTTCTAACTAACAGTCTATATTCTAATAAAGGCTGAATCACTGAATGTTGTCAACTACTTGTGGTGTATTTATGTGTGGTTGTTTGTAACTGTTTTATCTGTTATTTTTTGTGAATTGATTATAAATGATTCTGTCTATTAATCCAAACGTTTTCAAAAAAAAAATACACCTCGCAAATTAACTACACTTTTAACAATGAATCAGGCTCATATGATAAATAATAGATAATAATTAGGAAGACAAATTGGTAGCGCTCAGTTTCCGGTATGATCTAGACATATTGAAAATTGGGTCGTTACACTTTTCACTTGAACCTTCATGACACAAGCACATGGTTAGGGACAGCTTGATTTAGCCGCTTAGGCTAGGATTTTATTCCTTTGGGCCCTCCTATCCATTAATGCTCAAAGCCTTGGATCCTTTTTACCCTTGCCTTTTAGTTTAAAGAGCTATTGGCTTTTTCTGCTTGCTTTTTCTTTTTCTTTCTTTTTCTTTATTTTTTGCCATTTTTTTTCGCAAGCTTTGTGTTTTTCACTGCTTTTTCTTGCTTCAAGAATCAATTTTATGATTTTTCAGATTATCAATAACATTTCTCTTTTTTCATTATTCTTTTAAGAGCCAACAATTTTAACATTCATAAACATCACTATCAAAAATATGCACTGTTCAAGCATTCATTCAGAAAACAAAAAGTATTGCCACCACATCAAAATAATTAAACTATTTTCAAGATAGAATTCGAAATTCATGTACTTCTTTTTCTTTTTCAGAAAACATTTTTCATTTAAGAAAGGTGAAAGATTCATGGAATATTCATAGCTTTAAGGCATAGACACTAAACACTAATGATCATGTAATGAAGACACAAACATAGTCAAAACATAAAGCATAAAAACCGAAAATAGAAAAGAAAATAAACAAGGAGATTAAAGAACGGGTCCACCTTAGTGATGGTGGCTTCTTCTTCCTCTTGAAGAACCAATGGAATTCTTGAGCTCCTCTATGTCTCTTCCTTGCCTTTGTTGCTCCTCTCTCATGGCCTTTTGGTCCTCTCTGATTTCATGGAGGATGATGGAGTGCTCTTGGTGCTCCACTCTTAGTTGCTCCATGTTGGAACTCAATTCTCCTAAGGAGGTGTTGAGTTACTCCCAATAGTTGTGTGGAGGGAAATGCATCCCTTGAGGCATCTCAGGGATTTCTTGATGAGGGACTTCCTCATGCTCTTGTTGAGGTCCATGAGTGGGCTCTCTCATTTGCTCCATCGTCTTTCTAGTGATGGGCTTTTGAGATGAATCTCTCCATCTTTCATGACTCAGAGTTGGAAGCAACTGCCTTCCCTTTCCTCTTCCTAGAGGTTTTTCCGGCCTTAGGTGCCATTAATGGTTATGGAAAAACAAAAAGTAGAGCTTTTTTTCACACCAAACATAAAAGGTTTGCTCGTCCTCGAGCAAGAGAAGAAAGAAAGGATTAGAGGAAGAAAAGATGGAGGAGATGGAGGTGTGTGAATGGTTCGGGCCAAGGGGGGTTCTAGGTGGTTATGATGTGTGAAAATGAAGGAG
This sequence comes from Arachis ipaensis, assembly GCF_000816755.2. Classification (NCBI taxonomy): domain Eukaryota; kingdom Viridiplantae; phylum Streptophyta; class Magnoliopsida; order Fabales; family Fabaceae; genus Arachis; species Arachis ipaensis. Next base: position 59,708,165 of record NC_029787.2, on the reverse strand, counting down.
TGATGAGGGGCATATATAGGAGTGGAGTAAAGAGGGAATTCTTGTAATAGAGGTTGGATTTGGGAGGAAGATGGTTTGAATTTGAATGGGTGGGGGTAGGTGGGTTGTATGATGGTTTTAGAGGAGAAATAGAGGTGATTGGTGGAGGTTATTTTGGGGAAGAGTGTTATGGAAAGGTGTGAAAAGGGGAGTTGGGGTAGGTGGGGATCCTGTGGGGTTCATAGATCCTGAGGTGTCAAGGAATTCTGGTCCCTGCACCTTTCTGGCATTTAAACGCCCTCTGTGTGCCATTTCTGGCATTTAATGCCAGCTCTACTACCTTTCCTGGGGTTAAACGCCAGGCTGATGCCCCTTTCTGGCGTTTAACGCCAGCTAGACACCCTTTTCTGGCAATAAACGCCAGTCTGTCTGCCAATTCTGGCATTTAATGCCCATAATGCTGGCAGACTGGGCGTTAAACGCCCATTCTGCTATCCTTACTGGCGTTTAAATGCCAGTAAGCCTGTCCTCCAGGGTGTGCTGTTTTTGATGCAGTTTTTGATTCTGCTTTAATTCTGCAGCTGTTTTTGTGACACCACATGATCATCAACCTAAAGAAAACATAAAATAACAATGGAAAATGAAATAAAAAAGTAATTAACATAGATAAATAAGATTGGGTTGCCTCCCAATAAGTGCTTCTTTAATGTCAATAGCTTGACAGTGAGCTCTTACAGAGCTTCACAGACACTCAGAGCATGATGGTGGCCTCCCAACACCAAACTTAGAGTTTGAATGCGGGGGCTCTGCTTGACTCTGTATTGAGAGAATCTTTTCATACTTTCTCTCTATAATTATAGAGGAAGATCCTTGAGCCTTAAACACAAGGTAGTCCTCATTCAGTTGCAGGACTAACTCTCTTCTGTCCACATCAATCACAGCTCTTGCTGTGGCTAGGAAGGGCCTTCCAAGGATGATGCATTCATCCTCATCCTTTCCAGTGTCTAGGATTATGAAGTCAGCAGGGATGTAAAGGCCTTCAACCTTCACTAAGACATCCTCTACAAGTCCATAAGCCTGTTTTATTGATTTATCTCCCATCTCTAGTGAGATTATTGTAGCTTGTACCTTAAACATCCCTAGTTTCTCCATTACAGAGAGTTGCATGAGGTTTATACCTGACCTCAGGTCACACAGAGCCTTCTCAAAGGTCATGGTGCCTATGGTACAAGGTATTAAGAACCTTCCGGGATCTGGTTTCTACTGAGATAATTTCTCCTGAACCAAGGCATTTAGTTCATTGATGAGTAATGGAGGTTCATCCTCCCAAGTCTCATTACCAAATATCTTGGCATTTAGCTTCATGATTGCTCCTAGATACCGAGCAACTTGCTTTTCAACAATATCTTCATCCTCTTCAGAGGAAGAATACTCATCAGAGCTCATGAATTGCAACAGTAAGTTCAGTGGAATCTCTATGGTCTCTGTATGAGCCTCAGATTCCTTTGGTTCCTCATTAGGGAACTCCTTAGTGGTCAGTTGACGTCATTTGAGGTCTTCCTCACTGGAAATCACTGCCTCTTCCTCTTCTATAGGTTCGGCCACTTTGGATATATTGATGGCCTTGCACTCTCTCTTTGGATTCTCTTTTGTATTGCTTGGGAGAGTACTATGAGGGATTTCAGTAACTCTTTTACTCAGCTGACCTACTTGTGCCTCCAAATTTCTGATGGAGGACCTTGTTTCAGTCATGAAACTGAGAGTGGTCTTAGATAGATCAGAGACTATGGTTGCTAAGTTATAGAGGCTCTGCTTAAAATTCTCTGTCTGTTGCTGAGAAGATGATGGAAAAGGCTTGCTATTGCCAAATCTATTTCTCCCACCATTTTTATTATTGAAGCCTTGTTGAGGCTTCTGTTGATCCTTCCATGAGAAATTTGGATGATTTTTTCATGAAGGATTATAGGTGTTTCCATGGGATTCTCCTATGTAATTCACTTATTCCATTGCAGGATTCTCAAGGTCATAAGCTTCTCCTTCAGAGGAGGCTTCTTTAGTACTGCTGGATGCAGCTTGCATTCCAGTCAGATTCTGAGAAATCATATTGACTTGATAAGTCAATATTTTATTCTGAGCCAATATGGCATTCAGAGTATCAATCTCAAGAACTCCTTTCTTCTGAGTCATCCCATTATTCACAGGATTTCTTTCAGAAGTATACATGAACTGGTTATTCGCAACCATTTCAATGAGTTCCTGGGCTTCTTTAGGTGTTTTCTTCAGATGAAGAGATCCACTAGCAGAGTGGTCTAATGACATATTGGACAATTCAGACAGACCATCATAGAATATACCTAAGATGCTCCATTCTGAAAGCATGTCAGAAGGACACCTTCTGATAAATTGCTTGTATCTTTCCCAAGCTTCATAGAGGGATTTACCTTCCTTCTGTCTGAAGGTTTGGACTTCCACTCTAAGCTTGCTCATCTTTTGAGGTAGAAAGAATTTGGCCAAGAAAGTATTGACCAACATTTCCCAAGAGTTCAGGGTTTTTCTAGGTTGTGAGTCCAACCATATCCTAGCTCTGTCTCTTACAACAAAGGGGAAAAGCATAAGTCTATAGACCTCGGAATCAACCCCATTGGTCTTAACAGTGTCACAGACTTGCAAGAATTCAGCTAAGAACTGATGAGGATCTTCCAATGAAAATCCATGAAACTTGCAATTCTGCTACATTAGAGAAACTAATTGAGGCTAAAACTCAAAGTTGTTTGCTCTAATTGCCATAATTGAGATGCTTTTTCCATAGAAGTTGGAAGTTGGTGCAGTAAAGTCACCAAGCATCTTCCTTGCATCTCTCCCATTGTTCTCAGGTTCGGCTGCCATGTCTGCCTCTTTTTCAAAATTTACTGTAAGGTCCTTGATCGCGCCCCAAGGGTGTATTGGTAAAGATTTTCCTTTAATGAAACTGCGTTGCAAGTATAGCTCTACCAACAACAATCCTCGGGTGTCAAATTTAGAAGAGGGATTTGGTTGTCACAAGTTCAACCCCAATAGAAATAACCGAAGTATTCAAACCTCGGGTCGTCTCACAAGGAATGGGCAAACATGTGCTTCAACATTGGTTAAAATCTGGGGTTGTGAGTTATGAGCATAAAAATAAATGGGAATCTTAACAAGCAAGTAATCTTAGATTGCAAGAAACTAATTCTATTAACTAAGCAATATATGAGTCATTTCAAACTAGCAAAGTAACATCCAATATGATTCTATTCTAATCTGAACAAGTAACTATAACTAAAGCAAGTGATTGGGAATTCGGGTTTTCAAATATGAATAATAAAAGCAACTCTTGGCTAGGTATGAGAATTGGGGTCACCATCCTTGTCTAATAACCATATCTTGACAATTATAAGGAACCAAACTCATTAAGTCTACTTCTATACTTGAAGTACGTCAAATAGTTTGGTCAACATCAACCCATAAGTTCTAACCTCACTACTAATTAATTGGTAGAAGGTTAGCGTCAATGGTTATCAAATTGACCACTAAGGGCTCTCAAATCATCAAATCCATTAGACTCGATGACTCAAGTTTACCCAATTCCCTTGGCCTAGGCCAAGAGTAAAGAGAACTACTCCATAATCAAAGTAAGCAATTCATCACATGGTAAGTATTAACAAAAGACATGTTCAAAATAGCAATTAAATTGAAATCAACAAGTACCCACTAACAATTATCAACATACACTCATCCAAACAACACAATTAAACATAGAAATCATCAATATAACATCAACAAGTCAAGATCCACAACATTCATGAAATGGGTATAAAATGACAATTGACAAGAATTCATGAAACTATCACAAGATATAAGCAAAATTATACTAGGAAATTCAAATTGAACAATTAAAACTAGTGATTAACAAGATCCAATTCACGATTCGACAAGGGAGATCAAATTAAAACTAGATCTAGAGAGGAACAAGGGTTTCTCTCTCTAGAAGAACAAAGAACCAAAAAACTAGCTAAAATTGTGTCTTAGTGTAAAATGGTTGATCCCCCCTTTTCCCCTAGCATCCTTGGGTTTTTTCCATGCAGAAATAGCTTGAAATTAGGCCTGATGAGCCTCAGAAATTGCCAGGCACAATTTCCTTTAATGAGGTCACCTGCAGCTTCCCACGCATGCGCGCTATGCGTGTGTGCGCACAGATTGCTTTTGCGATCCACGCGTGCGCGCCAAGTGCACGTGTACGTCGATAAGAATCTTCTCATCCACGCGGATGCGTTTATCCTTGCGTGCCACTTCCAGCCAACCTCATCCACGCGTGCGCGTGGAGTGCACGGGCGCGCCAATGCTGCTTTTCCCAAAATTTCAAGTTTTCATGTTCCTCCCTTTTGTACATGCTTTCTTTCTCTCTTCTAGCCTATTCCTACCCTATAATTCCTGAAATCACTTAACAAATACATCACTACATCGAATGGCAATAGAAGAGGATTAAAATATGGCAATTTTAAGGCAAAATAAGCATGTTTTTCCATCATGGAGCAATATTAGGAAGTGAACACAAAACCATGCATTTCTTGTGAATAAGTGTGAGAAATATTGACAAAACTCCCCAAATTCTACACAATATAAACCACAAAATTGGGGTTTATCAAATCTCCCCACACTTAAACTAAGCATGTCCTCATGCTTAAAATAAAAAGACCAAAGATCATAGTGACAAAGGGTTTATGAAATGCAAACTTCCTAAGTGGATGCATGCAACTAATGTAAAATCATCTACCTACTTGGTCAAGAGTAAATTTATCTTCCAAGAATACATGTGAGAATATAGGGTGGAAATAGTATGTAATTCATGAATCCTACCAAATTGAACATCACTAATGGGTGCATATGACTTGCTAAATGAATGCTTGTGAAAGCCGGGAACAAATAATTGAGCATCAAACCCTCACCGGAAGTGTATCCGCTTTATTCGCTCAAGTGTATAGGGTTCGTCGCTCAATCTTCTCCTAATCATGCTTTCCAAGATTTGTCTTTCATCTAACAATCAACAATTACTTAATGCATGCTTACAAGTATCACGAGGTCTTATTCACGGGTTGTAACGGGGCTAGGGAGAGGGTAAGGATGTATATGGCCAAGTGAGTTTAAAATTTGAGTCCTTGATTAACCTAGGATCCCACTAGACACATAGAGCAACCTATACAACTATAGTACATTACCTAGCTACCCTTGAGTTTCACTTTTTTGCATACTCATACATTCTTTTTAATTCACACCCATATGCATTGTTTTCTTCATTACTTTGTCTTGGGATTTCTTTGTCCCCGTTGTTGCTCATTTTTTTATTTTTTTCTTTTTATTTTTTTTACTATCCCCCTTTTCTTGGGGACCTTGTGAGCAAAAGTTTCAATGCATATAGTCCAATCATTCAATGCATGAATATGTTCCCAAATCCTAGAATTTTCAATTACACTACACTTACACACCTATATATCTACCCAAATTTCCCAAGTATACCCTAATTGAATGATACACATCCTAACTTACCTAAGCTAATCAAGGATCCAAATTTAGGGACATTCATGGTTTTTCGCTTAATGTTATTGATGTGCTCTATTTAAGAACAAAGAAGGATTTATTATGGGCTCAAAATTGGTTAGCAACGGTAGATAAAAGGGTTAAGGCCATTTAGGAAAAGTGACTATCGAAATGATGGCCTCGATCATGTAAATGCATTCATACACAAAGTAATGGACATATAGAATCAGATAAAGCAAGGATCACAATCATAGAGAGAGAGATATGCACACAAGAATGGAAATAATGGTTAGAAGATGTAACCATACAATAGGCTCAAAACTTTCATGCTTGTGTTCTTAGCTCAATCACTATGTTCCAAAATACATTCTTAAAGCAAGTTTACTGCAAAAAATTTCAAAAATTTGGTAGGGCACCCCAAAACACAGTTTCTTGGAAAAGAAGTTATTGTTTTGACCAAGTAACTCTATAGAAACTAACTATCATGCAAGGAGTATTTACAGCAAAACTAACTACACATGCAATATACTAACTACTAAGCAAAAGATAAATCCATGGGTATTGAAGGGAAGAGATTGTTACCCATGGAGATCGGTCGAACGACCTCCCCACACTTAAAAATTAGCACGGTCCTCCGTGCTACGAACAATGCGCAAAGGACCGTCGGGACCAGAACCGTCACTATCCTCTCCTTCAGAGCTCCCATCACTCGGGTCTGAGGTGGATGTGAATATTTTGAGTTCCTCCATGCTAGGGGTAACACAACGCAGAAGCTTCTTGATGTAAGTATATCGGCGTTGATTGCGCCGCTCATATCTATCAAGCTTCCGGTGAAGATCTTCTATCCTTTGATGTGTGGATCTTTGCTGTGGTGGTGATGATGAAGTGGAAGGAATAGTAGATGGAAGGGCTATGTCAAGGCTTGGGTTGTTTATGGGAAGATGTAAGTATTTTCCGGTTGGGACCACATCGCCCTTAGCCAGAACTATAATCTTTATGTCCTTTGCTTCCCAAGGAACACTCACAGCAGCAACTAAATCAGATACCAATGCTGAAAATGGTAAATTACCCCGGTCATGAACTTGACTCATCGCTTGCTTGACAAGAAGCGAAATGTTCACCGACTTCTCCGTGAGAACACACCAAACAAGCAAGGCGAGGTCTGCCGTTAGGGATGACTTGTGGGTGCTAGGTAGCACATAGTGAAATAGGATTTGGTCCCAAGCTATAGCTTCCACAGTGAGGAAGTGAGCGTCAATGCTCTTGGGCCTCATCTGGAGTCGACCTTGGATCCAAAATGCCTCTAGCTCAGCAATGACTCGAAGGATCGAGTCCCAATCAAATCCAAACTTCTCTCGCTGACGTAAGACTTCTTGGTAGCCACCCATGTCACTTGGCACCGGTAGGACATTAAGCACTTGCTGAATAGCTAACGTTAGGATTTTTGCCAGTAAAGAATTTTATAAAAACAGTTGCGTTGTAGATATAGTCTCTAAACCAACAGAAATCCCTTCGCACAAACGTTTTGGTTGTCACAAGTAACAAACACCTAAATAAATTGATAACCGAAGTATTCAAACCTCGGGTCGTCTTCTCAAGGAACTGCAGGGAAGTATGTTCTTATTATTGGTTATGAGTTTGTAAATTGGGGGTTTTGAAAGTAAGGAAGCAGTATGTTGAACAATAAGAATAAAATAAATAACTGTAAAATAGACTCTTTGTAAGGCCCACATCGGTTGGGGAGGGGAACGAAGCATGCCTTATAAGGGTGTGGATACCTCTCCTTAGCATGACGCGTTTTGACAGGTGAGTGTGGGGGGGCTTAGGCTATCATCCCTATCGTCAAAGGCAAAACCGTGAGGCCTTGTGTGCCAAAGCGGACAATATCGTGCTAGCGGGTGGTCTGGGCTGTTACACTCTTGGCAAGGTATGAAAACTGGAAATCCTATCCTGGTTATCCTTATCAATTGTAATGAGAATTAGATTTTTCCCCCACTTTGTTAACCTCTAACTATGAAGGTAAGTTAAGTGGATGAATTAATTCTGATTCCTCAAGTCCTAGTCTTTCCTTGGGAAAAGTTAGAGTTATTGGAACCCGAATTAATTCTTGAAGAATTCCAATTTTCAATCAACAATGAGTTTGATAACTCAAGTGTCTCCAATGACTCAACCAAAGCCAAAAGGGGAAAATCTAAATTAAATTAAAAGCATTCATATAAATAAAGCAAAGAGAAATTGAATCTGAAAATACCTCGAATTGAATTAATAATAGAAGATCAATCTAAACATAAAGAGTTCATAAATTAAATTGAGAAAAGAAATAAAAAGAACATTGAACCTGGGATTGAGAGGTACTCCTAAAACTAAGAGAAATCCTAAATCCTAATCCCAAGAGAGAGGAGAGAACCTCTCTCTCTAAAAACTACATCTACTCCTAAAATTGTGAATTGTGAGCTTCCTCATGAATGGATGCATTTTCCCATTTTATAGCCTCTAATATGTGTTTTCTGGGCCGCAAACTAGGTGAGAAATAGCCCAGAATTTGTTGGTTGCGAATTCAAACACGCTGATTTTTCGTCACTGCGACGCGTCCGCGTAGAGCACGAGTTCGCGTCACGTAGCTTCAGGGCAACTAGGACATATTATATATCAAATCGAAGCCCCGGATGTTAGCTTTCCAACGCAACTGAAACCGCATCGTTTGGACCTCTGAAGCTAAAGTTATAGCCGTTTGAGTGCGAAGAGGTCAGGCTGGACAGCTTAGCAATTTCTCCAACTTATTGTATTCCTTTCACTTTTGCATGCTTCCTTTCCATCCTCTGAGCCATTCCTGCCCTGTAATCTCTGAAATCACTTAACACACATATCAAGGCATCTAATGGTAATAAGAGAGGATTTAATAATTAGCAATTTAAAGGCCGAAGAAGCATGTTTTCAATCATAGCACATAATTAGGAAGGCAAATGTAAAACTATACAAATAGTATGAATAAGTGGGTAAAGAGTTGATAAAATCCACTCAATTGAGCACAAGATAACCCGTAAAATAGTGGTTTATCAACCTCCTCACACTTAAACATTAGCATGTCCTCATGCTAAGCTCAAGAGAAGCTATAAAGATGAAGAGGAATGGTAGAATGTATGAAATGCAACCAATCTACATGAATGCAACTACATGCAGAATGTTTCTACCTACTTGGTTAAAAGTAAATAAGCTCTTCAAGACAAACATGAATCAGATTTCACTAATTCAAATTATACAATAAAAGACAAGTAAACTTTTAAGAAGACAGCTCATGAACGTAGGGAACATAGAATCAAGCATTGAACCCTTACTGGTAGTGTATATCACTCTAATCACTCAAGTGTCTGGGGTTAATCACTCTATTCTTCTCTAATCATGCTTTCTAAACCTTGTTCTTCATCTAACCAATCAACAAGTATTTAATGTACCAATGCAAACATCATGAGGTCTTTTTAAGGATGTAATGGGGCTGAGGTAAAGGTAAGGGAACATGTATGGCTAAGTGAGCTTTATAAATTGAATCTTTAATTAACCTAAGCTTTCACCTAACATACATATACTCTATATACTGTTAAATTTATGCCCAACTACCCATAATTCCCACTTTTGTATGATTCCCATACTCATGTACCAAACTTTTGATATTTCTTTACTTTTATCACATGTGCATTGATCTTTTATTAACTTAGCATTGGGGTAATTTTGTCCCTTTATTTATTTACTTATTTATTGAATATTTTTGGATTTTTCTCTTTTTTTTTATTTTTTTTGTAGAGAAATAAACATAACTTATCAATGCACATGGATTTTCCATTATTTTTCTATTTTGGTTTTTCATGAGTAGGTTCCCAAATTCCCAATATTCAAATAAATTAGAAACAGGATACATTCCCTTATTAACCCAAGTTCCCACAGTTTTTCCACACTTAGTTGATGCACAATCTCCATCTTAAGCTAACCAAAGATTCAATTGGGGATTTTAATTTGTTTTTCTACTTAAGGCTAGTGATGTGGTAAAATATAGAATAAATGGGATTAAAAAGGGTCAAGGTGGCAAACAAAGGTGATTGAAAGGGTAGGCTTATTTGGGATAAGTGAGTAAAAATCAAATAATGGCCTCAATCATATGTAAGCATGTAAATACACTAAATATTGGACATATAAAATGAAACAAAATATAGATTGCAATCATTGGGAAGAAAACACACAAGAATAAAATATTTATGGTTAAATAATGTAACCATGTAATTAGGCTCAAAATCTCACAGGTTGTGTGTTCTTTAACTCAAAAACCATGTTCTAAATACAACTTCTGATAAGTTTAACACAAAAGTTTTGATTTTAAATTACTGAAAATTTTTCAAAAATAGGGTCTTTAAAAAGAAACTTATTATTTCTCAACCAAGCAGTAGCTAAATGCATAAAATCAAACAAACATGCAATTAAATATGCAAATGCAATAAGGAACAAACAAGGAAAAGAAAACAATGGTGTTGAAAAGAAAATACTAACCCATGGAGATCGGTATCGACCTCCTCACACTTAAAGATTGCACTGTCCTCGGTGCATGCCGAGATGTGCAGGTGGACGGGTTGTTCCAACTGATGCTTTTTTTCAAGGATTGTGCAGATGGACTTGTTTGTCTCCCTTTTTAGAAGTTTCTCCCTTTTTCCGTCTTCGGTGGCCAGCCTGAAAGAAAAAGGGAAGAAAAGTAACCCAGAAATAGAGATAAGAAAATAAATGAAGTATGGGTGGGTTAATGCCAAATGAAAAGGGTCTCATTTACATGGAAGCTTCAACATATACATGAGAAAACAATAGAAGCCATGGCATACTAGTGGAACAAAATTTGTAACATAGGGGAGGAGTGTGGGTAATGGAAGTATCAATACAAACTCATGTCAATGCAGATGGAATGAAAGTATCATAAAATATTGGTATTGATTTAAATAATGTTACCCAATCAGAATAAAACAAGTCATAAGCACTAAGATAATACCAGAAAAGATATAACAGTTGAATAAGAACATTTGAACACCAATGGTAAAATAATAAATTTAGAAAAGAAAATAAAAATATACAAAATTAAGATGCAATGAATGAAATATGCAAATAAATAAAGTAAAATAGAATGAACGTGAAACGGAATGAGAAGTGAAAGAAATAAAGTAAGAAATAAAGAAGAAAAGATAGAAGAAATTATGATTTAGAAAAGAAAAGATATGATAATTGGCGCTGATTTGGATAAGTTGTGCAGCGCAGGCGACGCGGTCGCGTGGGTGACGCGGTCGCGTGGTGCGCGATAAGGTTGGGTAACGCGGACGCGTGGGCACGCGATCGCGTGACTCAATTTGTGCTAGTGGCGCGAGTGCAGCCTCGCGGTCGCACAACTCTCTGTTCAAAACTTAGTATTGCCAAAATCCAGGGTGACGCGATCGCATGGGTGACGCGATCGCGTGGATGGCTATATTTTGATAATGACGCGGCCGCGTGGGACACACATTCGCGTGGTGAGGCTTGGGCTTCCAGCACGAGTCCAGCCCAACTCCAGCTCAACTTTCTGCCATACACCCTTGTTACGTCAATTTTACAGAGCCACGCGTTCGCGTGGGTGACGCGGACGCGTGGGAGGCATATTTTCCACATGACGCGGATGCGTCAGCGACGCGGTCGCGTGGGGTCAAATTATGCTATAGGTGCGCCTCCAGACACGCTTTCGCGTGACTCTCTGTTCAATTTCTTTTCTCCTAACGCACTGGTGACGCGAACGCGTCAGCGATGCTGCCGCGTCGCGTGCGTATTTTTTTTTTTTAATAATGTAGTATGCAGAATGCAATGCTAATATGAATGTTATGCATGATTCCAGGTCCAATGAAATAAAATAAAACTTAAAAACAAACAAAACAGACTAGAATTAAAACTGAAAAAGGAACGATCATACCATGGTGGGTTGTCTCCCACCTAGCACTTTTAGTTAAAGTCCTTAAGTTGGACATTTGGTGAGCTCCTGTTATGCTGACGTGTGCTTGAACTCATCCAGGAATCTCCACCAATGTTTGTAATTCCAATGGCCTTCGGGATCCCAAACTAGGCATGTAAAGCCCTTAAGAAGCTTCAAACAGATTCTTAGGCTCCTGGGGTGACAAATGTCAGAGCAGATTCCAGGATCCCAAATCTTGTTTTTACACCCATTTTTGTTGGGATTTGTATTTTTCCAACCGGGTGATAAGTAATTTGAATTCTCACTGCAGCTACCAAACAGCTTCCTAGACCCATTCAATTGAGCTCTACACCAAGCCTTGCATTTAAACTTTGAGCTTCCATCCATAATGAACCTTGCAGGACAATTCTTACCACTGACCATCTTCCTCTTACTCTTTATGCCACAAAGAGCTCTAAGTTGATCATCCGTCTCCAGTAGCCCATATTCAAGTGGAATTAGAAAGCTAAGGGATATGAATTTTACCCACTTGAATGTTGTGAAGGATGATGGCAACTTAGGGGGAGGGGTCTCCAATAACTTTGGCAAGGTGATTTCAAGCTCCACTCCTTTGTGCTCTTCTTTGACAACTTCCACCTCTTTGCAAGCTTCTTCAATATCAACATCTTCCTCTTGGTAGCTTTCTTCCAATTCAGTCTCTTCTTCATTGCTCACCAAGGGCATGGAAGGAGGCTCTGTGACTGGACTTTCCAATGGAGGTACAGCATCTCTTAAGTCTGCAACCACTTCTTCCTTTTTAATAATTGCTGCTTTGTCCAGTTGTTTAAGTATAAAATCATACTCATCCTTGATGATTTTCTTTCCATGACAACTCCTTTCAACTACTCCTTCATCTTCAAGGGCCTCTCCTACCTTTACCTGTAGGGCCTCCTCTAGCTCTTTGTGAAGTATGGATTCGCGAAGATGATTCCTTCTTTCCTGTTCCATATCAATAGCATAATTGGGATCATCTTGCTCTTGGATTGATGGACGTGGGTGCTCTTCCTTGGAGGGTGGTGATGGGATGAAAAGATCATTATGTGGTTGAAAAGGAAGTGCACTAGAGCTTGAGGGTTGAATATTGGAGGTAGAGGGTTGGTTCATGCGGGATATAAGATTTTGGAGTGTAAAGGTGAGACCAATGATGTTAGAGATGAGTGTATTGTTATCCAATAGAGGTTGGGATGGATCTATGTATGGCTCATTCGGTTCATAGGGTGGTTGGTATGGTGGATGTGGGTTAGGGTCATATGGAGGTAAATGGTGTAAAGGGGCTTGTGAGTTTGGTGGTCCAAAGTCATGTTGAGGAGAGGGTTTATAGGCATATGGTGGTGGTTGTTGATAGTTCATTGGAGGTGGTTGTTGCCATGAGGGTTTATCAAATCCTTGTGGCTCCTCCCATCTTTGATTGTTCCAACCTTGATGCCTGTTCTCATTGTAATTTCTTCTTCCTGCAATATAATTGTAACCAGACTCATAGCGATGGGGTGAGAACTCATGATAGCAAATAAAAATTTAAAAACGAAAATAAAAACAAATTGAAATTAAAAGGTTATTGAAATTTAAATTTGAAAATTAAATTTTGAAATTTGAAAATTAAAATTTTGAAATTGGAAATTTGAAATTTTGAATTTTAAATTTTTGAAATTTGAATTTTGAAATTTGAGTTTTGAAATTCGAAAAATTTTTAAAATTGAATTTTGAATTTTTTTTTTAAATTTGAATTTTGAAATTTGATTTTTAAATTTTGAATTTTTGAATTTAATAAGGAAAGAGAAAAACAATAAAATGACAACAAACTTAAAAATTTTTAGATCAAAATAAAGAAAACAACTAAGAACAACTTGAAGATCAAGATGAACACCAAGAAAATTTTTTTTTTTGAAAAAACTTTTTATAATTAAATAAAAAGCAATAACCTCTTAATTTATGAAAAAAGCAAAAATAAAAACAAATAAACAAGTAAAAAGCAAATATTTACAATAACCAATAATAAGGCACACGTTTGCAATTCTCCGGCAACGCCTCCATTTTGACGTTAGGATTTTTGCCAGTAAATAATTTTATAAAAACAGTCGCGTTGTAGATATAGTCTCTAAACCAACAGAAATCCCTTCGTACAAACGTTTTGGCTGTCACAAGTAACAAACCCCTAAATAAATTGATAACCGAAGTATTCAAACCTCGGGTCGTCTTCTCAAGGAACTGCAGGGAAGTATGTTCTTATTATTGGTTATGAGTTTGTAAATTGGGGGTTTTGAAAGTAAGGAAGCAGTATGTTGAACAATAAGAATAAAATAAATAACTGTAAAATAGACTCTTGGCAAGGTATGAAAACTGAAAATCCTATCCTGGTTATCCTTATCAATTGTAATGAGAATTGGATTTTTCCCCCACTTTGTTAACCTCTAACTATGTAGGTAAGTTAAGTGGATGAATTAATTCTGATTCCTCAAGTCCTAGTCTTTCCTTGGGAAAAGTTAGAGTTACTGGAACCCGAATTAATTCTTGAAGAATTCCAATTTTCAATCAACAATGAGTTTGATAACTCAAGTGTCTCCAATGACTCAACCAAAGCCAAAAGGGGAAAATCTATGTTAAATTAAAAGCATTCATATAAATAAAGCAAAGAGAAATTGAATCTGAAAATACCTCGAATTGCATTAATAATAGAAGATCAATCTAAACATAAAGAGTTCATAAATTAAATTGAAAAAAGAAATAAAAAGAACATTGAACTAGGGATTGAGAGGTACTCCTAAAACTAAGAGAAATCCTAAATCCTAATCCTAAGAGAGAGGAGAGAAGCTCTCTCTCTAAAAACTACATCTATTCCTAAAATTGTAAATTGTGAGCTTCCTCATGAATGGACGCATTTTTTCACTTTATAGCCTCTAATCTGTGTTTTCTGGGCTGCAAACTGGGTCAGAAATAGCCCAGAATTCGCTGGTTGCGAATTCAAATACGCTGATTTTTCATCACTGCGACGCGTCCGCGTGGAGCACGTGTTCACGTCACCTAGCATCAGGGCAACTATGGCATATTATATATCAAATCGAAGCCCCGGACGTTAGCTTTCCAACGCAACTGGAACCGTATCGTTTGGACCTATGTAGCTAAAGTTATGGCCATTTCAGTGCAAAGAGGTTAGACTAGACAGCTTAGCAATTTCTCCAACTTATTGTATTCCTTTCACTTTTGCATGCTTCCTTTCCATCCTCTGAGCCATTCCTGCCCTGTAATCTCTGAAATCACTTAACACACATATCAAGGCATCTAATGGTAATAAGGGATGATTTAATAATTAGCAATTTAAAGGCCGAAGAAGCATGTTTTCAATCATAGCACATAATTAGGAAGGCAAATGTAAAACCATGCAAATAGTATGAATAAGTGGGTAAAGAGTTGATAAAATCCACTCAATTGAGCACAAGATAAACCATAAAATTGTGGTTTATCAATAGCCTCTTCCAAAACTGAGACTTGCTTGAGGCGCATGTATACCGATTGAAGGGAGGAAAGATGGTAGTTAGTGTAGAATTCTTCAACCCAAGAGAGGTTGATTTCCCTTGGTTTCCTCAAAAGAAACTCCCATCCTCGTCGTTTAATGCAGGGTAAAATACAAGGAGCAACCTTGTCCGGCGGAGCAAGTAGGTGCTCGGGATGATAGTTCCGTACAGCTATGGAGGGGAACATAAGTTCACAGAAGCGGTTGGAGAACCTTGAAGAATCTTTTGCCGGCTTGCTCTTTTCCTTCTCATCAATAGGAGCGGGTGTCTTCGCTTTCTTAGTTAAGGATCCGGCTCCCAATGAAGAGTGCGCCTTAGAAGTGGATCTTTGGGGTGCCTTTTTGGAGCTGGCCATCCTGAGAAAGGAAGGAAAACAGGAAAACATTAAACCCAAGGTATCATTTTAATAAACATGCAAGTGAAGGATAGTAATCATAAAGACATGGGTCACAACACTTTGCATGGGATGCAAGAGGAAGTAAAGCATGGAGTGTCATGAGAGGAGTAATCTCAAGCATCCATAACAAAGAGCAAGTTACATTCAATGAGTATCTAATTAGCAAGCAAAGTGGACTCAATGCTTGTAGAGGATAACAAGTGAATGACGAGAAGCATCCAATTGAAAGTACATTTTCAAAAGAAACCAAAATGGTATGCATGCATTTCCTCAAACACTTGGTGTGCAATTATTAAGCAAAGAGTAATTATGAGATACTTAATCAATTCAAAGCCCAAAATGGAACATCAATCATCACATAGACATCACACATTGGCAAAGATAAGAAAAAAGAATGACAAAAGATCTATTAAAGCAAATTAAACTCAATTCAACATCCATGGAAAAATAAGGAAAAAGGAAAAGTAAGCAAACAAAAAAGAATAAGAAACATCATCATGTAAGTAAAAGAGAAACTAAGTAAAGCAACAAGAAGCATCTAACTAGAAGAAATAATGCAAAGAAAATGAAATAAAAGAAATGAAAGAAGTGAAACCTTGAGAGATATAAGAGAACAAGGTTGAATCTTCTTTTGTGAAGATGAGAAAGAAGATAGGGGAAGTGTAGTGCCACTGAAAGAGGTGGTTGTCACCGGTGAGTGGCCGGAGACAAAGGTGTGGATTGTGGAAGAAAAAGAAGAGGAGGGGTGTGATGGAGGAAGAAGAAAAGGGGAATTAAGAAAGAAAAGGGGTTGGGAAGTGGGAAACAAAATAGGGCGCGAAGTTATAAAACTGCTTCACGCAACCGGCGCGCGCGCACAGTGCGCTGGCGCGTCGGTGAGGGTGTTAGCAAGGGACGCGTGCACGGCAGTGGCACGCACGTGCGAGGGGAGTTGTGCCACTGACACAGAAGTGGCACAAAGTTGGCATAAGTCTCTGGATTTTGTACTAGAGTTGGTGAATGGCGCAGGCGCGTGGACACACACCTTGCGCGGACGCGTGCCTGAGAGAATTTGCTTCTGGCGCGGGCATGCACAATGCGTGAACGCGTCATTTTTGGCATAAGGTTGGCCCAAATGTGGCACAACTCTCTGGTTTTTGTACCAGGGAGTCCAGATATCGCTATCGGCGCGCGCGCACACAGTGCGCTTGCGCGTCGATGGTGAAATTGCAATGGTGCACGCAGGCAACAAGTACGCGGACGCGTGAGTACCTGGCGCGAGTTGGGCACGAAATGGGCATAACTCTCGGGTATTTGGCCCAAGAGGTGGAATTGCGCCACCGGCGCGCGCGCGCACAGTGCGCTGGCGCGTCGGTGCCCATTTTCATTTTTCTATCTTTTTTTTTTAAACATGACAAGACCTATTCTAACACATTCTTGGTAGGTGCTTAAGCTAGTAGCCAAAGAGAATACTTCACAATATCATGCACAATCCAAAACATAGCATTCTCCCTACTTCAACAATTCATCCATACCAAAATGAGGAAAACTACATTAACATCCTAACTATTCAACAAGAAGAATAAAACTAGCATTCCTATGTAATTAATCAATCATCAAGAAATCACAAAATTCACCAGAATTTAAGGTTATAAACAAGATGGTGTAAACAAGGAAGATCTTACCATGGTAGGGTGCCTCCGACCTAGCACTTTTCTTTAACGTCCTTAAGTTGGACGGTCCTTTTCTTAAGCTTCTTCTCTCCTTGGTGCATCCTCCAATAGGTACACTTCTAGCTCTTTTGGGGGCTTGTAACCATGATACTTCTTCACTCTATGTCCATTCACTTTGAAAGTTGTTTCACTCTTCGGATCAAACAACTCCACCACTCCATATGGCCTTATCTCCTTTACCTTGAAAGGTCCTTCCCATCTAGAACGGAGCTTGCCAGGCATAAATCGAAGCCTTGAGTTGTAGAGGAGGACTTCATCACCTTCTTGAAAGTCTTTCTTTCGGATGTGATGGTCATGAAATACTTTGGCCTTCTCTTTATAGATCCGGGCATTCTCATATGACTCGTTCCTCAAACACTCAAGATCCTCTAGTTGTAGCTTCCTAGCTTCACCCGCCTTGGCTAAATCCAGGTTACACTGCTTTATCGCCCAATAGGCTCGATACTCAATCTCCACCGAAAGATGGCATGCCTTACCATAGACGATCTGGAAGGGACTCATCCCTATCGGAGTCTTGTAGGCCATTCTATACGCCTATAGTACATCTCCTAACTGGAGGCTCCAATCCTTTCTTTGTGGATTGACCACTTTTTCCAAAATCCTCTTAATTTCCCGGTTGGACACTTCTGCTTGTTCATTTGTTTGCGGATGATAAGCAGTAGTAACCTTATGCGACACTCCATAGCTCTTGAGTAATGCTTCTACCTTCCTGTTACAAAAGTGGGATCCTTGGTCGCTCACGATTGCTCGTGGCGACCCATAACGGCACACAATATAATTCCTAATAAAAGGAACAACGGCATTGGCATCGTCAAGGTGGGTAAGTATGGCTTCTACCCACTTTGACACGTAGTCAACCGCTAACAGAATATACAGATAACCACTAGAGTTGGGAAATGGTCCCATAAAGTCAATGCCCCATACATCAAATATCTCACAGAACAACATAGGTTACTGAGGCATTTCATCCCTTTGGGATGTGTTTCCCGACCTCTGACACTAATGGCAAGACACACACAACCGGTTAGCATCCTTGAATAAGGTTGGCCACCAGAATCCACAATCCAACAGTTTTTTAGCGGTCCTTTGTGGGCCAAAGTGGCCACCACATTCAGACGAATGACAAGCTTCAAGAATTAGCTGGGTTTCAGATTCCAGGATACATCTTCGAATTACTTGGTCCACGCCTCTCTTCCACAAGTGAGGGTCATCCAAAATATAGTATTTGGAATCACTCTTCAACTTGTCCCTTTGGTTTTTCGAAAAGATAGGAGGGAAGATCTTCGCAACCAAGTAGTTCACCATTGGGGCAAACTAAGGGAAGCTATCCGACACAGCATGCAAACTATCCAATGGGAATGAGTCATTGATTGGAAATGGATCAAATTTTAAATTCTCAATGCAGCTTAAATGATCCGCAACCAGGTTTTGAGATCCACTCTAGTCCCTAATCTCAATGTCAAATTCTTGCAAAAGCAAGATCCAACGTATGAGTCTAGGCTTTGACTCATTCTTTGTCAATAAGTACTTTAAAGCTGCATAATCCATGTATACCATTATCTTTGACCCTAGCAAATAAGATCTGAATTTATCTAAAGCATGAACAATAGCTAAGAGTTCTTTTTCAGTAGTGGTATAATTGGATTGTGCTGCATCTAGTGTCTTAGAAGAGTAAGCAATGAGGGGTGAGGTAAAGTGGTGATAACATCGACCTTGGCCGGGTCTACAGAAATGCCTTCATAAGACACTACATGTCCTAACACTATGCCTTGTCGTACCATGAAGTGACATTTTTCAAAATTTAAGACAAGGTTAGTGTCAACACATCTAGCTAAGACCTTGGCCAAGTTCTCCAGACAACAATCAAATGAAGTACCGTAAACGCTGAAGTCATCCATAAAAACTTTCAGACAATTCTCCATTAGATCGGAGAAGACACTCGTCATGCACCGCTGAATAGTAGCGGGTGCGTTACATAGTCCAAATGGCATCCTTTTATAGGCAAAGGTGACAAACGGACAAGTAAATGTGGTCTTCTCTTGGTTTTCATGAGCAATATGTATCTGGAAGTAGCCAGTAAATCCATCAAGGAAGTACTAGTGAGATTTACCTGCCAAGCGGTCTAGCATCTGATCGATGAAGGGTAAGGGATAATGGTCCTTCCGTGTAGCAGCGTTCAGTCTTCTGTAATCAATACATACTCGCCACGCATTTTGTACTCTTTTAGTGACCATTTCACCGTCGTCCTTCTTGACCGTTGTGATGCCCGACTTCTTGGGGACAAGATAAACCGGGCTCACCCACTTACTGTCGGATATTGGGTATATGATACCCGCATCCAGTAATCTGGTGACCTCTTTCTTCACTACATCGAGGATGGTCGGGTTGAGCCTCCTTTGTGGTTGCCTAACCGGCCTAGCTCCATCTTGAAGATATATCCTATGCATGCATTTGCGGGGGTCAATTTCCATAATATCCGCTAGGCTCCATCCTATTGCTTTCTTGTACTTTCTTAGAATATCTAGGAGTCTTTCTTCTTCTTCACTTGAAAGCTCACTAGCAATAATGACCGGAAACCCTTGGCTGTCCTCTAAGAAATCATACTTCAAATGAGATGGAAGGGTGATGAGAGGAACTTTTGCGTGGTCTAGAAATTTGCGGATAAATCCTCGTTGCAAGTATAGTTTCTAAACCTTCAAAAGTCCTTTTATACAAACATTTTGGTTGTCACAAGTAACAAACCCCTTTAAAATTGATAACCGAGTATTTAAACCTCGGGTCGTCTTCTCAAGGAATTGCAGGGAGGTATGTTCTTATTATTGGTTATGAGTTTGTAAATTAGGGGTTTTAGAAATTAGGGAGCAGTATGTTGAATGATAAGAAAAATAAGATAATAATAATAAAATAAACTCTTGGCAAGGTATTAGAATTGGAGGTCCTATCCTTATCAGTTGTGATGAAATTTGGATTTTAATCTCACTTTGTTAACCTCTAACTATGAAGGTAGATCAAGTGGATTAATTAGCTTAATCCTCAGGTCCTAATCAATTCCTGTGGAAAGACTAGAGTTATTGGAGCAACTCCCAATTTCAATCACTGCTTTATTGACAGCTCAAGCGTTACCAATTACTTAACCAAAGCCAAAAGGAAGAAAATATCTAAATTAAAAAGCATAAATAAAGCAAAGCAAAATTAAATCTGAAAATACCTCAAATTGCATTAACAAAAGAAATTAAATCTGGCATAGATGTTCATAAATTAAATTGGGAAAATAAATAAAAATAAAGAACCTGGGATTGAGAGCCACTCCTAAAACTAAGAGAAATCCAAAATCCTAATCCTAAGAGAGAGGAGAGAACCTTTCTCTCTAAAAACTACATCTACTCCTAAAATTGTGAATATGAGAGCTTATTTCTAAATGGATATATTCCCCCACTTTATAGTCTCTAATCTGTGTTTTCTGGGCCGCAAACTGGGTCAGAAACAGCCCAGAATTCGCTGGTTGCGAATTCAAACATGCTGATTTTCGTCACTGCGTCGCGGCCGCATGGAGCACGCGGTCGCGTCACCTAGCGTTAGAGCAACTATGGCATATTATATATTAAATCGAAGCCCCAGACGTTAGTTTTCCAACGCAACTAGAACCGCATCGTTTCGACCTCTGTAGCTAAAGTTATAGCCGTTTGAGTGCAAAGAGGTCAGGCTGGACAGCTTAGCAATTTCTCCAACTTCTTGTATTCCTTCCATTTTTGCATGTTTCCTTTCCATCCTCTGAGCCATTCCTGCCCTGTAATCTCTGAAATCACTTAACACACATATCAAGGCATCTAATGGTAATAAGAGAGGATTAATAATAAGCAAATATAAGATCAAAGAAGCATGTTTTCAATCATAGCACAAAATCAGGAAGGAGATATAAAACCATGCAAATATTATGAATAAGTGGGTAAAGAGTTGATAAAATCCACTCAATTGAGCACAAGATAAACCATAAAATAGTGGTTTATCAAAGGGGCTTCAGTTCACTTTTTACCTCAAGCTGGGGTTCCTTTTCATCAAGCTCATGGAGTTTGTTTTTGACAACTTTCTCATGTGTATCATCTTGGTCATCCGTCTGCTCAACAATAGGGTAGCACAACTTGTTGTGGTCTTCTTCTTGCACTTCCGCTACCACTTCATCAACTACATCACATCAGAGCACGGAATGTTCTTTGGGAGGATGTTTCATGGCTTCCTCTAAATTGAACTTGATAGTCTTGTCTCCAACCTCAATGGAATATATGCCAGTGAAGGCATCTAACTTGAATTTAGAGGTCTTGAGGAAGGGTCTACCAAGTAGAACAGAGGATGAGCTTCTATTTTCTATTGGGGGCATTTCAAGGATGTAAAAGTCAACCGGAAAAACCAAATCCTTGATCGCCACAAGTACATCTTTCGCTATCCCCATCACTATGATCACACTTTTATCGGCTAAGGCAAACCTCGCCGCCGACTTCTTTAATGGAGCTAAATTCAACCGCACATAGATAGAAAGTGGCATGATGCTTACACAAGCTCCCAAGTCACACATACAATGATGAAAAGTGCGTCCACCAATACAACAAGACACTAAGCAAGGTCCAGGGTCACCATATTTCTTTTGAATAGGTTCCATCAAGGAAGAAATTGAACAACCCAAGGATAACGTCTCCAATTCTCCTATCCTATCTTTGTGTGCACATAAGTCTTTCAAAAATTTTGCATACTTCGGAATTTGTTGGATAGCATCAAGAAGGGGTATGGTTACCTCAACCTTCTTGAACACTTGAAGCATGTTCAAATCAAGTTTCGGTGTTCTCTTCACCTTCTTCACCATGGAAGGGAATGGAATAGGAATGGACTCATCCACTATAGCTTTCCTCTAGGGTTTCTTGAGGTTTACTCCTTCTTTCTCATGCCTTTTTTCTACCACCTCCTCTTCATGTGTAGCTTCAAAAACCATTTCTTCCTCATGAACGTCTCCCATGACTCTTGGAGGTATCTCCTCTAATGTAGTTCCCAACCGTAGAGTGATGGCGTTGAGACCGCCCTTTGGGTTTGGTTGGGGTTGGGATGGAAGGTTGGAAGAACTTGAGGGTTGGTTGGTGTTGTTGTTAGGAGTTGGTGTTTGGTTGGACATGGTCATCTTTGAGAGCATGTTGGTGAGGTTAGCCAATTGAGCACCCAAGGCATCGAATTGAGCCTTGTTGCTCTCATCTCGCTTCTCCATGGCGGCCCTAAGCTCATCAACTTGATTGTTGGAAGATGGAGGAGTTTGGTTTTGGTTTTGTTGTCTATGGTGTGGTGCTTGGTACTTGGTGTAGTTGTTTTAGTTTTGGTTGGAGTGGCCTTGGTTGGCTTGGTAGTTGGTGTTGTTATGGTGGTATTGGGATGAAGATTGGTTGTTGTTGTGGGGAAAAGAAGAGTTGTTCCATCTTTGGTTTTGATTGCTTCCTTGTGCATTATCCCTCCACCCTTGATGTTGATTACCACCTTGATGGTAATTGTTTTGGCCTTAAGAAGGGTAAGGTGGACGATTGTTGTAATTCACATTGGCTACTACAAGAGCATGTTCTTCTTGAATTTGATGGCATTGATCGGTGTAATGTGTGGTGCTAGAGCACAAACCACAAATCCTAGGAGGGCCTTCAAGTTGAGCAACCGGAGGTGGGGCTTGGACGGCTTGGATGGAATAGTATTCCTTTTGATCCTTTTGTATTTGGGTAAGGATGGTAGTTATATCCCCAAGTGCTTTGGTTAGACTTGATTCGGAAGGAGATAGTTCTACCACACCCTTGAGAGGATTACTTCTCACCCTTGTGTGTTGTGTAGCCTCGGCAACATCCTTTATCAAATTCCAAGCTTCTCCCTCCGTCTTGTTTTTTGAAAGGGAACCACCGCTAGAAGCGGTAAGCAATCTTCTATCTTCCACACAAAGACCTCCAGTGAAGTAGCTAATGAGCAGCTGAGTGTTCATTTCATGATGCGGACAAGATTCCAATAGCCTCTTGAACCGAGACCAATACTCATACAAACTCTCTTGGTCTCTTTGCATTATGCCCGAAATCTCTTTCCGGATGTAGTCGGTCTTCTCTGGTGGGAAGAATTTATCTAGAAACTCTCTTCTCAAGAAATCCCAATTAGTAGCAATCTCATCCGGTAGCAAATAAAACCATGTCTTGGCTTGCCCTTCAAGAGAGAAAGGGAAGGCAAAAACCATGATAGCCACCTCATCGGCTCTATTCCTTCGAGCCGTAGAACAAGCAACTTGAAAATCTCTTAGATGTCAGATGGGGTCTTAGCCCGGCAACCCATGATATTTAGGAAGTAGATGTATCAAGCTACCCTTCAATTCAAAGTTTGGATCAAGGTTAGGATACCTTGCTTGCAACGGTTGAAGTATGATATCCGAAGCTCTTTGCTTATGCAAAGTGATCCGTCATGGCTCTGCCATGTGTGGCTCACCTGTAGGGTGTAAAGATGTATTATTAGTGCCAACAGAAGAATAAGAAGTAGCAGACTCCAAGTCACTCTCGGTACCGCCTAGTGATTCGGTATGTTCCTCAAGAGAGGCCGAAGTACTAGCCGTATAGTCCAACCGCCGTCTAGCTTACCGAGTATGTAACAAAGTTCTTTCAATCTCGGGTTCAAAATTGGCTAAGCTAGAATTCGGTTGAGACCGAGTCATCAAACTTGAGAGTCATAGCACAAATATAAAAGAAATCTAAACTATAGCTAAGTATTGAAAGCAATTAAAATATCTACAATATTCACATATTCACATAACCAATATCAAGGCATATGTTGCAACCATTCCCCGGCAACGGCGCCAAAAATTTGATCACGCCCCAAGGGTGTATTGGTAGATATTTTCCTTTAATGAAACTGCGTTGCAAATAGCTCTACCAACAACAATCTTCGGGTGTCAAATTTAGAAGAGGAATTTGGTTGTCACAAGTTCAACCCCAATAGAAATAACCGAAGTATTCAAACCTCGGGTCATCTCACAAGGAATGGGCAAACATGTGCTTCAACAATGGTTAGAAATCCGGGGTTGTGAGTTATGAGCGTAAAAATAAGTGGAAATCTTAACAAGCAAGTAATCTTAGATTGCAAGAAACTAATTCTATTAACTAAGCAATATATGAGTCATTTCAAACTAACAAAGTAACATCCAATATGATTCTATTCTAATCTAAACAAGTAACTATAACTAAAGCAAGTGATTGGAAATTCGGGTTTTCAAATATGAATAATAAAAGTAACTCTTGGCTAGGTATGAGAATTGGGGTCCCCATCCATGTCTAATAACCATATCTTGACAATTATGAGGAACCAAACTCATTAAGTCTACTTCTATACTTGAAGTACATCAAATGGTTTGGTTAACATCAACCTATAAGTTCTAACCTCACTACTAGTTAACTTGGTAGAAGGTTAGCGTCAATGGTTATCAAATTGACCACTAAGGGCTCTCAAATCATCAAATCCATTAGACCCGATGACTCAAGTTTATCCAATTCCCTTGGCCTAGGCCAAGAGTAAAGAGAACTACTCCATAATCAAAGTAAGCAATTCATCAAACACATGGTAAGCATTAACAAAAGACATGTTCAAAATAGCAATTAAATTGAAATCAACAATTACCCACTAACAATTATCAACATACACTCATCCAAACAACACAATTAAACATAGAAATCATCAATATAACATCAACAAGTCAAGATCCACAACATTCATGAAATGGATATAAAATGACAATTGACAAGAATTCATGAAACTATCACAAGATATAAGCAAAATTATACTAGGAAATTCATATTGAACAATTAAAACTAGTGATTAACAAGATCCAATTCACGATTCAACAAGGGAAGATCAAATTAAAACTAGATCTAGAGAGGAACAATGGTTTCTCTCTCTAGAAGAACAAAGAACCAAAAAACTAGCTAAAATTGTGTCTTAGTATAAAATGGTTGATTCCCCCTTTCCCCCTAGCATCCTTGGGTCTTTTCCATGCAGAAACAGCTTGAAATTGGGCCTGATGAGCCTCAGAAATCGCCAGGCACGATTTCCTTTAATGAGGTCACGTGCAGCTTCTCACGCGTACGCACCAAGTGCGCGTGTGCGTCGATAGGAATCTTCTGATCCGCGTGGATGCGTCCATCCTTGCGCGCCACTTCCAGCCAACCTCATCCACGCGTGCGCGTGGAGTGCGCAGGCGCACCAATGCTGCTTTTCCCAAAATTTCGAGTTTTCATGTTCCTCCCTTTTGTACATGCTTTCTTTCTCTCTTCTAGGCCATTCCTACCCTATAATTCCTGAAATCACTCAACAAATACATCACGGCATCGAATGGCAATAGAAGAGGATTAAAATATGGCAATTTTAAGGCAAAATAAGCATGTTTTTCCATCATGGAGCAATATTAGGAAGTGAACACAAAACCATGCATTTCTTGTGAATAAGTGTGAGAAATATTGACAAAACCCCACAAATTCTACACAATATAAACCACAAAATTGGGGTTTATCAGTCCTCTCCGGAGTGTTGTGCTTTAGCTTCTCTTAGCTTCCTCTTAACCACAAATTCTTTGATTGGTTGTTTTGATTAATTGTAGGTGAAGAAAAGAAGAAAAGAAGAAAAGCGTGACCTAAGAAGCGTGGTTCAAGGAATAGAAAGTGTGGCCAACAAAGGAGAAAGTGTGGTGCAACAAACCATGGAACTCATTCCAGGAGCACCAAGCACTAAGAGAGCGCTACACTCACCTCCAAGGGACAAAGGCACAAAGCTCAGCTCACTTTGTGAGCTGAGCACAACACAAGGCCAAGAAATAAGGAAATGAGGAACCAAGCTCAGCTCAGAAAGTGAGCATTATCGAGAGCGCTAGAGGAGAAATTCAAGAAAAATGATTTCCAAATGCATGCTCCAAGACTTGAACCCATGACCAAGGGGAAAGGGTGGAGGCGCTACTCACATGGAAAATAAGCCAAAATTGGCCAAATGCACTCCCCAAGCTTCGAACCCCACACCTTGAGGAAGCAAGGAAGCAAGGCAACCAAGAAAAGGGGTAGCGCATGCTTCCCATGGGTTTCGAACCAAGGACCCTTCCTTGGATACACCAAAGCTCAGCTCACTTTCTAGTCTCTTCCACTCCTGAGATCTTCAACTTCTTTTAATTTGCTGCAAATTAAGCTTTGCTTTTCTGTTTTTAAATTCTCAAAGCATTTTCTCTTTTCTGTTAAGATCTACTTCACTGCACTTCAATTTTCTCTCTTATGTTTAATGCCATTTACTTGTTTCTTGTTCAAATTCTGCAATCCCAATCCCCAATTCCTTTTATGATTCAAGCAATTTACATTTCTTGCACTTTAAGCTTCTGTTATTTACATTTCTTGCAATCTAAGTTTCTGCACTTTATTTTACTTGCTCTTTAAGATTCAGCTTCTTTATTTTCCTGCTCTTTAGTTTACTGCAATTTTCCCTTTCCCAATTACATTTCAAGCAATTTAGTTTCTGTTAATCACAAAAACTCAACCAATACTTGATTCGCTTGACTAAATCAACCACTAAACTAAAATTGCTCAATCCTTCAATCCCTGTGGGATCGACCTCACTCGTGTGAGTTATTATTACTTGATGCGACCTGGTACACTTGCCGGTTAGATTGGATGTTGAAATTCGTTTTCGCACCATCAAGTTTTTGGTGCCGTTGCCAGGGATTGAAATAGGTTGACAATGATTAAGTGAAGTGGAGGTCTAGATCAAGCACTTTTTCTTTTCTATTCTTTAATTCTTTGACTAACACACTAACTGTTTGAATTTTTGCTTAAGCTAACTAAAACTTCATTCTAGCAATAGATTGAAGTATCACTGGTTGTGTTCCCTGTTATGTTGTTTGTATGTCAGGTACAGGGAGAGTTGTTCATGTTTTATCTGAAGTTGACCAAAGAACTCTAAGGAGATTGAGAAGAGCTGAAAGAGGGAAAGGCATTGTTGGAGAGGAAGAATCTGAGGAAGAATATCACGAGATGGAAGGAGATCCATCTAATCAAGAAGGAGGGGTTAACAATAACCCACAGCAGAGGAGAGTACTGGCCTCCTATACATTTGCAAATGCTAGACATTGTGGGAGCAGCATTCTTACCCCTAATGTCAATGCAAACAACTTTGAACTGAAGCCACAACTCATCACATTGGTCCAAAACAACTGCTCTTTTGGAGGAGGACCATTGGAGGATCCGAACCAACATCTATCCACTTTCTTGAAGATTTGTGACACAGTTAAAAGCAATGGAGTGCACCCTGACATATACAAGCTGTTGTTATTCCCATTCTCTCTCAGGGACAAGGCCACTCAATGGCTAGAAACATTCCCGAAGGAAAGCATTAACACTTGGGATGACTTGGTGAGCAAGTTTCTTGCCAAGTTTTATCCCCCTCAAAGGATCATCCGGTTAAAGACTGAGGTGCAGACATTCACACAAATGGATGCTGAAAATCTGTATGAAGCATGGGAGAGATATAAGGCTCTGCTGAGGAAATGTCCACCAGAGATGTTCACTGAGTGGGACAAGCTGCAGAACTTCTATGAAGGGCTCACTTTAAAGGCTCAAGAGGCACTTGATCATTCAGCCGGAGGATCATTGCAACTGATGAAAACTGCAGAAGAGGCTCAAAATCTCATTGACATGGTAGCTAACAACCAGTATTTCTTTGTTCATCAAAGGCAACGCCAACCGTCACAAAGGAGAGGAGTAATGGAGCTGGAAGGAGTGGATTCAATCTTAGCTCAAAACAAAATGATGCAGCATCAAATTCAACAACAATTTGAGCAAATGACCAAGAGGATTGATAATCTCCAAGTTGCAGGAAGGAGATCCATCTAATCAAGAAGGAGGGGTTAACAATAACCCACAGCAGAGGAGAGTACTGGCCTCCTATACATTTGCAAATGCTAGACATTGTGGGAGCAGCATTCTTACCCCTAATGTCAATGCAAACAACTTTGAACTGAAGCCATAACTCATCACATTGGTCCAAAACAACTGCTCTTTTGGAGGAGGACCATTGGAGGATCCGAACCAACATTTATCAACTTTCTTGAGGATCTGTGACACAGTTAAAAGCAATGGAGTGCACCCTGACATATACAAGCTGTTGTTATTCCCATTCTCTCTCAGGGACAAGGCCACTCAATGGCTAGAAACATTCCCGAAGGAAAGCATTAACACTTGGGATGACTTGGTGAGCAAGTTTCTTGCCAAGTTTTATCCCCCTCAAAGGATCATCCGGTTAAAGACTAAGGTGCAGACATTCACACAAATGGATGCTGAAAATCTATATGAAGCATGGGAGAGATATAAGGCTCTGCTGAGGAAATGTCCACCAGAGATGTTCACTGA
This sequence comes from Arachis ipaensis, assembly GCF_000816755.2. Lineage (NCBI taxonomy): Eukaryota > Viridiplantae > Streptophyta > Magnoliopsida > Fabales > Fabaceae > Arachis > Arachis ipaensis. The sequence continues at coordinate 59,679,585 of NC_029787.2, read as the reverse complement.
GTGGGACAAGCTGCAGAACTTCTATGAAGGGCTCACTTTAAAGGCTCAAGAGGCACTTGATCATTCAGCCGGAGGCTCGTTGCAACTCATGAAAACTGCAGAGGAAGCCCAAAATCTCATTGACATGGTGGCTAACAACCAATACTTCTTTGCTCATCAAAGACAACGCCAACCATCACAAAGGAGAGGAGTAATGGAGTTGGACGGAGTGGATTCAATCTTAGCTCAAAACAAAATGATGCAGCATCAAATTCAACAACAATTTGAGCAAATGGCCAAGAGGATTGATAATCTCCAAGTTGCAGCAGTCAACACAAGCCAACCATCAACCACTTGGGAGCAAAATGAAGAAACTCAAGAGGAGCAACAGCAAGAGCAAGTCCAGTACATGCACAACCAAAATTTTGGACCAAATGAAGTATATGGTGATACCTACAACCCCTCTTGGAAGAATCATCCCAACCTTAGGTGGGGAGATAACCACAGTCAACCTCAGCAGCCATGGCAAAGAAACTCCACCCAAAACAATTGGAGAAACACAAACTACAACAACCAGGCCTCTAACCAAAACACATACAGAAAACCACAAAATACCTACCCCAACTCTAACCAGTACCCATCCCACAACCAAACCTCTAACCAAAACACTTACCCTCAACCATCAACACCCCACACGCAACTCATTTCACAAGATTCTCAGAGAATTACCAACCTGGAGCTCCTAATGGAAAAATTGATGAAGAACCAAGAGATGACCACAAGGAACCAGGAAGCCTCCCTGAAGAATATGGAAAGGCAAATTGGTCAACTCTCTAAAAAGATCACCATTGAAAGGCCATCAAGCTCACTACCTAGTGACACTATTCCTAATCCAAAAGAGGAGTGCAAGGCAATACAACTAAGGAGTGGCAAGACCCTGGTGAGAAATGAAGAAGCAGTCAAAAAACCAAAGGAAAGTGACGAGAAACAAGACAAGGAAGAGAGGGCCAATGATGAAAAAGTGACAGCAAGCAAGCAAGCCTCAGAGGAGCTCAAAGAAAAAGAAGACCGGCCACAACAATCAAGAAAAGGGAAGGAACCAATGGGGGAGCCAACCAAGGAACAAAGACAGGACATGAACTCCATACCTCCACTGCCATATCCTCAAAGATTCAGCAAAGAGACTAAGGACCAACACTTCCCAAAATTTTTTGAAGTCTTCAAGAAGTTGGAGATCAATATCCCTTTGGCTGAAGCATTGGAACAAATGCCTCTGTATGCAAAGTTCTTGAAAGAGCTCATCAATAAGAAGAGGAGTTGGCAAGAAAAGGAGACTGTGCTTCTCACTGAAGAATGTAGTGCTGTGATTCAAGGAGGTATCCCACCAAAGCTCAAAGATCCAGGGAGCTTTGTAGTTTCATGCATTATAGGCAAAATAACCTTAGACAAAGCTCTCTGTGATCTTGGTGCTAGCATTAATCTGATGCCATTGTCAATGATGAGAAAGCTTGCCATAGAAGAACTCAAACCTACCAGGATGTCTTTAGTAATGGCTGACAGATCAATCAAGACACCTAATGGCATTGTGGAAAACTTGTTAGTCAAGGTTGGGGAGTTTATTTTCCCCGCAGACTTTGTAATTCTGGATACAGAGGAAGAAGGAAATAATTCAATTATCTTGGGAAGGCCGTTTTTAGCCACTACCAGAGCCATTATTGATGTGGAGAAGGGAGAGATGATTTTCAGGGTGCATAATGAACACATGGTCATTAATGTCTTCAAATCAATGCAACACCCCCCCGAACAAGAGAACTACATGAAGGTGGATATGATAGAAAGTCTGGTAGAAGAAATGTTAGAAACCACTTGTCATGAGCTACAGGAAGAAGAAGCAGCAGAAATCTCCATTGAAGACAAGTAAGTGACATTGCCATTGGTGCTGTGCTGGGACAAAAGAAAGATAAGTTGCACCATGTCATATATTATGCGAGCAAAGTGTTAAATGAAACTCAGAAAAATTATACAAGCACTGAGAAAGAACTTTTGGCAATTGTTTATGCATTTGATAAATTTAGGCAATACTTGATTGGGTCAAAAGTTATAGTGTACACTGACCATGTTGCTCTCAAGTATTTGATGTCTAAACAGGATTCAAAGCCAAGGCTCATTAGGTGGGTGCTGCTACTACAAGAGTTTGATATTGAAGTAAGAGATAGGAAGGGAAGGAATGAAGGATTCTAAGTTTGGTGTTCCACTAAAATCCCATCATAAAATACATTCTCACTTCCTGCACAAAGCTAGCTTCAAGCATTCAGATAAACTAGTTGATTATTCTGCTGTTTTCTAGTTATTAGTGCTTTTGAAAAAAAAAAAAAAAGAAAGAAGAGGAATTTTGCATATAGCTAATTTGTTGCATAAGAAGCATTGGCAAGGAACTAAGTTTGGTGTTCACACACCAAAGTAAGTTCAAGAGCCCACAAATAAGTCTTGCAGATTAGCTGAATACCTAAAGGAGTTGAAAAGCAAGCAACATTTGAGGAGTATGCAGGAAAATAGCCAACAAATCAGGGAACATCTATATTATGACTTACAAGGAACAAACAGAAGGAAGAATGAAAAGCTGCAACCCAACAGGTTGTATTTATACTTGATCCTTGTTGTCGTGTAATGATTTAATTCAGAGTCCTTTATGTCTGGCTATAATGATCATTTAGTTGCAAGTGGAAGTACATGTTGAAGAAAGCTATCTGCATAAATTTTGCTTGAAAGTTATCTGCATAATAATTGTCATCATTCATCAACTTGAATACTTTGTTTTGTTTTCCCTTACTGTTTGAATAAAAGAGAGATGTTTGATTTAGAAAAGTAATTGTTCAATATTGCAGAAGTGAGAATAAACGTTAGTGGTGGTATATGTGTTTGATTTAATTGATAGCTCATAGAATAAATGTTGTGAAATGACTTGTTACTGGAAGCCTAAGCTAGTTTGCTGTTATGATCTCTCAATTATTGAAAATCCCTTGGAAGTAAACCAAAACAGAAAGGCGACCCGGTACACTTGCCGGTTAGATTGGATGTTGAAATTCGTTTTCACACCATCAAGTTGTCCAAACTCAAACAATTCCCGGCAACGGTGCCAAAAACTTGGTGCCCGGAATTGTGATCACACTTTTCACAACTCCGGTACAACTAACCAGCAAGTTGATGCACGAAAACTTGTCTCTCAACAAATTTCCCTCGGCAAGTATACCGAATTGTCGTCAAGTAAAAACTCACAGTAGAGTGAGCTCGAATCCCACAGGGATTGATTGGTGAAGCAACTTTAATCAGAGGAATGTTCTAGTTGAGCTAAGCAGAAATTGAGTTGATATTTGCAGAAACGTAAATGGCGGAAAAGTAAATAACAGAAAGTGTAAATACTGGAAATAAAGAGCAAAATGTAAATGGTGGAAAGTAAATTGCAGAATCTTAAATGGGGATTTGGGGAAATGAACATAAAAGTAAATGGCAGAAAGTAAAGAGAATGGGTAAGATCAGAAATGAGGGATTCATTGGGCTCAGGAGATGTTGTATTCTCCGTAACAAGTTCATTCTCATCTCTTCCTCAATCAATGCATTCATTGATCTCCTTGGCAATCTTAAGTGATTGGATTCCAATTCCTTGGCAACCCAATCTCTCAAATCTTGATCAATAGCCAATTCCTTGGTCTAATTGCTCATGAGAAGAGATGAAGTATGGTCACTGATTATACCACATGTATTCCCAAATCAAAGTGTTGGTAGGATTATATGTCACTTTATCCATCCAAACCCCAATTTGGTCCAACATCAGAAAGCATTTCTAGCATGATCTCTTCATTCCTCTTCCAAGGTTACGAAGAGATCCAAGTATCAATAGCTTCTTTTCCAAGACAACTACCCAATAGGATGAAGATTGAAAGCTTTCTAATAAAATCAAGAGAAAAGAAAGAAGAAGAATAATGAAAACTATTATTGATCCATCAAATTACAACAGAGCTCCCTAACCCAATGAAAGTGGTTTAGTTGTTCATAGCTCTGGAAATGGAAAGCATAAATGAAAAGTACATTTTCAAAATAAAACTAGAAGTTGTAGAGAAAGTAAAATATACAGAGTGTAGTTCTCCAAAATGCCAAAAGCTCCCTACTAGTTCAAAACTACTCCTATATATACTACTCTTTTGATCTTCTAGTTGGCTCTTCAAGTCTTGGATATGGGCCTTTGGATCTTTAGTTGAAGCAGTTACAGTCTTCAGTGGGCTCAGCTTTGCTTGCAGAAAAAGTGTGAGTTAGGCATCGACGTTAGTTAGGACGTTAGTAGTGTTAACGTTAGTGACGATCACCTTTTTCACTAACGTTCCAAGCCAAAAATGATCCACGTTAACTTCAACGTTAGTGGCACTAACGTGTGCCACTAACGTTGCCTCTTGGTCCTTCGCAAATGTTATTGGCATTCACCTTTTCCAACAACGTTGCTTATTGCCCCTTTTCCCCACGTTAGAGTTCACGTTAGTATAACTAACGTGACCCTTAACGTGGGCATGCCTAA
>NC_029787.2:59661547-59673376 GCF_000816755.2 Arachis ipaensis | reverse complement strand
TACTAGTTCAAAACTACTCCTATATATACTACTCTTCTGATCTTCTAGTTGGCTCTTCAAGTCTTGGATATGGGCCTTTGGATCTTTAGTTGAAGCAGTTACAGTCTTCAGTGGGCTCAGCTTTGCTTGCAGAAAAAGTGTGAGTTAGGCATCGACGTTAGTTAGGACGTTAGTAGTGTTAACGTTAGTGACGATCACCTTTTTCACTAACGTTCCAAGCCAAAAATGATCCACGTTAACTTCAACGTTAGTGGCACTAACGTGTGCCACTAACGTTGCCTCTTGGTCCTTCGCAAATGTTATTGGCATTCACCTTTTCCAACAACGTTGCTTATTGCCCCTTTTCCCCACGTTAGAGTTCACGTTAGTATAACTAACGTGACCCTTAACGTGGGCATGCCTAAGCTTCGAATCCGCAGTTTCAGCTACTATAATAGTGTATTCCATTGCTCCCCTTTCTTGTAAAGTGGTCACCACTTGAGCCACAGAGGATGCTTTTTGACCAATAGCTACATAAACACATATTACATTTTGTCCTTGTTGATTGAGAATCGTATCTGTAGCTACTGCTGTCTTACCTGTTTGTCTGTCCCCAATAATTAATTCTCGCTGACCACGCCCTATAGGGATCATTGAATCAATAGCAATAAGTCCTGTTTGAAGAGGCTCATATACGGAACGTCTCGAAATAATGCCGGGAGCTGGAGATTCGATTAATCGAGATTCGGAAGATGAAATTTCTCCTCGACCGTCAATTGGTTTAGCCAAGGCATTTATAACACGACCCAAATAAGCCTCACTTACTGGTATCTGAGCAATTCTTCCTGTTGCTTTTACCGAGCTTCCCTCTTGTATCATCAAACCATCACCCATTAATACAACACCAACATTATTTGATTCCAAATTTAAAGCAATCCCTCTGGTACCCTCCTCAAATTCCACTAACTCCCCCGCCATTACTTCATCAAGACCATAAATACGAGCAATACCGTCACCTACTTGAAGTACAGTACCAATATTTGCAATCTTTACCTCGGTATTATATTGTTCAATACGTTCGCGGATAATTTTACTAATTTCATCTGCACGAATGGTTACCATGAGTATTTCTTAATTTAATTCTAGAAGAGAAAAATGATGCCTGTACTCTAAATTTACTAAAGAAGAAGGACTAGAACGTTATTTTTTTTTTGTTGTTTCTTTTTTACTATACTTTTGTTTGGGGTGATTTAAATTAAATCATAGGGAATTTGATTAATCTTGATTTGAATGATTGTATTTTTTTACTCTAATCTAATAAACAGGTATGAAAGCTATAATTGTAAACCAGGATGAAATCTATGGAAGCATTGGTTTATACATTCCTCTTAGTCTCGACTTTAGGAATAATTTTTTTTGCTATCTTTCTTAGAGAACCCCCTAAAGTTCCAACTAAAAAGACGAAATGATTTTTCATTATCTCGATTGAAGTAATGAGCCCCAATAATGCTTCAAACGCCCCTTCTTCCCACGTTAGTGCCTCATGTTAATTGCATTAACGTGACCACTAACGTGGTGGTGATTGCCATCTCCAACGTTAGTGACAAAGGTGGGTGTCACTAACGTTGGCCCATCATTTCTTTCCTCCATGTTAGCTTCCACATTGATGTAATTAACGTGGCAACTAACGTGGGAAATATTGGCTTAGTCCAACATTAGTGACAAAGGTGAGTGTCACTAACGTTGGCGATTCTTTGCTCCTCCCACGTTAGAGTTCACGTTAATGTAATTAACGTAACTCTTAACATGGCCAATTGTGCCCTTTTGGAACGTTAGTGGTATTCACTTTTACCACTAACATTGGAGCTTCCCTTTTCCTCCACGTTAGCTTCCACGTTAATGTAATTAACGTGGCCACTAACGTGGGCTATGATGGCTTTCGAAGGCCTTATTGGTGATCACTTTTTCCATTAACGTTGCAAGCTAGCTCCCATTCCACGTTAGTGGTCACGTTAGTTAGACTAACGTGGCTACTAACGTGGCTCTTCCTTGCTTCCTTTGTCCTTAAATCAAGTAAATAAAGTGCATCAAATCTTGGTTCTAAATCATGAGATCATGCATCATCCATTTTATCATTCAATTCATGCATAATTCTCATAAAATTATGTAAAGTTCACAATGTTTGCTTGAATCAAGATGTAAGTGAATTTCTACCTAAAACTTGCTTATTTACTAAGAAAATGCATGAAACTACCCTAAAAAAGTAAAGAAAAGGTCAGTGAAACTGGCCAAAATGCCCTGGCATCACAAGTGCACTGGGTCGTCCAAGTAATAAAATCTTACGCGAGTAAGGGTCGATCCCACGGAGATTGCCGGCTTGAAGCAAGCTATGGTCATCCTGTAAATCTTAGTCAAGCAGATTCAATTGGTTATGAGTTTTGATAATTGAAAGATAAATAAAACGTAAATTAAAGTAAAGATACTTATGTAATTCATTGGTGGGAATTTCAGATAAGCGTTTGGAGATGCTTTGTTGCTTCTGAACCTCTGCTTTCCTATTGTCTTCATCCAATCATGCGTGCTCCCTTCCATGGCAAGCTGTATGTTGGTGGATCACCGTTGTCAATGGCTACCATCCGTCCTCTTAGTGAAAATGGTCCACGTACGGTTTTTGTACAGCTAATCAACTGTCGGATCTCTCATCTCAGATGAAAAATACTAGGCACAGCTACCGCACAGCTAATCATCTGTCGGTTCTCACTTGTGTCGGAATATGATCTTGATATGCACAAAACTTGTCTCTCAACAAATTTTCTTCGGCAAGTGTACCGAATTTGTCGTCAAGTAAAACTCACAAAAGAGTGAGGTTGAATCCCACAGAGATTGATTGATCAAGCAACTTTAATTAGAGGAATGTTCTAGTTGAGCGAACCAGAATTTGATTTGAGATTTGCAGAAAAATAAATGGCGGGAGAGTAAATAGCAGAAACAGTAAATACTAGAAATAAAGAGCTAAAAATTAAATGGCGGAAAGTAAATTGCAGAATCTTAAACGGGAATGGGGTAATTGCTCATAAAAGTAAATGGCAGAAATTAAAGAGAATGGGTAAAATAAAAAATGGGGGGTTCATTGGGCTCAGGAGATGTTGCATTCTCCGGATCAAGTTCATTTTCATCTCTTCCTCAATCAATGCATTCATTGATCTCCTTGGCAATCTTAAGTGATCGAATTCCAATTTCTTGGTAATTCAATCTCTCAAATATTGATCAATAGCCAATTCCTTGGTCAATTGCTCATGAGAAGAGATGAAGTATGGTCACTGATTATACCGCATGCATTTCCCAAATCAAGTGTTGGTAGGATTATAGTCACATATCCATCCAAACCCAATTTGGTACAGCATGAGAAATCATTTCTAGCATGATCTCTTCATTTCTAGCATGATCTCTTCAACTCTCTAACTAATTCAAAGCTACTCCTATATATACTGCTCTTCTCATCTTCTAGTTGGCTCGTCAAGTATTGGGTATGGGCCTCTGAATCTTGAGTTTGAAGCAGTTATCCTTTTCATTGGGCTTAGCTTTGCTTGCAGAGAGAAAAGGTGAAGTAGGCAGGGACTTTGACTCAGGATGTTAGTGGTGTCAACGTTAAGTGAAAGTATGGGTTCGAGAACGTTAGTGACAATCACCTTCTTCACTAACGTTCCTAACCCAAATATGATCACGTTGACTTCAACGTTAGTGGCACTAACGTGACCACTAACGTTGCCTCTTGGTCCTTCGCACACGTTATTGGGACTTACCTTTCCCAATAACGTGGAGAGTCCCCCCTTGTCCCTTCGTTAGAGTCCACGTTAACTAAGTTAACGTGGCTTCTAACGTAGCAGTGCCAATTCTTTTGAGAACGTTAGTGACACTTACCTTTGTCACTAACGTTCCAATGTGCCCCTTTCCCACGTTAGAGTCCACGTTAACTAGGTTAACATGGCTTCTAACGTAGCAGTGCCAATTCTTTTGAGAACGTTAGTGACACTTACCTTTGTCACTAACGTTGGCTTCTCTTTTGCTTCTTAACGTTAGAGTCCACGTTAACTCAGTTAACGTGGCAACTAACGTGGCCAATTATGAGCTTGGTCCAACATTAGTGACAAAGGAGAGTGTTACTAATGTTGGCCTTGTTGTCTTCTTCCACGTTAGAGTTCACGTTAACTTAGTTAACGTGACTCTTAACATGGGCTTATGATGGCTTCGAGGGCGTTATTGGAAACTACCCTAAAAAAGTAAAGAAAAGGTCAGTGAAACTGGCCAAAATGCCCTGGCATCACAACACCAAACTTAAAGCTTGCTTGTCCCTAAGCAAGTACTGGAACAAGAGAATGATGAATGGAATGCCAAGAGAAATGAGTCATTCTTGTGAAGGTCATGTTCCTGGTTTTATGGTGGTTTCATGCATAGCAACTTAGGTTCATTCCTTCACTGGCTTCCAGACCTTTATCATGTTCTAGAATACTCACTTGATTGCATCCCATGAGACTTTTATTCATTGATCCTTTTGTTGTCAATTCAGGGCTTATTTGTGTTCTTAGGCTAAGTGCTCTGTAAGGGGGCAACTCTTTAGAATAAGCTTTTAGCCAACACTCCCGAACCAGTTGGTTCAAGGTGCTAGGTGTTGAAGCACCCCTAAGGACTTACTTCCTCAAGTCTCTCCCCCATACATACACACCACAGGCACATGGTTTGTTTATTTTCTTTCCTTGAGGTCTTGGTGTCCAGCACCTCTTTGGGTTACTAAATGTTCTGTAGCAAAGATTGCTCTTGATAGTGGACTTTCAGCTGATAATCCCGGGTTAGTTAACCCAAGTTACCAGGTGATAAAGTACCCCTGAGAGCTTAGTAATCCAAGCAGATTCTTGGTACAGGAACACCACAGACACATCCTTCAAGACTCAAACCCTTGGTGCCTAGCTTCTTTTCTTGCTATTTTTCTTTTATTCTTCAACTTTGATTGTTCTTTCCCTTTTTCTTATTAGGATCTTGTTATTTAGCTAGTCTCATGGGTTGTGTTCAAGCATATGATTCATGACAGATAGTTGTCTTCCCACCTTGTGGTTGAACCAACTTAGCTAACTTATGACCACACCACAAACTCAGGAACTTACTCCATAGTATGAATTCCACTCTGGTCTTTTATAAAACACTCATTCTCTTTTCATTTGATTCACAAGGACAAGCATACAAGTAAGTAAGGAAATGATGCAGTAATGACATTCAGACTAGCAATCCTAGACCTAAGCAATGAAAAACTTAAAAGACATAATTTAAAAAGGTTCCAACTAACGAGTAACTATTAATCAAAAGTGCATTCAGACTTCCAACTTTCATCATTCTAAGTACATGGAATTAAGTACAATACAACCTTTAGGTGATGGTTTCTAGTTGCCCTCTTTTTGTCATCATCCTAGTCTTTGCTACCTCACTTCCTTGGGTGAAGGTGCACCATTTCCTCATAAGATTCCTGCAAAGTTATTGGAAGTTGCTTGTTCCCAAAGCACTTGAGAAATAGTTAGCTTGCATGTATGCTTGTGACTTCTGAACTTAATTTGGTGTGTGAACACCAAACTTAGTTCCTTGCCCAGTACAAAACCTTGCATATATGCAGAGAACCTCATAATCTTGTTATTAACAAAACAATTATTAACTAAAGTCTAACTACATCTAAGTGGTTTCCCTTGATTGGTTGGAGCTAGCAATGTGCTTTGGGAGTGGAGTGTGATTCTAGCTAATATCCTTTGGTTGAACACCAAACTTAGAATTACACTTTCACTCTTGGATTGTTTTGGTGCGGAACACCAAACTTAGCTCCTCGCAATACAGGGGAAACAACTTGTGACCTTTATTGAAATAAAGATGAAAAGAAAACTACCTGAGGTTGGGTTGCCTCCTAATAGAGCGCTCTTTTATCGTCGCTAGCTCGACGATTCCTCAATTACTTGAGATGATACTTTACTCTGGGGTTTTCCCCCTGTTGCCCATATAATGTTTGAGTCTTTATCCGTTCACAGTGAACGTCCTCTCTGAACCTTCATCCATGATTTCGATGTGTCCGTATGGCGAGACTTTTGTGACAAGAAAAGGTCCGGACCACCTTGATTTGAGTTTTCCTGGGAACAATCTCAATTTGGAATTGTAGAGGAGTACTTGCTGCCCCTTTTCGAAACTCCTGGGTGCAAGATGCATGTCAAGTCTTCTCTTTGCCTTTTCTTTATAAATCTTGGTATTTTCATAGGCTTGTGACCTGAATTCCTCCATCTCTTGCAGTTGCAAGATTCTCTTTGCACCAGCAGCATTGCTGTCAAAATTTAGTATCATGATAGCCCAGAGAGCTTTGTGTTACAGCTCTAGTGGTAAATGACAAGCTTTCCCATACACCAGTTGATATGGGGACATTCAAAGTAGTGTTTTGAATGCTGTTCTGTATGCCCAAAGAGCATCGTCCAGCTTCTTCGACCAATCCTTTCTTGATGCACACACAGTCTTTTCCAAAATTCTTTTTAGCTCTCTGTTTGATATCTCAGTTTGTCCACTTGTTTGGGGGTGGTAAGGGTGTGGAGACTTTTGGTTGTTTAGGATCGAGTGCAATGAAGGGAGTGAGGGGGAATGTTTTTAATGTGGTAAGAATGGTTTGGTTCTGAGAGGAAGATGTTAAGCTGGGCGTTTGGAATGTGAAGGGTGTATGGAGGGAGAGCTACTTATATATGGAAGTGATGGGCAAATGAAGGGTTTAGATAGATGATTTTAGTGTGAGATGGACCGATGGGGTTCAGCATGGAGAAAGGACAAGGATCATCAACTTTATGAAGGGTGTTGCCCGGTCTTTGAGGGTCTCATTCTTTTAAATGTTGCATGGCAACATTTTCCAATGCATCCCTCCTTGAGGCACGTGTGTAGTACCCTCCTTTTGTGGTGTCCGAACATTCCTCATTTAATTGTCCAATCAATCCCCTTCAATGCTCCTTTCCCTTTTCCTATAAAAATAAGAAAAATTAATATCATTGAGAAATTAAACTTTATGGCTAGAATAATAAAGAAAACGAACTAGATTGTTTATTCATGAACACCAACTAACTAACTAACTGTGTATCCTTATATGCACATTGGTGGCACCTTGGGTGACACCAAACTTTGTTTGTAGCACTGTGATAAAAAAGTTTTGTTCAAGGCTCCAAGATTAGCATGCTCTGGTTTGCATTCATGCTCTCTCGGCATGCTTTGAACACCAAACTTATTCTTCACTATATACTGCCTAATAAGGATTTCACCAAGTGTTTGTCAAGTTTGGGTTGGAATTCATGAATATTGACTTATTCACTATTTTCTAAAAGCATATAAAACATAGGTTGCCTCCCATGGAGCGCTTCTTTAGCGTCACTAGCTTGACGGTTCTCCTTCATCAGGGAGGTTGATTGATGAGCGGATAATTTATACGCTTTTTGGCATTGTTTTTAGTATGTTTTTAGTAGAATCTAGTTACTTTCAGGGATGTTTTCATTAGTTTTTATGTTAAATTCACATTTCTGGACTTTACTATGAGTTTGTGTGTTTTTCTGTGATTTCAGGTATTTTCTGGCTGAAATTGAGGGACTTGAGCAGAAATCAGATTCAGAGGTTGAAAAAGGACTGCTGATGCTGTTGGATTCTGACCTCCCTGCACTCAAAGTGGATTTTCTGGAGCTACAGAACTCGAAATGGCGCGCTTCCAATTGCGTTGGAAAGTAGACATCTAGGGCTTTCGAGCAATATATAATAGTCCATACTTTGGCCAAGAATTGACGACGTAAACTGGCGTTCAACGCCAGCCTTCTGCCCAAATCTGGCGTCCAGCGCCAGACAAGGATCCAAAACCAGAGTTGAACGCCCAAACTGGCACAGAAACTGGCGTTCAACTCCACAAATGGCCTCTGCACGTGCTACACTCAAGCTCAGCCCAAACACACACCAAGTGGGCCACGGAAGTGGATTTATGTTTATTATAAATAGGACGTATTAGGCATCTTTTGATCATCTTTGGTCTCAGTTTTATTCCATTGTTCATCTTAGGAGACTATTGATCTCGTTTAGGGGGCTTGCCATCACGGCCATGCCTGGACCTTCACTTATGTATTTTGATACGGTAGAGTTTCTACACTCCATAGATTAAGGTGTGGAGCTCTGCTGTTCCTCAAAGATTAATGCAAAGTACTACTGTTTTCTATTCAATTCTTCTTATTTCTCTTCTAAGATATCCATTCGCACCCAAGAACGTGATGAAGGTGATGATTATGTGTGACGCTCATCATCCTTCTCCCTTATGAACGCGTGTCTGACAAACACTTCTGTTCTACATGAATTAAGCTAGAATGAGTATCTCTTAGATCTCCTAACCAGAATCTTCGTGGCGTAAGCTAGAATGATGGCGGCATTCAAGAGAATCCGGAAGGTCTAAACCTTGTCTGTGGTATTCCGAGTAGGATTCAATGATTGAATGACTGTGACGAGCTCCGAACTCGCGATTGCAGGGCGTTAGTGACAGACGCAAAAGAATAGTAAATCCTATTCCAGCATGATCGAGAACCGACAGATGAATATCCGTGCCGTGACAGGGTGCGTGAGCAGATTATTCACTGAGAGGATAAGATGAAGCCATTGACAAAGGTGATGCCTCCAGACGATTAGCCGTGCCGTGACAGGGCATTGGATCATTTTCCCGAGAGATGACCGAAAGTAGCCATTGACAGTGGTGATGTATCACATAAAGCCAGCCATGGAAAGGAGTAAGACTGATTGGATGAAGATAGCAGGAAAGCAGAGGTTCAGAGGAACGAAAAGCATCTCCATTCGCTTATCTGAAATTCCTGCCAATAAATCTACATAAGTATCTCTATCCCTTTTTTTTGTTTATTTTAATCTAATAAAATATCATGCTTAAATCCGCCTGACTGAGATTTGCAAGGTGACCATAGCTTGCTTCATACCAACAATCTCTGTGGGATCGACCCTTACTCACGTAAGGTTTATTACTTGGACGACCCAATACACTTGCTGGTTAGTTGAACGGAGTTGTGACAATTATGAATTAAGATCAAAGCACCAAGCTTTGGAGCCATTACCAGGGATTGTTCGAGCCTGGAGATCACAATTTCGTGCACCAAGTTTTTGGCACCGTTGCCGGGGATTGTTTGAGTTTTCGGCAAGCTTTTGGTCCGGTAACATCAGTACCAGATTCCCTTTTGATCCAGCAACAACACCAAGTTTTTGGCGCCGTTGCCGGGGATTGTTTGAGTTTGGACAACTGACGGTTCATCTTGTTGCTCAGATTAGGTAATTTTCTTTTTATTTTATTTTCAAAAATTTTTCAAAAAAAATTTCTAAAATTTTCTCATCTGTTTTCGAAAATTTATAAAAATGTTTTCAAAAATAAATTATTCTATGGCTTCAAAAATTTTTAAGAATGAATTCTAGTGTTTCATGAAATATGTTGAATCATATCTGGCTGTAAAGCCATACCCAAACTACTTTGGGATTGGTATTCAACTAATCACTCCAGCCCATGTAATTATATGTTGCAGCCTGGCTGGCTATAAAGCCATATCTAAATTCATTTGGTGTGAGGCTTGCAATTGGTTATCAAGAGCAAGCTAGTTGGAGCTAATCCACCTGCTACTGTTCTTGATCTACCCGCTGTTGATCCACGATCACCTGCTGAAGCTTGGCTGGCCATTGGCCATGTCTAGTGTTTTGGACTGGAGCTTTCTTTGAAAGCTTGGCTGGCTAGTGAGCCATGTCTAATTCCTGGACTGAAGCTTTAGACCAACATGGCAAGATTCCTGGAATTCATATTAAAAATTTTGGAATCCTTTCTTTTTCATATAATTTTCGAAAAATATAAAATAAAAATCCAAAAAAATTAGAAAATCATGAAAATCAAAAATATTTTGTGTTTCGTGTTTGAGTCTTGAGTCACATTATAAGTTTGGTGTCACTTGCATATGCATCTTGCATTTTTTCGAAAATCTCATGCATTCATAAGTGTTCTTCATGATCTTCAAGTTGTTCTTGGTAAGTCCTCTTGTTTGATCTTGATGAATTTTTGTTTTGTGTCTTTTCATGTTTTTCATATGCATTCTTGAATTCTTAGTGTCTAAGCATTAAAGAATTCTAAGTTTGGTGTCTTGCATGTTTTCTTTGCATTAAAAATTTTTTTAAAAATATGTTCTTGATGTTCATCATGACATTCAAAGTGTTCTTGGTGTTCATCTTGACATTCATAGCATTCTTGCATGCATTCATTGTTTTGATCTAAAAATTTCATGCATTGCATAATTTTCATGTTTTCATAAAAATTCAAAAAATCAAAAAAATATCTTTCCCTTTTTCTCTCATCAAATTCGAAAATTTGAGTTGACTTTTTAAAAAATTTTTAAAAATCAAGTTGTTTCTCATGAGCCAAATCAAATTTTCAATTTGAAAATCTTATCTTTTTCAAAATCTTTTTCAAAAATCAAATCTTTTTCAAAATTCTTAGTTATTTTCGAAAATTCCAAAAATATTTTTCAAAAATCTTTTTCTTATTTTTATACCAAATTTTCGAAAATAACATAATCAATTAATGTTTTGATTCAAAAATTTGAAGTTTGTTACTTGCTTGTTAAGAAAGATTCAAACTTTAAGTTCTAGAATCATATCTTGTGATTTCTTATGAATCAAGTCATTAATTGAGATTTTAAAAAATCAAATCTTTTTCAAAACTAATTTCAATCATATCTTTTCAAAAATATCTTCTTATCTTATCTTTTTCAAAAATATCTTTTCAAAATATCTTTTCTAAACTCCTAACTTCCTATCTTTTCAAAATTTGTTTCAACTAACTAACTAACCTTTTTGTTTGTTTCTTAACTTTTTCAAAACCACCTAACTAATTCTCTCTTTCTAATTTTCGAAAATACCTCCCTCTTTTTCAAAAATTTCTTTTTAACTAACTAATTATTTTTATTTTTTATTTTTGAATTCAAAAATTTTCGAAAAATACTAACTAATTTTCAAAAACCAATTTTCAAAAATCACTAACTCTTTTTCAAAATAATTTTCGAAAATTATTCCTCCCCCATCTCATTCTATTTATTCATTCATATCCTAACATCTCGTCTCACATTCCAATCCTCACAGTTGTGTTTCTTCCTTTACATCACATCCTTTATCTCCCCCTCTTCTTCTACTTACAAAGGGATCCCTATACTGTGGTATAAAGGATTTCCATTATTATTATCATTTTTCTGGCCATTCTTCCTTGTCATATGAGCAGGAGCAAGGATAAGAACATTCTTGTGGAAGCAGATCCAGAACCTGAAAGGACTCTGAAGAGAAAATTAAGAGAAGCTAAAATACAACAATCCAGAGATAACCTTTCAGAAATTTTCGAACAGGCAGAGGAGATGGCAGCCGAAAATAATAATAATGCAAGGAGGATGCTTGGTGACTTTACTGCACCTAATTCCAATTTACATGGAAGAAGCATCTCCAATTCTGCCATTAGAGCAAACAACTTTGAGCTGAAACCTCAATTAGTTTCTCTGATGCAGCAGAACTGCAAGTTTCATGGACTTCCATCTGAAGATCCTTTTCAGTTCTTAACTGAATTCTTGCAGATATGTGATACTGTTAAGACTAATGGAGTAAATCCCGAAGTCTACAGGCTCATGCTTTTCCCTTTTGCTGTAAGAGACAGAGCTAGATTATGGTTGGATTCTCAACCCAAAGACAGCCTGAACTCTTGGGATAAGATGGTCACGGCTTTCTTAGCCAAGTACTTTCCTC
>NC_029787.2:59661122-59661515 GCF_000816755.2 Arachis ipaensis | reverse complement strand
AAATATATAATAGTCCATACTTTGGCTAAGAATTGACGACGTAAACTGGCGTTCAACGCCAGCCTTCTGCCCAAATCTGGCGTCCAGCGCCAGACAAGGATCCAAAACCAGAGTTGAACGCCCAAACTGGCACAGAAACTGTCGTTCAACTCCACAAATGGCCTCTACACGTGCTACACTTAAGCTCAGCCTAAACACACACCAAGTGGGCCCCGGAAGTGGATTTATGCATCAATTACTTACTCATGTAAACCCTAGTGACTAGTTTATTATAAATAGGACCTTTTACTATTGTATTAGGCATCTTGGAATGCATTGTTCTTAGACCATAGGGGCTGGCCACACGGCCATGCCTGGACCTTCACTTATGTATTTTCAACGGTAGAGTTTCTA
>NC_029787.2:59655460-59661097 GCF_000816755.2 Arachis ipaensis | reverse complement strand
AAGCTAGAATGATGGCGGCATTCAAGAGAATCCGGAAGGTCTAAACCTTGTCTGTGGTATTCCGAGTAGGATTCAATGATTGAATGACTGTGACGAGCTCCGAACTCGCGATTGTAGGGCGTTAGTGACAGACGCAAAAGGATAGTAAATCCTATTCCAGCATGATCGAGAACCGACAGATGAATAGCCGTGCCGTGACAGGGTGCGTGAGCAGATTATTCACTGAGAGGATAAGATGAAGCCATTGACAAAGGTGATGCCTCCAGACGATTAGCCGTGCCGTGACAGGGCATTGGATCATTTTCCCGAGAGATGACCGAAAGTAGCCATTGACAGTGGTGATGTATCACATAAAGTCAGCCATGGAATGGAGTAAGACTGATTGGATGAAGATAGCAGGAAAGCAGAGGTTCAGAGGAACGAAAAGCATCTCCATTCGCTTATCTGAAATTCCTGCCAATGAATCTACATAAGTATCTCTATCCCTTTTATTGTTTATTTTAATCTAATAAAGTATCATGTTTAAATCCGCCTGACTGAGATTTGCAAGGTGACCATAGCTTGCTTCAAGCCAACAATCTCTATGGGATCGACCCTTACTCACGTAAGGTTTATTACTTGGACGACCCAGTACACTTGCTGGTTAGTTGAACGGAGTTGTGTCCACACATAGTAAAGAGCCATAATAATGATTCCATACAATAACAAAGAGTACTACATTAATGTGATCACAATTTCGTGCATCATTGATAATGCTTCAAGTCTTTTCCTCTGGCAGTAGGCCTATATCCAGTGGTTGTATCAATGATCTCTACATGTTCCAAGGAGAGAACTCTATTGATAGTGAAGACCTTAGGTAACTGAGATGGTACAGTGGGGAGATCAGGGGGGATATCTAGGAAGTAAGCTGAGATCACTTTATCCCCTGGAGAGAAGTCCTCGGTAGGGATCTTCTTGTTCTTCCACCTCCTTGGTACCTTCTTCTTCGTTCCTTGTGATGTTGTCTTACTCTTTGTGACCTCCTCCTCTAAGGAAATGTGGTTACTGGTCTCATATGATTCTGGTGGTTTGGGTTCCTCCTGATTTTCTTTGAGCTGTGGCAATTGCTGTTTGCCTTGTTCATCAATCAAGGGAGTTCCCAGATGTGCTGGTTGTGCTTCAGTACTTGTTTCTTCCTTCAGTATCTCACTGTGATTCTTCCTTGGTTCTTTTTCTCTTGATCTATTTCTTGTGAGAGTTTGAAGACATTAAAGCTGAGTTGTTCATCATGGATCCTCAAGATTAGCTCCCCTCGCTCTACATCTATGAGTGCTCTGGCTGTAGCTAGGAATGGTCTTCCCAATATGATTGGGTGAGTGTGACTCTCTTCCATGTCCAATATGACAAAGTCTGTTGGGAGGAAGTATTTCCCAACCTTTACCAACACATTTTCCACCACTTCTATTGCTTGTTTTTGAGTTTTATCAGCCAGTTTGATGACTACATCTGTGGGCATTATCTCATTGATCTGCAGCCTCTTCATAAGGGATAAGGGCATTAAGTTGATGCTTGCTCCCAAATCGCAGAGTCCCTTATCAAACATGGTTTCTCCGATGGCACAAGGGATGTAGAAACTCCCTGGGTCCTTTCTTTTTGTAGGCAACTCTTTCCTTCTTCTCTGCTGAGGTATCTCCAGGTTGTTCTGACGGCTTGTTTGGCTTGTCCTCAGTCTCCTTACCACTTATAGTGACCATCTTGCAATCTTCCCATCTTACTTTCTTTGTTTCACCTCTCGGATTTTTCTCTGTATCACTTGGGAATCCATCTGTAGGTTTAGGAATCTGCTCAGAGAGATACCCCACTTGAGATTCCAACCTCTTGATGGTGTTTCCCTGGTTCTTAAAATTTGCTCGCACTTCCTCCTTGAACACCTTGTTGTCTTGAATCTCTTTGCATATGCCTTCAAGCGGGTTCTCAATCCTTGAGAGTCTGTCATCAGATGATGGTAGGTTGGGATTGGAGGTAGAAGGATGAGGAGTGTTATTTTGGTTTTGATATGGATGTGGAGAGGGGTTGTTATGGTGGTGTTGATATGTTCTCTGTGTGAATTGTTGGTGAGCTACATTGTTGTTGGGGTTGTGACGTCTCTGATCTTGGCTTTGATCTTGTTGATTCCCCCACCCAAAGTTTGGGTGATTCCTCCAACCAGGGTTGTAGGTCTTGAAGTATGGGTCATGATTTTGTCTAGGTGAATTCCCAATGTAGTTGGCTTGCTCCTGTTCACTCTTTGCCTCTGCATTCACTCCCTCTTGGGTTGTTGATGAGGTGGTGATTGCAGCTACTTGGTTCCTCTCCATCTTCTTGGTGAGGTCAGCTAATTGCTTGGTAATGAGCTTGTTTTGAGCCAGCAGAGCATCTACATTGTTTAGCTCCATCACTCCTCTAGTGTTCCCTCTTTCGGAGGCATAGAAGTAGTCATTCTCTGCTACAATTTCAATGACATCTATGGCCTCCTCAATGGTCTTCTTCTTGTTCAGTGATCCCCCGGATGAGTGGTCTACTACTTTCTTTGATTTATAAGAAAGGCCTTCATAGAAAATGTGTAGCTGCACCCATTCATTGAACATATCTGGTGGACACCTCCTTGTTAGGTCCTTAAACCTCTCCCATGCTTCATATAGAGTCTCACCATCCTACTGCCTGAAAGTTTGAACTTCAGCTCTCAGCCTGTTGATTCTTTGAGGGGGATAGAATCTGGCTAAAAATTTGTTCACCACATCTTTCCAGGTTGTCAAACTCTCCTTAGGGAAGGATTCTAGCCATTTAGATGCCTTATCCTTGAGTGAGAAAGGGAACAAAAGTAGTCTATAGGTGTCAGGATGAACACCATTAGACTTCACAGTATCGCATATCCTCAGGAAGGTGGTTAGATGTTGATTGGGGTCTTCTTGGACGCTTCCTCCGAATGAACAGTTGTTCTGAACAAGGGTGATGAGCTGTGGTTTTAGTTCAAAGTTGTTGGCATGTATGGTTGGCCTTTGAATGCTACTCCCACAGTTTCCTGTGTTTGGTTGATGTAGGAGCCTAGAACTCTTCTCTCTTGCCCAGCATGATTTGCTAGACCTTCTCTGCCATGGTTGTGAGCCTCTTCTTCATGAATGTTCTCCATATTCTCCTCCATGTCTAGTTCAAAGTACTCTTCCTCTTCCTCAGCACCCACTACTCTTTTTCCTCTTGCTTCCCTCCTTAATCTAAGGAAGGTCCTCTTAGGTTCAGAATCAAAGGAAGTTGAAGCCCCGCTTCTCCTCCCTGTCATACAACCAACAAGGTACAAGCAAGGAAATAGATCCAGAAAGTATTCTGTTAGAATTACTGTTAGTGTGAGTGATGCAATATATCAAACAGTTAGTGGGTTAGTGAACTGAATTGTAAATAACTAAAAAAAATAAACGAAAAGGTAGGGGGAAGGGAAGAAATTAACTAAAACTGAAAGCAAATTAACTCAACAGAAATTTAAATCAAACAAAAGAAAAAAGCTCAATCTAGTTATCCTCCAATTTAATCATTGTTGATTCAAAATCAATCCCCAGCAACGGCGCCATAAACTTGATACGCACAAAACTTGTCTCTCAACAAGTTTTCTTCGGCAAGTGTACCGAATTTGTCATCAAGTAAAAACTCACAATAGAGTGAGGTCGAATCCCACAGAGATTGATTGATCAAGCAACTTTAATTAAAGGAATGTTCTAGTTGAGCGAACCAAAATTTGATTTGAGATTTGCAGAAAATTAAATGGCGGGAGAGTAAATAGCAGAAACAGTAAATGCTAGAAATAAAGAGCTAAAAATTAAATGGCGGAAAGTAAATTGCAGAATCTTAAACGGGAATGGGGTAATTGCTCATAAAAGTAAATGGCAGAAATTAAAGAGAATGGGTAGGATCAGAAATGGGGGGTTCATTGGGCTCAGGAGATGTTGCATTCTCCAGATCAAGTTCATTTTCATCTCTTCCTCAATCAATGTATTCATTGATCTCCTTGGCAATCTTAAGTGATCGAATTCCAATTTCTTGGTAATTCAATCTCTCAAATCTTGATCAATAGCCAATTCCTTGGTTAATTGCTCATGAGAAGAGATGAAGTATGGTCATTGATTATACCACATGCATTTCCCAAATCAAGTGTTGGTAGGATTATAGTCACATATCCATCCAAACCCAAATTTGGTCCAGCATGAGAAATCATTTCTAGCATGATCTCTTCATTCCTCTTTCAAGGTTCAGAAGAGATCCAAGTATGAATAGCTTCTTTTCCAAGATAACTACCCAATTGGATGAAGATCGAAAGCTTTCTAGTAAAATCAAGAGAAAAGATAGAAGAAGGAGAATGAAAACTAATATTGATCCATCAAATTATAATAAAGCTCCCTAACCCAATGAAAGAGGTTTAGTGGTTCATAACTCTGGAAAATGAAAACCAAGATGGAGAATACATGATGAAAGTAAAACTAGAAGTGCAGAGAAAGTAAAAATCAGAGAGTAGTTCTATGCCAAAGGCTCCCTAAAGTTTTCAACTCTCTAACTAATTCAAAGCTACTCCTATATATACTGCTCTTCTCATCTTCTAGTTGGCTCTTCAAGTCTGGGGTATGAGCCTCTGAATCTTGAGTTTGAAGCAGTTATCCTTTTCATTGGGCTTAGCTTTGCTTGCAGAGAGAAAAGGTGAAGTAGGCAGGGACTTTGACTAAGGACGTTAGTGGTGTCAACGTTAAGTGAAAGTGTGGGTTCGAGAATTTTAGTGACAATCACCTTCTTCACTAACATTCCTAACCCAAATATGATCACGTTAACTTCAACGTTAGTGGCACTAACGTGACCACTAATGTTGCCTCTTGGTCCTTCGCACACGTTATTGGGACTTACCTTTCCCAATAACGTGGAGAGTCCCCCCTTGTCCCTGCGTTAGAGTCCACGTTAACTAGGTTAACATGGCTTCTAACGTAGTAATGCTAGCCATCCCCAACGTTGGTGACAAAGGTGAGTGTCACTAATGTTGGCTCATCATCTCTTTATCCACGTTAGCTTCCACGTTAACTAAGTTATCGTGGGAGTTAACGTTGCTCATGGTGGTTCACCCCAACGTTAGTGACAAAGGTAAGTGTCACTAACGTTGGCTATCAATTGCTCTCTCCATGTTAGCTTCCACGTTAACTAAGTTAACGTGGCTTATGGAGGCTTGGCCAACGTTAGTGACAAAGGTGAATGTCACTAACATTGGCTTCTCTTTTGCTTCTTAACGTTAGAGTCCACGTTAACTAAGTTAACGTGGCAACTAACGTGGCCAATTATGAGCTTGGTCCAACGTTAATGACAAAGGAGAGTGTCACTAACGTTGGCCTTGTTGTCTTCTTCCACGTTAGAGTTCACGTTAACTTAGTTAACGTGACTCTTAACGTGGGCTTATGATGGCTTCGAGGGCGTTATTGGCGATTACCTTTCTCATTAACTTTGCAAGTTAGCACCCATTCCACGTTAGAGGTCACGTTAGTGGGACTAACGTGACTGCTAACGTGGTTCTTCTTTGCTTCCTTTGTCCTGAAATCAAGCAACAAAGTGCATTAAAGTTCTAGTCCAAGTCATGAGTCATGCATCATCCAATTT
>NC_029787.2:59618118-59654520 GCF_000816755.2 Arachis ipaensis | reverse complement strand
GAATGTCACTAACATTGGCTTCTCTTTTGCTTCTTAACGTTAGAGTCCACGTTAACTAAGTTAACGTGGCAACTAACGTGGCCAATTATGAGCTTGGTCCAACGTTAGTGACAAAGGAGAGTGTCACTAACGTTGGCCTTGTTGTCTTCTTCCACGTTAGAGTTCACGTTAACTTAGTTAACGTGACTCTTAACGTGGGCTTATGATGGCTTCGAGGGCGTTATTGGCGATTACCTTTCTCATTAACTTTGCAAGTTAGCACCCATTCCACGTTAGAGGTCACGTTAGTGGGACTAACGTGACTGCTAACGTGGTTCTTCTTTGCTTCCTTTGTCCTGAAATCAAGCAACAAAGTGCATTAAAGTTCTAGTCCAAGTCATGAGTCATGCATCATCCAATTTTTCATATAATTCATGCAAAATTCTCATGAAATCATGTAAAGTGCACAATGTATGCTTGAATCAAGATGTAAGTGAATATCTACCCAAAACTAGCTTATGTTCTAAGAAAATGTATGAAACTACCTTAAAAACAGTAAAGAAAAGGTCAGTGAAACTGGCCAAAATGCCCTGGCATCAGATCTCTCTATCATTTTGCACACTATCACTGCGCCCAATATTCGTGAGTTTGAAGCTCGTCACAGTCATCCCGTCCCAGATCCTATTCAGAATACCACAGACAAGGTCTAGACTTTCCGTATCTCAAGAATGCTACCAATTGGTTCTAGCCTCTACCATGAAGGTTTTAATCTCACGGATTTGAATGCTCTATTTTCAGGAGAGTCAAGTCAAATCCGTGGATTAGAGATTGATGTGTGGAAAACGATTCCAACACAAAACTCACCGACAAGTGTACCGGGTCGCATCAAGTAGTAATTACTCACATGAGTGAGATCGATCCCACATGGATTGATGGATTTAGCAATTTTAGTTAGGTGATGAATTTAGTTAAGCAAACAGTTGATGAGTTGAGTGAAACTTGAATAGAAAAATCTAAATTGCATGAAATTAAAAGGGAGAGGGGAAATTGACAGAAAAGTAAAGTGCAGAAGGGTAAATTGCATGAAACTTAAAGTGCAAGAAAGTAAAATAGCTAAAACTTAAAGTGCAAGTAATGTAAATGACTGAAACTTAGATTGCAAGAAATGTAAATAGCTAAAGCTTAGAGTGCAAGAAATGTAAATTGCTTGAATAGTAAAGGGATGTGGGAGCTGGAATTCAGAATTCAACAAGAGAAGTAGAAGATGAAATAAGTTGCAGAAAATCTAAATAGAAAAGAAAAATTGCTTGAAAAACAAAACAGAAAATAAACTTAGCTCAATTGTGAAATCTAAAAGAGAAATTGAAGATCGAAGAAGAGAAATGAGATTTGAAAGTAGATCTAGATCTCAATTGCTCTCTTGATCAACAGAAAAGTAATATCAAAAGAAAATGAAATTTAAAAACAGCAGAGAAGATTAAAACCCAATCCTTAGATCAATTGAGAGGAAGAGTGGAAGATGATTCTCAGAATTTCAATCAATGGAGCTCTTCAATCTCAATTCAAGATCCAAAATAGAAAAGCAAAAGTTGCAGAAGAAGAAAAGCGAAAATAGCAAATGAAATTAGAATTATGCAGAAGAAGAACAAAGATGGATTTCAGATCAAGAATTGAAACAGAACTTCTTCATTCTCAATCCAAAATTTAAAACAGAAAGTAGAAATTGCCAAAGCAAGAACCATGAGTAAGAAAACTCAGCTCTCAATCCCAATACCCAAATTTTAAATGAAAACTAAAGATGAAAACTAAAATTCAACTAAAAGGTAAAACTAAAAATGAAAAAAGGTCCTCTCTAAATCAAACTAAGTCCTACTTATACACTTTCTAATTTTGATTTTAGAATTTGGAGTGGGCTTTTTCATTTTGGTGAAGAATTGGATCCAAATTAGTTTTTAATTGAGAATTCAACCCAGGCCACCTCCCAGGGAAGCGCTCGGTTAGCTAAGGCAACGCAGCGCTCCATGGCCCTCTCCCAGGCTTCGAACCAAGCCTCTTCATAGCGCTACGTTTGGTAAGGTAACACAGCACTCCTTTGCTTTTGAATTGGTCTTCACTTCGAGCCCTGGTGAAGCCAATTTGAACCAATTTCCTTATGCCAAGCTTCAACTGTATAGCGCTCAGTTTGCTTATGCAACGTAGCGCCCTCTGTGCTTTGAAGAGAGCCTCCCTCTTCGAGCCTTGGCCATTTCATTTTGGCCAATTTTCCTTGCACACTAGTGCTCAGTGAATGCTTGCAACGTAGCGCCCTTTGTGCGCAAGGTAAGGCTCCCTTGTTCGAGCCTTGGTGAGGCCATTTTGGCTCACTTCTTTTTTAAGAGTAGCGCTTATTCCATGCCTTTTGTGCATGGTTCGAACCTTGGTGCTCGCCCTTTTGCTAGTTTCCTTTTACCCATGGCCTTGTTGTGTAGTGTCTTGCCCCCATTTCGAACCCTGGCTCCACCTTTCCTTGATATTGCGCCATGCTTTCTTCATGAGGAGGCCACGAAAACGTTAACAAAGTTAACGTAGCGCCCTTGCTTTCTTTGGTTCTTGTAGCGCTCAGTTGGTGAAGGCAACGTAGCACCCTTGCTTTGGGTGATGCTCTACTTCTCTAGCACTCAATTAAAGAGCGCAGCTCTCAATCTTTGAGCGCTATGGCCTTGGTTGGCCTTTGCTCCTTTGATGCATGACGCTTTTGTGCCTTGGGTCACGTTTTTCAAAGTGTGGCCTAAGGTCTAAAGTGTGTTCTAAGGTTCCTTTTTCCTTTTTTTTTCATCATTTCTTCACCTACAAGTAATCAAAACAACGAATCAAAGCATCACCAAATTCACAAAATTTCTAAATCATTAAAAAACCAACTAATTATAGCTTAAACCATGTGATTTTGTGCCAAATAAATAATGGTTGATTGATTTAACATAACCATGCAAATCCACCAAATCACTTACTTATAATGCAAGAAAGTGCATAAAACCTAATGAAACAAGTGAAAAATGCTTGAAAAGCTAGCATAAGATGACTTGTTCCCAAGCAAGCACTAAACATAAGAAGAAATGAAATGAAACAGAGAAGCATGCATGTCCTTATTTAGCAGATAATTGAACTTGGTTCATGGAGTTTTATGTAGAAAAATGTAGCTCAATTATTCTTAGCTATCTGATATGAAATGTCTCCTCAAAGGTTCACTAGAGTTGCTGCTATAATGCCTTGCTTTTGATTGATCCCTCTTAGCTTTTTCTTTCTTTCATTTGCTTAGAAAGCTTATTCTTTAATGAAGCCTTGGTGGCAAATGTTACAGCAGCCTTTTGGCTAAATTTTGCTCAATATTTCTTCACCACAGACACATGGCTCACAATTTCTTCCTAGGAACATTGATGCCCAACATCTCTTTGGATTACTAAATTCTTTTGTAACTAGGTTGCTCTTGATAGTGGACTTTTGCTTAGCAATCCCAGATCAGTTGAACCAAGTGGCCAAGTTTTGAAATACTCCTCAGAAACTACTTGTCCAAGCATATCCTAGTACAAAAACACTACAGGCATATGTCTTAGGGTCCAAGCTATTGGTGTCTAGCCTTATTGTTTGTTTCTTTGCCCATTCTTGGCTTTCTTTTTCTTTTTCTTTCTTATTTGGCTTCATTCTCAGGGGATATTCATTGATAAAAGGCTTTGTAGCAGCAGCTTAGTTCACACTTCAAGGAACATTTTATTATGCAGCATTTATTATTGAGCTAATCATTAAATCAAACATGTACCACCACTGAATTATCATCCTAATTTCTACAACATTGGACAACCACTTTTCTAAATCAAACATTTTTCTTTTATTTATGTAGAAGGGAAACAAAACAAGATTCAAGCTAATAATTGATAACAAGCACAATGCAGATCACTTGTAAGAAAACTACTTGGAAAATGAAAGTGTAAAAACATAAAGCATTTGGAGGCATCTCATGTTTCAGATATGCACCTTCCTTATTTAATTTAAAAAAAAAAGAAGCATGAAAGAAACTCCACCACCTCCTAATTGTCGTGTTCCTTGCTCCTGCTTGACTCTCCTTTCTTCTTCTTTCTCTTCTTGGTTGCATCTTGAGGCTCTTCAACAGGGTACCTTCTATCCCAGATAGGGTCTATAAGACTGACGAATATATTTTTTCTAGTAAAGAATTTCAATAAAACAGTCGCGTTGTAGATATAGTTTCTAAACCAACAAAAATCCCTTCGTACAAACGTTTTGGTTGTCACAAGTAACAAACCCCTTAAAAATTGATAACCGAAGTATTCAAACCTCGGGTCGTCTTCTCAAGGAACTGCAGGGAAGTATGTTCTTATTATTGGCTATATAGGTTGTAAATCGGGGTTGAGAGTGAGGAATAAGTATGACAAATAATTTAAATGGCAATTAAAATAAATAAATACTGTAAAGCAAACTTTTGGCAAGGTATGAGAAATTGGAAGTCCAGACGTAGTTATCCTTATCAATAATAATGAAAGTTGAATCTTAATTCCACTTAGTTGACCTTTACTAAAGCGAAGGAAAGTCAAGGGACTAATTAGTTTGATCCTCGAATCCTATTTATTTCCTAAGAAATGGTTGGGATTATTGAAGTTCAATTCAATTAGCAAAGATCACAGTTAACAATTATATTGAGCTAAGATAACTCCTGAGTTACTGATTTCTTAACCAAGACCAAAAGGGGAAAAAGTAAATTTGCTGGAATAAAAATGTCTTCAGATTGAAAGCAATGGTGACATAATTAAAAGAAAGTAATAATAAACTGAATTACCTCAAATAACATTATTTCAAACAATCTAAAACATAGAAGAATTCATAATTTAAATGGCAAAAGTGAATAATCAACTAAAGTAATGGAATGAATAAAAGTGAAAGGGAAGCTTAAAGTAAAGGAACATTAAACCTGGGATCGAGAGTCACTCCTAAAACTAAGAGAAGTCCTAAATCCTAAGAGAGAGAGAGGAGAGAACCTCTCTCAAAACTAAATCTAAATCATGGGAAGTAACTAAATTGGCGAGCTCCCTTTGAATGGATGCATTCCCTCACTTCATAACCTCTGGTCTATGCCTTCTGGAATTGGATTTGGGCCAAAAAGGGCTTCAAAAATCGCTGGGAGCATTTTCTGCAATTTCTGGTGCGTGGCCTCTGTCACGCGTCCGCGTGGGTCATGCGGTCGCATCATTCGGAGATTTTCTTGTCACGCGGTCGCGTCAGTCATGCGGCCGCATCGCTGTTGATTCGCGCTTGGCATGAGCCCGCGTCGCCCATGCGATCGCGTGGATGCCAGTTTCTCCAAAAACTCCGTTTTGTGCTTTCCTTCTATTTTTTGTATGTTTCCTTTCCATCCTTTGAGTCATTCCTGCCTTAGAAGATCTGAAACTACTCAACACACTAATCACGGCATCGAATGATAATAAGGGTAATTAAAATAATTAATTTTAAGCATAGGAAACATGTTTTTCACATACATCACATAATAAGGAAGGAGAAGTAAAACCGTGCAATTAATATGAATAAGTGGGTGAAGGATTGGATAAATCACTCAAATTAAGCACAAAATATATCATAAAATATGGGTTTATCAACCTCCCTACACTTAAACAATAGCATGTCCTCATGCTAAATCCAAGGTGAAAAGTAAGGTTAAAGTGATTATTCTTCTTTTTATTCTTACTTTCTTTAACTTTGTTCTTCATCTAACCAATCAACAATTATAGAATATGGACATACCAAAAATCATGAGGTCTTTAGTAAGGTTGTAATGGGGCCAAGGTAAAGGTAAGGGTATATGTATAAGGCTAAGTGAGCTAATAAGTGAATCCTTAATTAGACTAAGATCTCACCTAACATACATACTTTCTAAATCAAAGCTTCTTTACCTATTTTTCATATTTTCTCACTTTTGATGTTACATGCTCATATCTCAATATTTATTTTTATCCCATGTGCATTGCTTTATTTCATAATTGGGGAATTCTTTTTGTGTCCCTTTTATTCATAACACTTTTTTTTAATGCACATGGTAATTCAATTATTTTGATTTTACATGAGCATGCTTCCCAAAACTTTTTATTTGAGTTATTTTATTCTTTTCAACTTTTCTATGTTTTGTTTTTATCATCCATGTTCCCAATAGGTTTTCCCACATTTAAACCATACATACTTCCTATCTTAAGCTAACCAAGGATTCAACTTGGGATTTTTATTTTGTCTTTCTGCTTAAGACTAGTAATGTGGCTAATAGAATAAAAGGGGATTTACAGGCTCAAGGGGCTAACAAGGGTGATGTAAAGGGTAGGCTATTTTGGGATAAGTGAGCTAAAATCAAATAATGGCCTCAATCACTCTCTTGGTATGTATTTCTATTCTATAATCGGACATATAGAATAAAACAAAGTAAAGAACACCAGAATATAAAAGAAGGGCGGAACACACAGGAATAAAAATTATGGTTTGAATGTAACCATACAATTAGGCTCAAAACTCACAAGCTATGTGTTTTCTAGCTCAAAAATCATTTATCAATTATGTATGTCATGCAGGTTTAGTTAAAAATTCCCATTATTCTTAATGTAAAACTTAAGGTGGCTTTAAAGTTCTAGTGTTTCTCCTTGATGAAATGTTGTTAACTAACTAACATGTAATGCTATATGTACAAAGTGTGTGGATTATTTTGATTCTGTTAAAGTCTCTAGTTTACTTCCTTTTTCTTTTCAATCTATTCCGAGTTATCTTATGCTAAAAAGGGTAAACTATACTAATCAATCCACAATTTCTATAACTAGTAAGTTAGAATTGCAACTAAACTAAGTAGCTAAAATGTGAACTAAAAATGCAAAATGCAGAAATAGAGTATAAATACATGAAAATAGCAATGTATAAGTACTGAAAAATAAAAAGAAAAAAAATACAAGAAAATAGTCAAAATAAAGGAAAAAGGGTCTGTAATGGTTCACCAAAATGATACGCCAGAGATGGCGACCTCCCCACACTTAAAATGAAGCATCGTCCCTGATGCTCACTCAACCAGGGTGTGAAGGGGTGTCATCAACGGAAGGACGGGTAGCTGGGGTCTCTGAGGTGGTGATCTGAGGGTCTGACTGCTGTGGAGGAGGTGCTGATTAGATGGGGATCTCGGAGTCTGCAGCCTGGATCTGATGTGGGATCTCCTGCTGGTGTGCTGCCTGCTGGGTGCCTGCCTATGCTGCCTCCTGCTGTGGATGAGTCGCAGCCTCGGGCGCATCCGCCTCCTCCTCAGATGCCTCGAATGGTGTGTCAGGCTCGGAGGGGATATCGCCAGATCATATCATCAGCTTCAGGTGCTCATAGCGTCGCTTGTTACGACGCTCCATCTGGTCAAGCCATCGAAACAGGCGGTGCACTAGATGATAGATGGGCTCTGGGGCAGGTGGAGGTGCAGTGGTGGTGGAAGGTGTAGCTGTGGAGGAAGAGGGGGGTCGGTGGCGGCGGTGTCTGGGGGTGGCGGTGATGGTGGCTGGATGGTGGTGGTTGGATTGGAGGGGAAGAGAGGGAGGAGAGGGTTTCAGGGGGGGCGCGACTGATAGGGTTCGCGTGGTTGGGGGGTTATAAATTTGAATCCACGCGGCCGCGTGGGTCACGCGGTTGCATGGCTCGAGCGAAATGGGGAGTGATGTGATCGCGTGGGTGACGCGATCGCATGGAGGGCAAAAAAGATTGAATGACGCGATCGCCTGGTGCATGCGATTGCGTCGCTGGGATTTGAGGTGTTCGTGCAATCCATGCGACGCGGTCGCGTCACTCACGCGGCCGCGTGGGATTGGCATTGTGCAAGTGACGCGATCGCGTGGGTGATGCCATCGCGTGGGTCATTTGTGCGAAACGCACAATGGCCGCACGTTTCCAGCCTAACTTTCTGGACGTTGGATCTTTACGCCGATCTCCAGGTCATGCGGCCGCATGGATGACGTGGTCGCATGGGTAGCGTTTTTCGCAGTATGACGCGATCGCATGAGTGATGCGGTCGCGTCGCGCACCCCTTTTTTTTATGCAGTATGCAGAATGCAATGATTAATATGAATGCGATGTAAAATTCCAGGTTCAATATTATAAAATATAATGAAACTTGAAAACAAACAAAACAATAAAAATTGAAAAATCAACGATCATACCATGGTGGGTTGTCTCCCACCTAGCACTTTTAGTTAAAGTCCTTAAGTTGGACATTGGAGGGGCTTCCTGTTATGGCGGCTTATGTTTAAATTCATCCAAAAATCTCCACCATTGCTCGGAATGCCAATATCCTCCGGGGTCCCAAACTAGGCATGTAAAGCTCCTGAGCAGCTTCAAACAAATTTTTAGGCTCCCGGAATGACGAATGTCGGAATAGATTCCAGTATCCCAAACTTTGCTTTTAGATCTGCCTCCTTCTTGATCTATACTTTTCCATCCGGGCGGTTTAGAAAGTAAATTCTCACCATGGTGACCAAACATTTTCCGAGATCCATTCAATGGAACATGATACCAATCCGTGCACGTCAAGTTGAAGCGTGGAACCTTATTGAACCTTGTGCACCAGCTCTGAGCACGAGCCATTTCCCTCTTACTCTTAAAGCCGCAAAGAGCTCTAAGCTGGCCATCTGTTTCAAGCAAACCGTATTCAAGTGAAAAAGTAAAGTTAAAGGTTAAGGATTATACCAACTTGAAGCTTGTATTGGGTGGTAATGGCCTTGGGGTAGGTGTTTTCGGTAGTTCTGTAAGTTCTACTCCCTTGTGCTCTTCTGTGAATTCCTCCACTTCTTTGCAAGGTTCTTCAAATGCATCTGTGTCCTGGTTAAAGTCTTCTGTGTTTTCCTCATCGCTCGAGTCATAGATTGGAGGTTGAGAGAAATCTACCTCTGCATCATCTTCGTATTCATTTGGGGAAGATTCTTCGATCTCAGAGAATTCACTTGCGGATGCAAGTTCATTACTAAAAGAACTTGACTTGTGACTATCATCATCAAGGGAATTTGTGTCCTGGGTTATTCCGTCTAGTTCTTCATAAACGACTTGCCTTGGGGATTATGCACTGTCCTCCTTAGCATCAACTGTAACGTCCTTGACGGAGTTCTCCTCAGCTCTGAATTCCCATGGAGGTTCAGCGTCTCCTAGATCTTCAATCAACTCTTCTTCTTGCGTAATGACAGCTTCTTCTACTTGTTCTAGTATGAATTCATTCTCTGTCTTATCCACTGGAGTTTCTAGTATTTCCTTCATGCTACGCTCTTCGTTAGATTGTCCACATGGGGCTGTGGTTGGTCCTTGAATGTTCTAACATCTAGAAGCTAATTGAATTACTGCTTGCTCCAGTTGTCGAATGGTTGTTTGAAGTTTATTTACTGTTTCCTTGAGGCGAACCTCTGATTCTTGGGGTGATGGATTTGGACATGATACATAGGAAAGTGGTGGTGCTTGTGAGTGATTGGATTGGAACTGGGGTAAATAGGGATCATGTGGTAGCAAATGGTGAAGAGAAGCTTGTGAGTGTGGTGGTTCGAGGTTATGTTGAGAGGATGGTCTATAGGCACGGGGTGGGGCTTGTCGGTAGTTACAAGGTTGTACACCATATCTATCAGCTGGGTATGCATTGTAGAATGGTCGTTGTCCATGATATCTTGGAGGCTGTTGTTGCCTAAAGGGTTGATTAGATCCTCTTGGCTCCATCCATCCTTGATTGGTCTGACCTCGACGCATATTTCTGCTGTAACTTCTATTTCCTTCAACAAAGTTAGAACCAAACTCAAAGCGAGAGGGGTGAGAGTTCATAGTAGCAAATAAAGTTAAAAAGGAAAAATAGAAATAAATAAACAAGTAAAAGAAAAATATTTACAATAACCAATAATAAGGCAAACGTTAGCAGTTCCCCGACAATGGCGCCATTTTGACGAGAGTATTTTTGCTAGTAAAGAATTTCAATAAAACAGTCGCGTTGTAGATATAGTTTCTAAACCAACAAAAATGCCTTCGTACAAACGTTTTGGTTGTCACAAGTAATAAACCCCTTAAAAATTGATAACCGAAGTATTCAAACCTCGGGTCGTCTTCTCAAGGAACTGCAGGGAAGTATGTTCTTATTGTTGGCTATACAGGTTGTAAATCGGGGTTGAGAGTGATGAATAGTATGACAAATAATTTAAACGGCAATTAAAATAAATAAATACTGTAAAGCAAACTTTTGGCAATTGGAAGTCCAGACGTAGTTATCCTTATCAATAATAATGAAAGTTGAATCTTAATTCCACTTAGTTGACCTTTACTAAAGCGAAGGAAAGTCAAGGGACTAATTAGTTTGATCCTCGAATCCTATTTATTTCCTAATAAAAGGTTGGGATTATTGAAGTTCAATTCAATTAGCAAAGATAACAGTTATCAATTATATTGAGCTAAGATAACTCATGTGTTACTAAATTCTTAACCAAGACCAAAAGGGGAAAAAGTAAAATTGCTGGAATAAAAATGTCTTCAGATTGAAAGCAATGGTGGCATAATTAAAAGAAAGCAATAATAAACAGAAATACCTCAAATAACATTTATTCAAACAATCTGGAACATAGAAGAATTCATAATTTAAATTGCAAAAGTGAATAATCAACTAAAGTAATGGAATGAATAAAAGTGAAATGGAAGCTTAAAGTAAAGGAACATTAAACCTGGGATAGAGAGTCACTCCTAAAACTAAGAGAAGTCCTAAATCCTAAGAGAGAGAGGAGAGAACCTCTCTCAAAACTAAATCTAAATCATCGGAAGTAACTAAATTGGCGAGCTCCCTTTGAATGGATGCATTCCCTCACTTCATAACCTCTGGTCTATGCCTTCTAGAATTGGATTTGGGCCAAAAAGGGCTTCAGAAATCGCTGGGAGCGTTTTCTGCAATTTCTGGTGTGTGGCCTCTGTCACGCGTCCGCGTGGGTCACGCGGTCGCGTCATTCGGAGCTTTTCTTGTCACGCGGTCGCGTCAATCATGCGGCCACGTCATATGTGTTTTGCTTAAGGCGCGCGGTCGCGTCAGTCATGCGGCCGCGTCGCTGTTGATTCGCACTTGGCATGCGTCCGCGTCGCCCATGCGATCGCGTGGATGCCAATTTCTCCAAAAACTCCGTTTTGTGCTTTCCTTCCATTTTTTGTATGTTTCCTTTCCATCATTTGAGTCATTCCTGCCTTAAAAGATCTGAAACTACTCAACACACTAATCACGCCATCGAATGATAATAAGGGTAATTAAAATAATTAATTTTAAGCATAGGAAACATGTTTTTCACATACATCACATAATAAGGAAGGAGAAGTAAAACCGTGCAATTAATATGAATAAGTGGGTGAAGGATTGGATAAATCACTCAAATTAAGCACAAAATATATCATAAAATATGGGTTTATCAAAGACCTGAGATTCCAGCTTCCTCCAACCCACGCTGCATGTGTACTGTATGTTTCTAGGTTCTTGTTCTCTGCTGGTCTACTAACTCTTGGCATTGCTCAAATGTCTTGATCTGTGGTTCCAATGCTGGCATGCTGTAGACCAAGTAATCCATCTTTGATTGGGTGTCTACATCATACTCCATTCTATCATAGTGCCTATGCTCTCCAATGGTATGATATATGTTCTTCCACTGATATAAATTCTGAGTGTATTCCCCATACTTGGCCTGTCGTAGGGACAATCTGTCATATGACACTTGAAATTTTGTTGACTGTTCCCTTTGCCCCTCAAGAACTCTAGCTTGAAATTCCCTTTGTTGTTCCAGCATCTGGAGTTGGAAGTTGTCTTGCTTGTCCATCATTTGCTGCTGCCAATATTGTTGTTGCTCATGATCCCTCAAATACTACTCTTCTTGTTGCAAGTATAGCTCTTGTTGCCTTAAATACTGCTCCTATGCTCTCATGTTTTGTTGAGATATTTCTTCAATAGCTCTTTGTAATTGGCTCATGTCTATAGCACTAGGAGCTTGCTCTTCCTCCACTTGTGGTCTTCTTCTTCTTCTTCCTTGGGATCTTCCTTCCTCTTGGTTGTCATCATCAGTGGCACCTTCCATTAGTTGCCTAGTGATCCCCTTGCTTCCTTTTAATTTCTCTGTATCTTCATCTTCAAAGAGCACCCCAGCCTTGTTACACAGCCTCAGAATAGTGCTTGGGTGACCAAGCCTACTAGATTTGTTTGTACTCTTAGCCATCTCCTGAATGTTGTTTCTATGAGCTGTGAGAGGTTGATTTCTCCTCCCTTTAAGATGCAATATGTCAAGATGGCTTGCTTGACTGTGACTTCTGAGTTGTTTCCAGTAGGGAGTATAGACCTCCTCACTACCTCATACCACCCCTTGGCCTCAGGTATGAGATCTATTCTATTCAAGTGGCTTGGAACTCCCTTTGAGTCCCTCTCCCAGTCTCTGTCTTCAAAGCATAACCCATGTAATATCTCGTCAGGATCATTCTCACCCTGCAATCTTTCCTCAAAGCTAAGCTCTCCATAGGTTATTACTCTCAATTGTAGGGCCCTCATGACTGATGGTGGACTAAAATCTACCTCAACACCCCTGACATAGCCCTTATAAGGAGGGCTGTCTTGGCTTGGCTTCACAACATTGGCATAGAATTCTCTTATCATGATTGCACTGATATTTGTTAAAGGTTCACACAAGACTTCCCACCTCCTTTCCGTGGTAATTCTTCACATGACAGGATACTCTCCACCTCTCAGTCTAAAGCCCATTTCTGGAATGACATGCTTTGACTCCATTAGCCTATGATACCTTGATTCATGGAATTGAGACTTGAATCTCTTTGTATCATAGGTTGTTGGTTTGATCACCATTGGCTCCTTTCCTTTCCTTCTTCTAGAGCTTGAAGAAGCCATGAATTAAAAAAGAACGGAGAAGAAGGGATAAACTTTGGTTGAGGGATGGTTTTGTTATGGAAGGGAATGGAAAATGACGTTACTGTTGGGTAGGGAAGGCTATTGGAACGTGTTTAGGATGAGGGTGTGGATGAAACAAAAGCAAATAGGTGAGGAAGTCTTGTATGAGGAGAGAAGGGATATGTGAGCTATGAAGTGCTGCTGTCAATTTATAGCCAAGACATGAATCATGAAAACATAACCACAAGTGGGGAGGGTTCGGTTAAACAACAATAAAGGGTGTAGATTGAGTGAAGCATTGTAGGGAGCTTATAGTATGGACGGCTTGCATGCATAGTTAAAGGTTGACAAGGATTGCTCCTCCATTGGATACATGTGGTTCGGCCTCCAAGGGTTCAAAGCATGCAGATTTTGTTTCCCAAGGCAGCACGCTTCTCTAAGCACATGTGACCCTCTTTTCACCTTGTCATGGCCGTGCGTGCTCCATTTTGTCCTCTTCTCAATCTTCTTTGTCCTACAAAATTAAGTCAAAACAATGGTAAGCATTGGAATAAATTTTGGTACGGTGGTGTGGTGATGAGTAACTGATGAGCGGATAATTTATACGCTTTTTGACATTGTTTTTAGTATGTTTTTAGTAGGATCTAGTTACTTTTAGGGATGTTTTCATTAGTTTTTATGTTAAATTCACATTTCTGGACTTTACTATGAGTTTGTGTGTTTTTCTGTGATTTCAGGTATTTTCTGGCTGAAATTTAGGGACTTGAGCAAAAATCAGATTCAGAGGTTGAAGAAGGACTGCTGATGCTGTTGGATTCTGACCTCCTTGCACTCAAAGTGGATTTTCTGGAGCTACAGAACTCGAAATGGCGCGTTTCTAATTTCGTTGGAAAGTAGACATCCAGGGCTTTCCAGCAATATATAATAGTCTATACTTTGGCCAAGAATATACGACGTAAACTGGTGTCCAACGCCAGCTTTCTACCCAAATCTGGCGTCCAGCGCCAGAAAAGGAGCCAAAACCAGAGTTGAACGCCCAAACTGGCACAAAAGCTGGCGTTCAACCCCAAGAAGGACCTCTACACGTGCAACATTCAGGCTCAGCCCAAACACACACCAAGTGGGCCCCGAAAGTGGATTTATGCATCAATTACTTACTCATGTAAACCCTAGTGTCAGATTAGGTAATTTTCTCTTTGTTTTATTTTCAAAATTTTTTCAAAAATATTTCAAAACTTTTCTCATCTGTTTTCGAAAAAAATTAAAAATGTTTTCAAAAATAAATTATTTTATGGCTTCAGAATTTTTAAGAATGAATTCTAGTGTTTTCATGAAGCATGTTGAAGCCTGGCTGGCTGTAAAGCCATGTCTCAATTCTTATACTCAAGAGAAGAGCTTCTTTATCTTTCTTAGCCAATTGGCTGTTGAATGTGAGGAATTTCAGGTGTGTCATGTCTGAGTTACATATTAAAGCTTGGCTGGCTATTGAGCCAAACCTGACCCTTTGATTGGAGCTTTAGAGCATAAGATTCCTGGAATTCATATTAAAAATTTTGGAATCCTTATTTTCTTTTTCAAAAGAATTTTTCAAAAAATATAAAATAAAAATCCAAAAAAATTATGAAAATCATAAAAATCAAAAATATTTTTTCTGAGTCTTGAGTCATATCATAAGTTTGGTGTCACTTGCATATGCATCTTGCATTTTTCGAAAATTACAGATCCAGAACTTGAAAGGACTTTGAAAAAAAAATTAAGAGAAGCTAAAATATAACAATCCAGAGATAACCTTTCAGAAATTTTCGAACAGGAAGAGGAGATGGCTGCCGAAAATAATAATAATGTAAGGAAGATGCTTGGTGACTTTACTGCACCTAATTCTAACTTACATGGAAGAAGCATCTCCATCCCTGCCATTGGAGCAAACCACTTTGAGCTGAAACCTCAATTAGTTTCTCTGATGCAGCTGAACTGCAAGTTTCATGGACTTCCATCTGAAGATCCTTTTCAGTTCTTAACTGAATTCTTGCAGATCTGTGATACTGTTAAGACTAATCAATTGGATGTTGAATGTGAGGAATGTCAGGCGTGTCATGTCTGAGTTACATACTAAAGCTTGGCTAGCTATTGAGCCAAACCTGACCCTTTGATTGGAGCTTTAGAGCATAAGATTCTTGGAATTCATATTAAAAATTTTGGAATCCTTATTTTCTTTTTCAAAAGAATTTTTCGAAAAATATAAAATAAAAATCCAAAAAAATTAGAAAATCATAGAAATCAAAAATATTTTTTCTGAGTCTTGAGTCATATCATAAGTTTGGTGTCACGAGAGGATGTGAATCCCAGTGAGGAAGACCTCCTGGGACGTCCAGTGATCAATAAGGAGCTTCCCTCTGAGGAACCAAAGGACTCTGAGGCTCATCTAGAGACCATAGAGATTCCATTGAACCTCCTTATGCCCTTCATGAGCTCTGATGAGTATTCCTCTTCTGAAGAGAATGAGGATGTTACTGAAGAGCAAACTCCATTCGGTTCAATTCGGTTCAATTCGGTTCTTTTCGGTTCAATTCGGTTATTTACTCCAACTTTTACTCAAGCTTTCATGATTCCAACCCGGTTCAATTCGGTTCTTCTCCAAACTCCAAGAGCAATCAACCAAGGCCTCTATCAACCCAATTCCATCAAGAGCAAAGGCCCAATTGAAGGCTTGAAGACCATTTGAAGAAAGTGTATAAATAGCATAGGATTTAAGTTTTTAAGAGAGCTTCCCTTTTAGTTTTTCAGAATAGTTTTCTTTTGAGTTTTGCTGAGAGCTCACTTTTACATTTCTTAGCATTGTTGTTTTAATTCAAGAGAATTTGGGAGGAGAATTGATCTCTCTTCTTCCTTGTTCTTGCCCAGCACTCTTTAATTTTCTTGCTTCGGATCTTGGGTGGAGAATTGAAGAACTTCTGTTTCAATCTCACCTTGGGATCTTGTTTAATTTTCTGCTTAATTGAATTTCAGTTTCGGTTACTTGCTTCTTCATCTACTTTCTTTGCAATTTACAATTTCCTTTGCAATTGTGCTTGTTGGATCTAGGAAGGCATTGAGATCTAGACTTGGTTTTCTAGTCTCTTGGGTCCTGAGATCTGAATTCAAATTTTACATCCTCTGTTTACTGCTTTTTATGCTCATTACTTTTCTGTTTTAGATCCGATTCGATCCAAGTCTTCCTTTACTTCTCTGCTTGTTGCAATTTTACTTTTCCTTGTTTAATTTCTGCAAATCCAATTCCCAATTACCTTTACAATTCAAGCCATTTACATTTCTTGCACTTTAAGATTCTGCAATTTACATTTCTTGCGTTCTAAGTTTCTGCCATTTCATTTCTTGCTCTTTAAGATTCAGCACTTTAAATTCCAGTTCTCTTTAATTTCATGCAATTTACCCATTTCTTTTACTTTCTATGCAATTTAAATTCTGCAAATCACAAATCTCTCAACCAAATCTTGATTCGCTTGACTAAATCAACCACTAAACTAAAATTGCTCAATCCTTCAATCCCTGTGGGATCGACCTCACTCCCGTGAGTTATTATTACTTGATGCGACCCGGTGCACTTGCCGCTTAAGTTTGGGTGTTTTGGAGAAATTCGTTTCTCTACGAAAATATCCCATCAAGTTTTTGGCGCCGTTGCCGGGGATTGATTAGATTGACAATGATTAAGTGAGGTGGTAATCTAGATCAAGCACTTTTTCTTTTCTGTCCTTTAATTTTTGACTAACCCACTAACTGTTTGAAGTTTTGTCTCAACTGACTACACTCAATTTGCAAAAGTATCACTGTGTGTTCCGTTGTTGATTTATATGTCATAGGGAAGAAGAGCAGCCAAAGGGGAGGATATCATTGAAGAAGGAGTTTCTGAGAAAGAAGAACACTACAACATGAAGCCACAACTCATTACACTAATAGAGAACAATTGTTCCTATGGTGGAAATCCATTGGAGGACCCTAAACAGCACCTATCCATTTTTCTGAAAACTTGTGGTGCTGTCAATCTCAATGGTGTAAACCATGATACCTGTAAGCTCTTGTTATTTCCTTTCTCACTAAAGGATGAAGCGGCACAATGGCTTGAAACATTTCCCCAAGGAAGTATCACTAGTTGGGATGATTTGGTTGCTAAGTTCCTAGCCAAATTCTCATCATCTCGACAAAACATTAAGATGAAATAAGGAATACATCCATTCATACAAAGAGAGGAAGAACCATTGTTCAAAGCATGGGAAAGATACAAGAAAGCAAGTGACAAGGTGGACTTTCAAGTGTTCTATGAAGGATTAACCTCAGAAACAAGAAGAGCAGTAGATTACTTCTCAGATGGCCTACTCAAGGCAACAGCAACCATCCAAGGAGCTGCAGAGTTCAGTGACAAAAGAGCCAATAACCAACACTCATTTGAGACATCACGGAATGCAATCTCAGAAAAGGAAGTAATAAATCTTGAAGGAGTGAGAGCAATCATGAATCAAAACAAACAGCTATACCAGCAAACTCAGCAGCAATTGGAATCAATAGCTAGGCAAATTGATTCTCTACATTCTGCCACAGTAAATGCACAGTTTCCACCATGGAAACCACATTCTTATCTAAGAATGAGGGAATCTCAGCATCAGGAACAAAGGGACTTCAACTATAATAACCCCAACTTCCCAAACCTGCAAAAACACCACCATACCAACAAAAATCACTACACACCACCCCAATATACACACCTCCAGCCCTGTCCTACCTCACCACCCGCCCAAAATGACTTACATCAATCATCACAATTAACACAGCCACAACCAATCCTAAACTTCCAAAGACTCTATGTTCTAGAAATGATGATAGAAAGGTTTATGAAAATTCAAGAAATGACAATAATAGAGCAGGAGGATATAAGGAAAAACCAAGAGGCATATCTCAAGAGAATTGAAAGGCACATGGAACAACTGGTTCAAAACCTTGCTAAACTGGGCGAGAGAGAGGGAAATATGTCCCTAAGAGCTACTGAAGATGACTCAAAGAACAGTGAAAAAGCTACTGGGTTGAAAGGGAAAACAGTTATGGAAAACAGTGATAAGGCTACGGGAAAAGAAGCAACTATCAAGGAGAAGCCTACGGTGAGAGGAGGAAACCAAAGGCAACAGAAACCTCAACTTCCATGATCAGAGGATGAAGGATGTCAAGCTAGTGACAATAAAAGAGCGCTTGTTGGGAGGCAACCCAACCTGAGGTAGTTTTCTGTTCATAACTATTTTAATAAAAAGGTTAATTAGTTTTATCTATAATGCAAGAAGCTAAGTTTGGTGTTGCACACCAAAACAATCTAAAGGAGAATGCAGGATTAGACTTTACAAGTTGTTCTTCAATCCATCTTAAATGAAAGAACCATTGAGCATAATTCATTCCTTGCTTGGGGACAAGCAAGCTTTAAGTTTGGTGTTGTGATGACAAATCATCTTAGCCTAGTTTCACTAGCCTTTTTCTTTTGATTTCAATAGAATTATGCACTTTCTTGAGCCAAAAGCAAGCCAATTGGGTAGATTTTCATGTTTCCTTTGATTTTTGGCTAACGTTGGCGCATGAAAAACACTCCCTGGACTAGCAAAAGTTTGCGCCAACGTTAGCCCCTAACTTTTTGGCTAACGTTGGCGTCATGAATAAGCAAGGGGAGGCCAACGTTGGAGCAAAAGTTAGACCCCTAACTTTTGCCCCAATGTTGGTATCAGCAAGGAAGGGTGGCTGATGTGAAAAGTTGGAGTAAAAGTTAGCCTCCAACTTTTACTCCAACTTTTACTCAAGCTTTCATGATTCCAACCCGGTTCAATTCGGTTCTTCTCCAAACTCCAAGAGCAATCAACCAAGGCCTCTATCAACCCAATTCCATCAAGAGCAAAGGCCCAATTGAAGGCTTGAAGACCATTTGAAGAAAGTGTATAAATAGCATAGGATTTAAGTTTTTAAGAGAGCTTCCCTTTTAGTTTTTCAGAATAGATTTCTTTTGAGTTTTGCTGAGAGCTCACTTTTACATTTCTTAGCATTGTTGTTTTAATTCAAGAGAATTTGGGAGGAGAATTGATCTCTCTTCTTCCTTGTTCTTGCCCAGCACTCTTGACTTTTCTTGTCTTGGATTTTGGGTGGAGAATTGAAGAAATTCTGTTTCAATCTCACCTTGGGAGCTTGTTTAATTTTCTGCTTAATTGAATTTCAGTTTCGGTTACTTGCTTCTTCATCTACTTTCTTTGAAATTTACAATTTCCTTTGCAATTGTGCTTGTTGGATCTAGGAAGGCATTGAGATCTAGACTTGGTTTTCTAGTCTCTTGGGTCCTGAGATCTGAATTCAAATTTTACATCCTCTGTTTACTACTTTTCATGCTCATTACTTTTCTGTTTTAGATCCGATTCGATCCAAGTCTTCCTTTACTTCTCTGCTTGTTGCAATTTTACTTTTCCTTGATTAATTTCTGCAAATTCAATTCCCAATTTCCTTTACAATTCAAGCCATTTACATTTCTTGCACTTTAAGATTCTGTAATTTACATTTCTTGCGTTCTAAGTTTCTGCCATTTAATTTCTTGTTCTTTAAGATTCAGCACTTTAAATATTGGATGAAGATAGTAGGAAAGCAGAGGTTCAGAGGAACAAAAAGCATCTCCATTCGCTTATCTGAAATTCCTACTAATGATTTACATAAGTACCTCTATCCCTATTCTATTATTTATTATTCGAAAACTCCATAATTATTTTATATCCGCCTGACTGAGATTTACAAGGTGACCATAGCTTGTTTCATACCAACAATCTCCGTGGGATTCGACCCTTACTCACGTAAGGTATTACTTGGACGACCCAGTGCACTTGCTGGTTAGTTGTATCGAAGTTGTGAACCATGGTATTGGCACCATGTTCTTGGCGCCATTCCCAGGGAAAGAAAGAGCCATGAATTTTACATAGTTAAAGTGTAATCACGATTACGCGTACCAAGTTACTCACGTTGCCAGGGATTGTTTGAGCCTGGACATCACAATTTCGTGCACCAGTAACAAATAAAGATAATTCTACATGTTCCTTATTTAAATGACCAATCATGCTCCTTAGATTTTGAGCAAAAATTTGGTGGACACCAAACTTGTTCTCTGTTAAGGGATCCATGTAAAACTCAATGAGTATCTGCCACAATTGGCACATTCATTATAAATAACATTTTATTTCTTACTATGATACCATAAGCTAAAAAAATGAAGCAATGTATGATCCATCTATTCATAAATTTGATTCTATGAACAAAAATCATTTTTCTGAAATTCTCTGCATATGTAAACACCAAACTTAATGTTTGGCTATACACTCCATCAAAATGAGTAAGCATATATCCTAAGAAAGCTTGAGAAGCTATTTTGGAGTGCCTTCAGGCATACCAAACTTAGAAATCTAGTATATGCTTCAAGACACTGTATGCAATTATCAAATATACTCATGAGAACTCAAATTCATGCTAGAAGGACCATTGATTATTGAAATTAAAACCAAAGCAAGAATATTAAATCATGGGTTGCCTACCATGGAGCGCTCTTTTATTGTCACTAGCTTGACATTGGACCCACATTAGGGTGGTTGATGATTGTGATGTCTCAGTTTATCTCCTCTCACAGTAAACTTCCTTCCAGTGCCTTGATGTTCAATCTCTGCATGCTCCAGTAAGACTATCCTGTTGATCGTGTTGTAATCATCAGATTGTTGATTTGTCCCCAACTGCTGGTAAATTAGCTATACTTCATCTCCCTTTGAAAATTCTTCAGTTGGGATCTTTTTATTCTTCCACCCTTTTGGACCCTTTTTTGGTGATTTTTCTCCTTTGACAGTGGGCTGTGTTTTGGAATCTGTCTTCTCAGTGGCTAACACCTCACTTCCTTCTTTCTTTCTCTCATCATTCTTTAGAGTCTCATTCTCCTTTTGTCCTGCTTTGCTGCTTGTCTCTTGCTCTGGAAGAGAGTTAATGAGTGTCTTATTAGTTTCTTCCTTCCACTGCAAGTCTTCTTTGTCAACCTCCATGCATTTTTCCTTTTCATGATTATGATGTGCTTCTGGAAAGACATTCAAAGTAATGATTTCATCATGTACCCTTAAGGTCAGCTCTCCTTGTTCAACCTCTATGATGGCCCTTGCTGTGGCTAAGAAGGGTCTTTCCAAGATAATAGAGTCACTCCCTTCTTCTCTTAGATCCAGGATCACAAAGTCTACTGGGAATATGAATGTCCCTACTTGGACAAGGAGATTTTCAATCACTCCTCTATGAAATACCAATGATTTGTCCACGAGCTCTACTGACATTTGTGTGGGCTTTACTTCCTCTATGCATAGCCTTCTCATCATAGAGTAGAGAATTAGATTTATGCTTGCTCTTAAGTCACATAGTGCCTTATCAATGGTTAGACTACCAATGGTACAAGGCAGGAAGAAGCTCACAGGGTCCTTGAGTTTTGGTGGGAGGCCCCTTTGAATCACAGCACTGTATTCTTCAGTGAGCATAATGGTTCCCTTCTCATGCCAACTTCTCTTTTTATTAATAAGCTCTTTCAAGAACTTTGCATATAGAGGCATCTGCTCTAATGCTTCAGCAAGTGGGATATTAATCTCCAGCTTCTTGAAGACCTCAAAGAACTTGGGGAATTGTTGATCCTTGAGTTCTTTATGTAGCCTTTGAGGATATGGCAGAGGAGGTGTGTAAGCCTTCACAACCTTCTTCTGATCTTGTGATGATTCCTCCATGACTTGTTTCCCTTTTCTTGAAACTTATAGCTGCTCATCTTTTTCTTTAAGCTTCTCTTGATCTTTCTTGTTTGTTATCATCTCTTCCTTGTTGTTAGCATCATTTTTCTCAGATGGCCTCTTGTCATTCTCCATAGGCTTCTTGTTGGCTTCGTTGTTATTCACCAAGGTTCTTCCACTCCTCAGTTGGATGGCTTTGCATTCTTCTTTGGGATTTGGAATGGTATCACTTGGGAGTGAGCTTGTTGGCCTTTCAATCACTGCTTGCTTGGATAATTGCCCAATCTGCCTTTCTAAGTTTCTCATTGAGGCTTCATGATTCTTGCTTGTCATTCCTAATGCTTCATCATCTTTTCCATCAGTATCTCTAAATTGGAGATCCTTTGAGTATCTTGTGGTATTTGTGGCTGGTTGTGGGGTGTAGAGGGTGGATGATAGGTGTTTTGGTTAGTGGTTGGGTTATTGGGTGGATAGTAACTGGAATTTGGGTAGTTGTTTTGGGGTTTTATATATGGATTATGGTTAGTGTTTTGCTGGTTGCTGTGGTTTGTGTTTCTTGAATTATTCTGGTTTGAATTCTTCTGCCAGGGCTGCTGGTTTTGAGTGTGGTTATCTCCCTATCTTAGATTTGGATGGTTCTTCCAAGAGGGGCTGTATGTATCGCCATAGACTTCATTCTGGCTGAA
This sequence comes from Arachis ipaensis, assembly GCF_000816755.2. Classification (NCBI taxonomy): domain Eukaryota; kingdom Viridiplantae; phylum Streptophyta; class Magnoliopsida; order Fabales; family Fabaceae; genus Arachis; species Arachis ipaensis. The sequence goes on along the minus strand of NC_029787.2, from coordinate 59,632,132 downwards.
TCCTTGGTTGTGCATGTAGTTCACTTGTTCCTGCTGCTGATCTTTACCACTTTCCTCACATTGTCCCCACCCAGTTGATGGTTGATTGGTGACATTCACTGATGCAACTTGTAAGCTATCAATCCTCTTGGCCATCTGCTCAAATTGTTGCTAGATTTATTGCTGCATCACCTTGTGTTGAGCTAGAATGGTGTCCACTCCTTCCAACTCCAGTACTCCTTTTCTTTGAGCTGGCTGGCGTTGCCTTTGACGAGCAAAGAAGTATTGATTGTTTGCCACCATATCTATGAGGTTTTGGGCTTCCTCTGCTATCTTTATTAATTGCAATGAGCCTCCTGCTGAGTGGTAGTATGTCCCATTCATTAAACATTTCAGGGGGACATTTTCTAATTAGGGCCTTGTATCTCTCCCATGCCTCATAGAGGGATTCTGCATCCATTTATGTGAAGGTTTGCACCTCTGTCTTGAGCCTGATGATCCTTTGAGGTGGGTAGAACTTGGCTAGGAACTTATTCACTAGATCCTCCCAACTAGTGATGCTTCCTTGTAGGAAGGCTTCAAGCCATTGAGCAACCATGTCTCTTAATGAAAATGGGAACAGCAACAATTTGTATATGTCTGGATGTACACCATTGGACTTCACTGTGTCATAGATCCTCAAGAAAGTTGATAAATACTGGTTTGGATCTTCCAGAGGGCTTCCTCCATAGGAGCAGTTATTTTGTACCAATGTGACGAGTTGGGGCTTCAATTCAAAGTTGTTTGCATTGAGATTTAGGGTAAGGATGCTGCTCCCATAATGCCTTGGATTAGCAAACGTATATGAAGCCAAAACTCTCCTATGGGGCTGACCATTGTTGTTGGCCACTACCACTATTGGATTTGTTGAATTTTCCTCCATTTCTTGGTATTCTTCCTCTGATTCCTCTTCTTCAACAATTTCCTTTCCTCTTGCTTCTCTTCCTATCCTTCGGAGAGTTCTTTCATTAGTTTCACAGAAGGTAGGGATCTCTCTCCTTGCCTCTGTCATACAAAACAACAAGAAACACACACAAGACCAGAAAACAAGAGTAATTCACTCTGCTGCTAGAGTGATGTTAAGATTTGTTTAAAAAAAAATTTAAAAAGTTAGTGTGCTTGTTAAAAACAAAGAAAATGAACAAAAATAAAGAAAAAGTGCGTAATCTAGACCACCACCTTACTTAATCATTTTCAATATAGATCAATCCCCGGTAACGGTGCCAAAAAATTGATGTGTAGAAAATGATTCCAACACGAAACTCACCGGAAAGTGTACCGGGTTGCATCAAGTAGTAATTACTCACATGAGTGAGGTCAATCCCACAGGGATTGATGGATTGAGCAATTTTAGTTAGGTGATGAATTTAGTTAAGCAAACAGTTGATGAGTTGAGTGAAACTTGAATAACAGAAGCTAAATTGCATTAAATTAAAAGGGAGAGGGAAAATTGACAGAAAAGTAAAGTGCAAAAGGGTAAATTGCATGAAACTTAAAGTGCAAGAAAGTAAAATAGTTGAAACTTAAAGTGCAAGTAATGTAAATGACTGAAATTTAGATTGCAAGAAATGTAAATAGCTGAAGCTTAGAGTGCAAGAAATGTAAATTTCTTGAATAGTAAAGGGATGTGGGAGCTGGAATTTAGAATTTAACAAGAGAATGTAAAAAGAAATTAATCAGAGAAGTAGAAGATGAAATAAGTTGTAGAAATCTAAACAGAAAGGAAAAATTGCTTGAAAAATGAAACAAAAAATAAACTTAGCTCAATTGTGAAATCTAAAAGAGAAATTGAAGATCGAAGAAGAGAAATGAGATTTGAAAGCAGATATAGATCTCAATTGCTCTCTTGATCAATAGAAAAGTAATAGCAAAAGAAAATGGAATTTAAAAATAGCAGAGAAGATTAAAACCCAATCCTTAGATCAACTGAGAGGAAGAGTGGAAGATGATTCTCAGAATTTCAATCAATGGAGCTCTTCTGTCTCAATTCAAGATCCAAAACAGAGAAGTAAAAGTTGCAGAAGAAGAAAAGTGAAAACAGCAAATGAAATTAGAATTATGCAGAAGAAGAACAAAGATGGATTTCAGATCAAGAATTGAAATAGAACTTCTTCAATCTCAATCCAAATTTTAAAATAGAAAGTAGAAATTGCCAAAGCAAGAACAATCAGTAAGAGAACTCAACTCTCAATCCCAATTCCCAAATTTCAAATGAAAACTAAAGATGAAAACTAAAATTCAACTAAAAGGTAAAACTAAAAATGAAAAAAGGTCCTCTCTAAATCAAATTAAGTCCTATTTATACACTTTCTAATTTTGATTTTAGAATTTGGAGTGGGCTTTTTCATTTTGGTGAAAAATTGGATCCAAATTGGTTTTTAATTGAGAATTCAACCCAGGCCACCTCCCAGGGAAGCGTTCGGTTAGCTAAGGCGATGCAGCGCTCCATGGCCCTCTCCCAGGCTTCGAACCAAGCCTCTTCAAAGCGCTACGTTTGGTAAGGTAACACATCACTCCTTTGCTTTTGAATTGGTCTTCACTTCGAGCCTTGGTGAAGCCAATTTGAACCAATTTCCTTATTCCAAGCTTTAATTGTATAGCGCTCAGTTTGCTTATGCAACGTAGCGCCCTCTATGCTTTGAAGAGAGGCTCCCTCTTCGAGCCTTGGCCATTTCATTTTGGCCGATTTTACTTGTGCACTAGCGCTCAGTGAATGCTTGCAATGTAGCACCCTTTGTGCGCAAGGTGAGGCTCCCTTGTTCGAGCCTTGGAGAGGCCATTTTGGCTCACTTCTTTGTTAAGAGTAGCGCTTATTCCATGCCTTGTGTGCATGGTTCGAACCTTGGTGCTCCCCCTTTTGCTAATTTCCTTTTGCCCATAGCCTTGTTATGTAGTGCCTTTCCCCCTTTTCGAACCGTGGCTTCACCTTTCCTTGATATTACGCCTTGCTTTCTTCATGAGGAGGCCACGAAAATGTTAACAAAGTTAACGTAGCACCCTTACTTTCTTTGGTTCTTGTAGCACTCAGTTGGTGAAGCCAACGTAGCGCCCTTGCTTTGGGTGGGGCCCCACTTCTCTAGCGCTCAATTGAAGAGCAGAGCGCTCAATCTTTAAGTGCTTTTGTGCCTTGGATCATGCTTTTTAAAGTGTGGCCTAAGGTCTAAAGCGTGCTCTAAGGTTCCTTTTTCCTTTTTTCTTCATAATTTCTTCACCTATAAGTAATCAAAACAACCAATCAAAGCATTACCAAATTTATAAAATTTCTAAATCATTCAAAAACCAACTAATTATAGCTTAAAGCATGTGATTTTGTGCCAAATAAATGATGGTTGATTGATTTAACATAACCATGCAAATCCACTCCATAAAAAATGAAAAATGCTTGAAAAGCTAGCATAAGATGACTTGTCATCAGAGACCCAAGAGACTATACTCCTGCTGTCATCCAATGACTACGTTGAACATCATGTAGACCGCTTGTGGTTGTCAGGCACGTGGATCTTGGCTAAGCGAGTAACAAAGATAGTGGGTGATTATCACGGGTCACGCCTTTATTCTAACTTAACTGAATTAAGTACGAGAGTATATCTTGGAGAAGAAGTAAGCGTGAATTGAAAGAGAAACAATAGTACTTGCATTAATTCATGAAGAACAGTAGAGCTCCGCACCTTAATCTATGAGGTGTAGAAACTCCAACGTTGGAAAATACATAAGAGAAAATAGCCTAGACATGGCCATGAGGCCAGCCAAGCATGAAGTTGATAAAAGATGATAAAGATCCGAATACAATAGGAAAGACTAGTATTTATACTAAACTAGTTACTAAGGATTATAGAAATTGAGTAACTAAGTGCAGAGAGTGCAGAAATCCACTTCCAGGGCCCACTTGGTGTGTGCTTGGGCTGAACATTGAGCTTTACACGTACGTAGGCCTTTTCTGGAGTTAAACGCCAGCTTGGATACCTGTTTGGGCGTTTAACTCCAGTTCTAGTGCCAGTTCCGGCGTTTACGCCAGAAAAGGGTCTCTGGCTGGCGTTGAACGCCAGTTTCGGCCATCAATCTCAGGCAAAGTATAAACTATTATACATTTTTGGAAATCCCAAAATGTTAGCTTTCCAGCCCAATTGAGAACGCGCCAATTGGACTTCTGTAGCTCTAGAAAAATGCATTTGAGTGCAGGGAGGTCAGAATCCAATAACATCTGCAGTTCTTTCTCAGCCTCTGAATCAGATTCTTGCTCAGGTCCCTCAATTTCAGCCAGAAAATATCTAAAATTATAAAAAAACACAAAAACTCATAGTAAAGTCTAGAAATGTGAGTTTTTCATAAAAACTAATCAAAATATAATAATAAGTAACTAAACATACTAAAAACTACCTAAAAATAATGCCAAAAAGTATATAAATTATCCGCTCATCACATGTCAACTCAAGATTCTCACCTGGGCGTGCCACTTGAATGCTGGGCATGGCACGCCAGCTACTGGAACAAAGGCAAATGATGGGCGTGGCATGTAACAACCCAACTCCCAGTATGCCATGGTCATACAAGAAGGCAAGTGTTACTAACTTGTTCTTCCTAATTATTAACTACTACTTAATATATGAGCCTGTTCCTTGTTAGAACGTTGCCAATTTTACGAGTAAATTTTTTTTTATATCGTTGCGGATGATAAGGTAAAATAAACAAACATACATTGAGAAAATAAAAGGAAGCATAAAGAAATATATAACACAGCTAATAATATACATCATGTACACTATAACAAAACATGTAGCGTTCACAAAAGATCAAGTCAGTTTACATCCTCGTCATCCTACGTAGCTAATATATACACGACACTCCTAGGGCTTGGCCCATACAAAAATCCGCTAAACTGGCGCCCAGGCTAGCCTAACCACTTTACAGTTCCTTGCTCTCGGGTGTACTAACACAAATGAGAGACTACCTACAGATAATGTCAGACTAGAGTATCATCAAAAGAATGCTCCCACTATGGTCAGACAATATCTACACGTGGCCATTCGGAAGAACGTCATGAGGCTTGCCCATCTCCACATCCTGCTCTATCTCTATCTCAGGATCATCCTCCTCCTCTTCGTCCGCAAATACAACTATACCCTCAGAACCACCAGAAGCACTACTGTCACTATGTACAAAACCATTCGCGAGCACAGGTCCGTTCACATATATAAGAGCTACCCCGTCGTCTGGTAGTGCCGGCTTATCAGGCTGTAGAAAGTCTGGGATCGGCTCAGGGAGAAAGTCCCACTCTGGTAGAATCACAGGTACATAGTCACCAGCTAACTTAAGCTCATCAGGAAAGTTAGGCTCAGGTGCCGCCTCGTTCAAGGGTTGAGCTGATATAGGGTGTCCGAGACCATCGGAAAAATGATGTCCAGGTGCGTTAGGGTGTAGCCAGGATAAGGGAAAGTCGTAGGGAGCGTCAGGATCAAAAAGCGGGCTATACAGAGGATGTTGGAAGGGACGGTTTCGTAATGCATAACGTCTCATACGAGGCTTCGTACTCAAAATGTAGTAACCATAGTACACTGGGTCCTCATAAATGTAAAGGTCTTCAACTTCATAGAATATCACGCCCATCTCCATCTGAGGGGAGGAAGGGAGAGAAGGGGGTAAGAACTGGGGAGTTCTTAGTAGGGCCGGGGTTATTAGTTACGTTCATTTATTTGGGGTCGATTAGCAGACGAATAACATAATATAGCGAAGCAGTAAACAGAAGATAAAGATAGAAAGAGAAAGTAGAGACAACAGAAAGCAGAACACAAACAGAAAAATACAAGAAAATAAAACACAGAAATAGCATGCAAGCAGACAAACATAAAGAAACAGACCACACACAGAAAGGAATGCAACAGAGAATGATGCGCAGACAAGAATGATGCATGTCTAGCCCTAGCGCAGGCCATGAGCTCATGTGTCGGTTGGCCGCCCGCAATCCCAACATTTATCCGGTCACGAGTAATCCCGATTTCCTAAATACGATTTTCCATTCCTAAATAAATGCGCATATAATATTAGCCGCTCATCTGAGACAGCCTCTGCTTACCGCAAGAAAATATATATATACTCTGCTCTGCTCTGGGGAAGTGAAAAATAGCTGTAGGTAACTTAGTTTTCCTACAGAAGCTCTTGGTTGCATTAAGCAACTAATATTAAATATAGCTCTGGGTTGCATCAAGCAACTAATATATATATAGCTCTGGGTTGCATCAAGGAACTAATATATATAAATATCTATTTATTATATTACTCTTCTCTTTATATCCCTTTGCTCTGTTCTAGTTTCTCTTTTCTCTGTATCTCTTTACTCTACTCTGGTTACTCTGTTCTTTGTATCTCTTTATTTTGCTCTGGTTACTCAATTCTCTGTGTTTCTCTATTCTGCTCTGATTTCTCTGCTTAACGTATGTATTTAAAGCTTATGTAAATTTCGGTATGAATAGTTAGCCTGTCCCAAGTATAGGTTCATTAAGTCTATACTAAAACAGTTTAACTTTTCATATAATACCTAACCCTAGTCGCAACTCAAGGACTAACTATATTGCCCTAGTTCGTTCACTGATCTTTGTCTGTTTTTCAGTTATTAAAACTTTATAGACTTTTCTTTGGTTCTTATCTTTTCTTTAGCTTTTTATCTTTCCTTTATCTTTGCCTCACTAACATGTTATTACCACTCCCTAAGTGTTTTATAAAGGTAATTATGAGATTCTGCGCTTAAAGTTGTCTTTCTAAAGCTTTTACAGAAAACTGCCTTTTTCGCATTATTTTATTACAATATTCTTCCATGTTCTTCATCACATTCAAAGTGTTCTTCATGTTCTTGGTAAATTTTTCAAATTCTTTCTCTATTTTTACCCGTTTTTTAGTCTTTTCAGCAACCGATTTTTACTATAATTCATAATAAATTCCCAGCCACCAAAATCCCATCTTTTCTACATGATTTCAACACAAATTGAAACTCAATTTAGGACCTAGGGTTTCGTTTTCCAGCTGCTCCAAGAACAAAAACTCAATGCTTGAATTTCATCAAATTTCATCAAAATTTCACCAAATTTTTACCAAGAATCAATTATATATGCAACCAATTTTTAGCACATCCAAACATACAACATTCACACAACTCAAACACAAATAATCAAGATTAATTTTTTCACACCCTACCTGGTTTTGCTGCTCTAAATTCGGTTATACTTTCAGGTGGTCCTTAAGCACTCTTTTCTCCTAAATCACATCAAGAACAACTTTAAATCCAAAAATTCTCAGCTGACCAAATCTCACTCAGCATGTTAGGAAGAGATTTATCACCTTAGAGTTTCTGGAAATTAACGTTTCTTGGTCCTCAAGTCAAGTTAAGTATGATTCCTAAGGAAGAACATCAAGAAAACACATGTTTAAGCATGTTTCCTTGAAACCAAAGCAAAAGGGAGATGGTGCAGCCAACTCACCTTTATTCTAGCCTTGATAAGTCATATGATCATGTAGAGAAAGAAGAGATGATCATTTTGGTCGGATTGGAATTTTGATTTGAGTTTTAGTTCAGCAGAAATCAAGCTTTGAAGATTTGGAACTAATAACTTTTCTCTCTTTTTCTCTCTTGGAAATTTCGGCCACAAAGTGAAAATGAACCAGCCTTGGGGGTTTTGGGGGTGTAGGGTGAGTTGTGATTGGTTGGCTTGGAGGTGGATTAAAATAATATTAAAATATCTCAGGTGTATAACTACTAAAACTAGATGTATCGGAACACTTGTAAAAACATCTCTAAAAATTCTTTTCTGAGCTACTAGCATAAATGACACTAGTAACATATTTATTATGAGAATAAAATATGTATATTGAGGCCTTAGCATTGCTAGAGTCATCAGAGGGTGCTGGTGCTAAGCTGCACCGGTAAACTATGAACCCGGTTAAACCGATTTTCTATTTTTAACTAAAACTGACCAGATAACCTTATAATATCATTCAAGAAGCTTATAATACTCATATATTGATAATATTATCCTATTATCTCCGTTATCTCATGAATCGAGTCCAGTTCATCAAACTGAGACTATTTACGAAAACCAGAATCAAAACTTCCAACCGATACGGTTCAAAAACTAGGTTTTTCGCAATTGCATTGTTGAGCTTGCCCCAAAAGAGGTTCTAGCTTAAAGTTGACATGATGACAATGAGGATTGAGATACTTGATGATATATCAGAGGTTCTCCCCTTACTGATCTTCCAGAGAAATCTGTACTTTCAGAAAAGATCTCACGTACTCAAAAACCGGGGTTGTTACATTCTACCCTCCTAAAAGAAAATTTTGCCCTCAAAATTTTAGTTACTTGAGAACAGACGTGGGTAATCAGCCTTCATCCTATCTTCTAGTTCCCAAGTGTGCTCTTCTTCTTCTCTTGGTCCCCATGCTACTTTGACTAAGCGAACAGTTTTGCCTCTTAGCTGCTTATCACTTCTTTCTACGATCTGAGCTGGTGATGCTTGATATGTCAAATCGTTTTGTAACTGTACTGTCTCTGGTTGTAAAATGTGACTCTCATCGGGGATATATTTCTTAAGTTGTGAGACATGAAAAACATCATGAAGGTTTGATAAGTAAGGAGGAAGGGCTATTTGATAAGCTACTAGACCAACTCTTTTAAGTATTTGGAAAGGTCCTATATATCGAGGGTTAAGATTTTTAGTCTTAAGGGCTCTACATATTCCAGTAGTCAGGGTTACTTTTAGAAAGATATGGTCTCCCTCGCCAAACTCTAAGGGTGTACGTCTATTATCGGCATAGCTCTTTTGACGGCTTTGTGCTGTCTGGATCTTCTGACGAATCCCCTTTATCTTTTCAATAGTTTCTTGCACTACATCTGGACCCAAAACACTAGCTTCTCCGTCTCATTCCAACACAATGGTGTCTGACATCTTCTTCCCTAGAGAGCTTCATATGGTGCCATCCCGATACTTTGTTGGTAACTGTTGTTGTAGACGAACTCGATCAACGGCAAATACTTATCCCAACTGCCTTGGATATCCATCACACAAGATCTTAGTAAGTCTTCTAATGTCTGGATTGTCCGCTCTGATTGTCCGTCTGTCTGATGATGGTATGCTGTACTCATGTGCAATTCTGTCCCCAATGCTTTTTGAAAAGCTCCCCAGAATCTGGAAGTAAACATCGGATCTCGATCTGAAACAATTGACGAAGGTATCCCGTGTAATCGTACGATTTCTTGAATATATATCTGTGCCAGCCTTTCTAAAGTATAGTCAACTCGAATCGGAAGAAAGTGCGCTAACTTTGTCAACCTGTCCATAATTTCCCAGATGGCATCATGTCCTATTGAGGTCCTTGGCAATCCCGTGACAAAATCCATAGTGATCTGCTCCCATTTCCATTGTGGTATTATTCCAAGGGTTGTAGGGTTCCTAGCGGCTTCTGATGTTCCACCTTCACCTTCTGGCAAGTTAAACATTTTGAGACATAATCAGCTATCTCTTTCTTTAAGCTCGGCCACCAAAACATTTGTTTCAAATTTTGATACATCTTTGTCACTCCAGGATGCATAGAAAATCTACTTTGATGAACTTCCACAAGAATCTTTTGTCGTAAATCTCCAGAGTTAGGAACACAAATTCTGTTCTTGTACCTCCATAGACCGCTACGATCTTGTCTTAAAGCTTCTGGTTCCTCTACTTTTATCCGTCTCAACATCGTCATCATTTCTGAGTGCTGTGCTTGTGCTTGCTGAATACTAATCTTAAAATCTGGTGTTATATGCAACTGCACCAAACGGATTCCACTTGGCGTCGCAGTCATAGCCAACTTAAGGTCCTCAAATTCTGCGAGTAGCTTTTCTTCCTTTATCATCATCCAAGAGATACTCAAATTTTTTCTGCTTAAGGCATCTGCCACAACGTTCGCTTTCCTTGGGTGATGACTTAACCTAAAATCATAGTCCTTCAGGAATTCCATCCACCTTCGCTGTCACATATTAAGATCCTTCTGGTCAAAGATGTACTTTAAACTTTTGTGGTCTGAGAAAACTTCTAGTTGAGCACCATACAAATAGTGCCTCTAGATCTTCAGAGCAAACAATACTGCAGCTAACTCCAAGTCATGCATCAGATAATTTCGTTCATGAGGTCTTAGCTGCCGGGAAGCATAAGCTACCACATTTTTGTCTTGCATCAGCACACACCCAAGTCCTTTTTGAGAGGCATCACAGTATACTTCAAAAGGTTTCTGCGGGTCGGGTAGTACTAATATAGGTGTATTTGTTAACTATTCCTTAAGCATCTTTAAACTTCTATCACACTCAGCCGTCCAGATAAATGGAACTTTCTTTCGTGTAAGGTAAGTCAAAGGTAAGGCTATCTGTGAAAACCCTTTGATGAACCTCCGATAATATCCAGGAAGTTCAAGGAAACTCTGAACTTTTGTAACAGTCGTAAGTGGTTCCCATTGCACTACTGCTTCAATTTTTGAAGGATCCACTGTAATTCCTCCCTGTGATATAACATGTCCCAAAAATGACACCTTCTCTATCCAAAATACGCACGTTGATAGTTTAGCATATAACTTTCGAGTCCTCAGTATCTGCAATACAGTCCTTAGATGCTCTTCATGCTTTCTTTATGTCTTCGAATATATGAGGATATCATCTATGAAAACCACTACGAGCTGATCAAGGTACAGACGGAAAATACGATTCATGTAATCCATGAAAATCGCAGGAGCATTAGTTAGTCCAAATGACATAACCATATACTCATAGTGACCACATCGAGTTCTAAATGCAGTCTTCGGTATATCTGATTCCCTCACTCAAATATGATGATAACCTGACCGCAAGTCAATTTTCGAGAATATAGTTGCACCCTTAAGCTGATCCATCATATCATCAATCCGTGGAAGTGGATAGTTGTTCTTGATAGTAACCTTATTTAACTGTCGATAATCTTCACAAAGTATCGTTTCACCATCCTTCTTCTTTTCCAGCAATACTGGAGCTCCCCAAGGTGATGCATTGGGACGAATAAATTTCTTTCCAAGTAGCACATCCAACTGCTTCTTCAATTCTGCAAGTTCTAGTGGTGACATCCGGTACGGTGCTATGGGAATTGGTCTGGTTCCAAGTACTAGATCAATGTTGAATTCTATCTCTCGCTGAGGAGGAAGCGTATGTATGTCTTCCAGGAAAACATCAGGAAATTTCATCACCACTCGGATTCGTTCTAAGCTTAGTTCACTGTCATTCGAGCTAGCCGCTAACAGAACGTACCCCTCATAATCACTCCCGTCTAAGGTAACTCTTACAGAATTTAGATATAAGGTATGGGACAAAAATGGTTTAATATCTAAACTATCAGATGGAATAACAGCAGTTCTTTCAAAGCAATCAAGGAAAACATGATACTTAAATAACCAATCTAATCCTAGAATAACTTCTAAACCACATAGAGGCAAACAAATTAGATCATGTATAAAAGTCCTGTTCCTAATAGCAAATGGTACTTGCAGACACACTAAACCGGTCAAAGCATTTTGGGATGCAGGTGTATGGACAATTAGATCAAAGTTCAACTCAGAGAAATATAATCCCAACTCACGAGAAACAGTTAAGGAAATAAAGGAATGCGATGCACCCGAATCATACGGTACAGTTAGAAATCGATTCTTGACATAACACTGACCTTGGATCAAAGTGTCTGATTGTATAGCATCGTCAGCAGTCATAGCAAACACTCGACCTTGTTGCTGGGTTCGTATTGGATTTTGAGCAAATTTTCTTAGGTAGATCCTATCTTTGTGTCCAGATTCCTCACAAGTAAAATAAGCGTTCGTTCCTTACAGCATCCAAATCTAACATAACCATAACCATGGAGATCATAACAGCTATGAGGACAGCTGTGCCTCGCATCGATTCGTCATTCGGAACTCGATTAAACTTTGCCTATTCGCAGTCATTATGGTCCCATCTGTAACAACCCAACTTCCAGAACGTCATGATCGTATCGAAAGTAAGGCGTTACCAACCTGCTTTCCTTTATTAACTATTTACTATTGAGCCTCTAGTTCGATATCGCAATCCAGTTTTAGTAAAAATACCGAAAATTTTATTTTTATTAATTAAAATCATATAGTAAACATTACCAAGTAATAATAATCACATAATTACTAATAATAATATCTATCATACAAAAGATTTCAAATAAAACTTAGATACAAATCCTATCCCTCTGTATAAAATAAAAAATAAAGTAACAAGGGCGAGGAAATTCTATGAAAATAACCTAACTCAAAAACTTATCTCATAAATAAATTCTATAATCGCCCGCAGCTTCAAACTGAGTCTTCGAACCTGTGTCACTGAAATGGTGGAAGATTTTGGGGTGAGAACAAACCACATGTTCTCAGTAGGGAATGGGAATGCCGTAAAAGTAATGATTAAAATGCAATTAATTAACATACTCAAAGAAACTACATTTTTATTAAACCTTTTTGAAAATATTTTTGGTTTTACTTTAGCTAATTAATTACCTCCTTCAAAATCTCTAAACTATAACAAATTTTAAATATGAAACTAGTCACATTAACCATCTATCAGTCACACAATTAATTCTCAATGAAAACATCAATTCTTAATCAATTTAATACATTCACAAACTAATAGTGCAAGCAAGAGATTCAGTTCAACATACAAACAAGTTACAACAAGGCAAACAGCACAATCACAGGGAAGTACAATAAGCAAACCCAATCAAATGCAAATACGCAAACAAGGATGATGCATGTCTAGCCCTAGTGCAGGTAATGAGCTCATTTGTCGGTTACATACCCGCTCCCGACGTTACCCGGAGTCCTTTGACCAGGTAAGGCTTCCCTGTTGGCAACACCAATCGCAAGAGTCCTTTGACTTGCGGGGTGTAACAACCCCGGTTTTCGAGAACGTGAAATCTTTTCTGAAAGTACGGATTTCTCCGGAAGATCAGTAAGGGGAAAACCTTTGATATATCATCAAGTATCTCAATCCTCATCGTCATTATGTCATCTTTAAGTTGGAACATTTTCCGAGACAAGCTCGATAACGCGGTCATGAAGAACCTGGTTTTTGAACCGTATCGGTTAGAAGTTTTGATTTGGTTTTTTTGTAAATAGTCTCAGTTTGACGAACCGGACTCGATTTATGAGAGAAGAGAGATAATATGATGATATTATCATTATATTAGTATTTGAAGCTTCTTGAATAATATTATAAGGTTACCTGGTTAGTTTTAGTTAAAAACAGAAAATCGGTTTAACCGGGTTTACGGTTTACTGGTGCAGCTTAGCACCAACACTCTCTGATGAATTTAGCAATGCTAAGGCCTCATTATACATGTACTATTCTCATAATAAATTTGTTACTAGTGTCATTTATGCTAGTAGCTCAGAAAATAATTTTTAGAGATGTTTTTACGAGTGTTCCGATACACCTAGTTTTAGTAGTTGTACACCAGAGATATTTTAATATTATTTTAATCCACCTCCAAGCCAACTAATCACAACTCACCTTACACCCCCAAGACCTCCAAGGCTGTCTCATTTCATCATTTTGGCCGAAAATAACAAGAGAGAAAAGAGAGAAACTTTCATGAACACTTAATCTTCAAAGCATGATTTCTTCTGAACTAAAACTCAAATCAAAACTCCGATTTCACCAAAATGTTCCTCTCTTCTTCCTCTACATAACCATGTAACTTATCGAGGATGGAAATAAGGTGAGATAGCTGTCTCCCTCCCATTTCAATTCGGTTTTCAAGGAAACATGCTTAAACATGTGTTTTCTTGATGTTCTTCCTTAGGAATCATGCTTAACTTAACTTGAGGGCCAAGAAACGTGAATTTCCAAAAAGTCTAAGGTGAGATATCTCTTTCTAACATACTGAGTGAGATTTGGTCAGTTGAGAATATTTGGATTTAAAGTTGTTCTTGATGTGATTT
>NC_029787.2:59616185-59618075 GCF_000816755.2 Arachis ipaensis | reverse complement strand
TTTGGTGAAATTTTGATGAAATTTGATGAAATTCAAGCTTTAAAGTTCATGTTCTTGGGGCAGCTGGAAAAACGAAACCCTAAGCTTAAATTGAGGTTCAATTTGTGTTAAAATCATGTAGAAAAGATGGGGTTTTAGTGGCTGCTAATTTAAAATGAATTATAGTAAAAATCGGTTGCTGAAAACACTGAAAAACGGGTAAAAACAGAGAAGGAATCTGAAGAATTTATGAAGAACATGAAGAACACTTTGAGTGTGATGAAGAACAATGAAGAACACCTTTTTGATTCATAAAAGGGCAAGGAAGTAATTAATTTGGTGTTTGGGGGTTATTTAGTAATTTTTGAAAGTTAGGGTTGTAAAAGTAGAAATATTAAAAGTTACGGGTGGTAAAAAGTGAATTTTAAAGGTTAAAAGTAAAAGTAAGTTAATTTTCGAAAATTTAATGATAAAATAATAAAAATAACAAAATATTAAATAATAATATTTAATTAAAAATAATATTTTAATAAAAATAATAAAATAATGCAGAAAAGGCAGTTTTCTGTAAAAGCTTTAGAAAGACAACTTTAAGCGCAGAATCTCATAATTACCTTCATAAAACACTTAGGGAGTGGTAAAAACATATTAGTGAGGCAAAGATAAATAAAAGATAAAAAGTTAAAGAAAAGATAAAAATCGAAGAAAAAGTCTGTAAAGTTTTAATGACAGAAAAACAGACAGAGACTAGTGAACGAACTAGGGCAACATAGTTAGTCTTGGAATTGTGAATAGGGTTAGGTATTATATGAAAAGTTAAACTGTTTTAGTATATACTTAATGAACCTATACTTGGGACAGACTAACTATTCATACCAAAATTTACATAAGCTTTAAATATATACGTTAAACAGAGAAATCAGAGCAGAGTAAAGAAACACAGAGAACAGAGTAACCAGAGCAGAATAAAGGGATACAAAGAAAAGAGTAATCAGAGCAAAGTAAAAAGACAAAGAAAAAAAAGTAATGTGATAAAGAGAAATGGTTTGAATTAAGATGTTGTAAAAGTGAAAGATGTAAAGTTTGTACAGTATGATTGAACAGAGAAAGAAAGAGGTACTGCATAAAAATGTGAAAATGATGATGAATAATGAGAATGATGATGAATGATGATAATGAGAATGATTATGTGATGATTTGTTGCTTGAGGCAACCCAAGAGATATTTATTTATTGCTTGAGGCAACCCAAGAGATGTGTTTATTCATTTGTTGCGTTAAGGCAACTCCAGATATACTTGTATGATCATCTGTTGCAGTGAGGCAGTCAGATAGATAATGGTGTGATCATTGAAAATGCTTTCCTACAGTACAGATCCATATTTTATTTATGTAAGGCAGAGGGGTTATTTTCTGCTACAGAAGTACCGTGACCACCTGTTCCATTTCTGTAGTGGCAGAGGGGTTATTTCCTGTATACAGAAGGTGTGTCGGCGTACATCCCTGCAGTGGCAGATGTGTTATTTCCTGTGTGCAGTGGACCCTGTGGTTGCAGAGGGGTTATTTCCTGTACACAGGGGTATAGCCAATAGGAAAGCCTTATCCAGACAGAGGTTGCTGGATAACGTCGGGAGCGGGGTAGTAACCGACAGATGAGCTCATTACCTGCACTAGGGCTAGACATGCATCATACTTGGTTGCGCATTTCCTTTGTTATGTTTGTGGTATGAATGTATGCTTTCCTTGTTTGTATTCCATTCTCTGCGCTTGTGATATTTTCTTGTATTCTTCTGTTTGTGTTCTGCTATCTGTTTTCTCTATCTTCTCTACTTATCTGTGTTTTCTAATTACTGCTTCCTTGTATTCTGCTAATAGTCTGCTAAACAACATAGAATTAATGAACGTAACTAATA
>NC_029787.2:59610575-59614690 GCF_000816755.2 Arachis ipaensis | reverse complement strand
CCTGGGATGTTGTATGTATATATATGTATTTAGTTATTATCTAGCTATATCTAGGGGTGTTCTAACTAAAGGTCTATACTCTAATAAAGGCTGGATAACTGAATGTTGCTAGCTACTTGTGATGTATTTATGTGTGGTTGCTTATAACTGTTTTATCTGTTATCAGCTGTGAGTTGATTATGAATGATTCCGTCTATTAATCCAAATGTTTTCAAAAAAAAAATAGATAATATATAGGATGACAAATTGGTAGCACTCAGTTTCTGGTATGTCCTAGGCATACTGAAAATTGGGTCGTTACAATTTGGTATCAGAGCAGTTCGTTCCCAGTAGAGCCTGGGGAGTGGACTGACCATGCTTCATTGCATACTCTGCTTGTGTGTCTCACGCCATCAGGGTATCTTTAAGATACATTTGGCATGAATGTCTATGAGTGCTCATTTTGGGGATAGATAATATATAGGATGACAAATTGGTAGCACTCAGTTTCTGGTATGTCCTAGGCATACTGAAAATTGGGTCGTTACAATTTGGTATCAGAGCAGTTCGTTCCCAGTAGAGCCTGGGGAGTGGACTGACCATGCTTCATTGCATACTCTGCTTGTGTGTCTCACGCCATCAGGGTATCTTTAAGATACATTTGGCATGAATGTCTATGAGTGCTCATTTTGGGAATGTTTGTGCCTTACTTGAAATATTAAGACTGATCACCTTAATGTTGATTGTTTGGTGCGTATAGGACCTTAATGACTGCGAATAGACATAGTTTAATTGAGTTCCGAATGACGAATCGATGCGAGGTGATGACATGTCAACATGTCATATTTTTCTATGCTTTTTCATACAAGAAATTGATGATTTGTGCTTAAATATTGAATACTTTTGTGCTTAAATGTTATATTTCTTTGATCTTTTGATTTGAAAAATTTTGTAGGAAATAAGAAGAAAAAGAAGCAAAAAGCACAAAATAAACTAAAAAGAAGAAAAAAAGAGTTTTGGGGCACACTTTGAAGTTGGAACACACTTTGGAGCCTTAGGCCACGCTTTTAAAAGCGTGGCCCATGACCAAATAAAGGAGATTTGCAATCAGCACTCACAAAGCTCAGTTCACTAAGTGAACTTAGCTTTATCGTGAAAAACTTAGCATGGAAGCAAGAATTTTCGCTAAGTTAAAACTTGGGCGTTTACAACATGACCATGCCTTCTTCAAAGGGCTATAACTTGAGCTACAGACGTCCAATTGACGTGCTTCTAGTTGCGTTGGAAAGCTGACATTCAGAGCTTTCCAATGATGTATAATAGTCCATATTTGGCATGAAATTGAGGCACAAGTGAAAGGCATCTTTAAGGACCAAAAGCAAGCAAAAATAGACCAAAGTGGCTTCACCAAGGCTCGAAGGGGGAGACACAAGGAAAGCAAGGAAAGAGCAAAATAGTGCTCAGTTCACTTTTCCAACTTAGCTTTATCGGGCTCCCACTCAAGAAAATTCAAGGAAAAGGCTCACAAAACTTCCTCCACCAAGAGTTGAACTTGGGACCTTGAAGACAAAAGCAAGGCGCCACAAGGGGAGCTCAGTTGGTTTTCCCAACTGAGCACTACTCCCTCCACACTCTTCACATTTTGGCACGCCAAGGAGCAAAGCCATGCACACAAAATTTGACACGGAAAAGGGGCTGACACACAAATTAGCACGCCATGAGCAAATGGAGAGCTCAGTTCACTATTTCAACTGAGCCATCCCCTGGGAGTGTCACCCATGGGCCAAAATTCATCCAAAATTCCATTTAAATTCAATTCTTCACCAAATTGAATCAAGGCCAACCAAACCCATCTCTCTTTAAATCCAAAGTAAGCAAAGCCCACATCATCACTCAAAGGCACAAGAACAAGCTAGAATTAGGATTTTCATTTAATTTGTTTTTCATTTCAATTTCATTTTATTTTGTAAAAATCCTATATAAAGACATCACTCTCATTCTCAAAGGAAAGCTCAATTGTATGGGGGTTGGCTCCACTAGGGAGCATTAGCATTAGAGAGCTCTCTCTCTTTAGTTTTCTTTTCTTTGTTTTTGAATCTTGGGTGGAGAATTGAAGGAGTTCTGTTTCATTCTCCCTCTGAGATTTCCCTTTGTTTGCCCTGCTGCATAATTTCAGTGAATTGCAATTTGAATCAAAGTTCTCTTATTGCTTCCATTTGTCTTTATTCTTCAATCTGTTTATTGTTGGATCAAGTAAGGATTTGAGATCTAGACTTGCTTTCTAGTCTCTTCCACTCCTGAGTTCTTCAACATTCTTTTAAATTGCTGCAAATTAAGCATTGCTTTTCTGTCTTTACAATTCTTCAAGGCATTTTACTCTTCTGTTAGATCTGTTGCATGATTTTGCATCTTTTACTTCTCTGTTTGATTGCTATTTACATGTTCCTGTTGAATTTTACATTTCCAGCACCCATTCCCCTTTATATTTCATGCAATTTACATTTCTTGTCATTTAAGATTCTTACAATTTACATTTCTTGCTCTTTAAGTTTCTGTCCAATTTACTTTCTGTAATTTATAATTTCTTGTCATTTACTTTCTGCTGCTTCAATTGTCACTCAAATCACTCAATGTTAGCTTGACTAAACTAATCACCCACTAAAGTTGCTTGATCCATCAATCCCTGTGGGATCGACCTTACTCTAAGTGAGTTTTACTACTTGATACGACCCGGTATACTTGCCGGTGAGTTTTTGGTGTTTTGGAAATTCATTTTTCCACAAAAATACCATCAAGTTTTTGGCGCCGTTGCCGGGGATTGATTTAGATCAACAATGATTAAGTGGGTGAGAAGTCTAGATTAAGCATTTTTTTTATTTTTGTTCTCCGTTCTAGATTGAAACCAAGGTGTTTAAGTTTTTGCCTCACTAAGAAATTCTCATCTCTGATATGAGCAATTTCAATTTTTCTTGGTGTTGTGTTTTCCAAAATTCAAATGGAGTTCAACTCATCTTATGATCAAACAAATTTTATGGGATATTACCCACCATCATGAATCTCTAATGGTGGCTGGGAATATTTTCCTCCACCACAAAATGATGCAAGTCATTATTCTAATGGTGGCTGGGAGTATCACCAAGGAATGAAAGAGCATCCACCCTCACGTCCCAGTTTCTCATTTGAAAGATCTTCATCACTTGATTATGCATCAACACAAAGTTTCCTCCAAAATCCATACAAGTCATCCCATCAATCACACAACTCATTCCACACCCCTCAACACAACTTCACCACAATACATCCATGTCACCAAAATTTTTCTCAACCTTCATCTCTTGAACCAACAGATGAGGATTACCTTCAAGCCATTGAAATACACAGAAAACTAGTGGAAAGATACACAAAATCCCCATCCTGGAAAGAAATCGTCTTCAAGAAGATGAATGGGCCCTTAGAGCAAACAAAGGGGAACTTAGAACCATCAAACAGTGAGGAAGTGGAAAAACAAGAACCAAAGGTCCCTGTGTCAAGTTAAATTGTACTGAAGAATGAGGAACATGAGCCAAGGATTTTATATTCACAAGAACTAATTGAAGTGACAATAGAACACGAAGATTCCCTCCCAAAGGACTTGATGGAAAGTTGTGAAGAAGGAATGGAGGAGGACAATCAAGAAAAGTCACACTCAATTGAAGCAGAGAAGTGCATAGAGGAAGGGCTCATGGAACCACTAATTCAAGAGGCTCTGGATGAATACAAAACTCCAATAATCAAACAGCAACCAAGTCTTGAATCCAAAGAGGTGAAGGCAACTAGCAAGAACACCAACTCTGTCCCTAATCCAGCAAGTAAGATCAATCAATCCATTTGCAAAAGGAAGCTTGCTGAGGAAAGGCCAAGACAAGGGACACTAGCTGAATCCTTCCCTCCTTTGAGGTCATTCCTCTTAACAAACTAAAAGAAGAGGAAGAAAGTAAAGAACAACATGCCAACAGTAGGTAACGTTTCTCTTCTATGCTTTGTTCTCTTTCTTTATATTATTTAAATTCAATAAAATAGCATATGGTTACATTCTAAGTTTGGTGTTGCCTTGCAACAAATTGTTTTCAATCTTTTTGGATGATTGCATCAAATTA
>NC_029787.2:59566936-59593124 GCF_000816755.2 Arachis ipaensis | reverse complement strand
CCTCCTCCATAAAAGAACTATTAAGTCAAATGTTGGGTGCAAAGAAAGGAGTGGAGGAGCAAGAAGGTGAGGAAGTCATTCAAGAAAATTCACACTCAAGTGTGGCAGAGAAGTACATGAAGGAAGAGCTCATGGAACCACCAATGCAAGAAGCTCTTGATGAAGAAATAACTCCAATAATCACACATCAACCAAGTTTTAAACTCAAAGGAGTGAAGGCAATTAGCAAGAACACCAATCCTGTCCCTGATTCAGCAAGCAAGATTAATCAAGCCATTTGCAAAAGGAAGCTTGCTGAGGAAAGGCCAAGACAAGGGACACTAGCTGAATCTTCTCCCCCCTTAAGGTCATTCCTCTTAATAAACTGGAAGAAGAGGAAGAAAGTGAAGAACAACATGTCAAGCTAATGACACTAAAAGAGCACTTGTTGGGAGGTAACCCAACCATAGGTAACATTTCTTCTCTGCTTTGTTTTTGTTCTTTGTTTTGTTTAAATTCAATAAATTGGCATATGGTTACATTCTAAGTTTGGTGTTGCCTTGCAACTAATTGTTTTCAATATATTTTGAATGATTGCATCAAATCAAAAAATGAAAGTGACACACCAAGATTCTAAGTTTGGTGTGCCACTTATTTTCTATGTAATTCATTCAAGCAACACTACTTATCTGCATAATCATAATGCCCCTGCAGTTTTATTTTTCTCTTTTGATTTGACACTTTTTCATTCTACTTGCTTTAGTCATTTTTCTATTTTTAAATATTTTCCTCTAGTTTGCTTGTTAACTGTCGTTGTTAGTACATCACCAAGAGATCCTTATTCTGACAGATTCTTGGCTTGGTGATTGTACTTAACAAATAACAGTTTCATTTGCTTAGTTTTTAGTTAAATAAAATTAACATATGATTGCATTCTAAGTTTGGTGTTGCTATGAAACACAATTTGCTTCCAATCTTTATTGGAAACTTGCATTGATTCCAAGTGAAAGTGTCATACTAAGTTTGGTGTGCCACTTATCTTTTATGCAATGTATTGTGCTCACCTTCTTAAGTTTGCAATCATAATGTCTCTGTCTCTTGTGCCTTGATTATTATCTTTACTTTTGCTTGCTTAGAACACATGTACTACTAACTTTTCATTGTGTAAGACATTCATGATCCATCTTAGCCCCATAGCCATTGTTCTAATTGTTGCTTGAGGATGAGCAAGCATTCTGAGTTTGGCAAAAAAAGAGTAGAAGGAAAAGGACAATAGTAGAGAAGATGAATTACAAGGTTGTAAAGTTCCTTTTCCTCTCATTTGTTTCCAGCACTTTAAATTGCATGATTGTCTTTATCTTCTCTGTTTACATAATCCAGACTTAGTCCCTCGCAAATCCGATCATCATAGAATTAGTTATAGATTTTCAAAGTTTCTAATTTCATTTAAAATAGTGCAGAAAATCAGATCCACGATTTAACTTTGAAAAATCATAACTAATGTTCCAGTTAATACGAAACCTTCAAAATTGAATCTCAACAATCACACTTAATATAATTTACTTAACATTTAAATTCTCATCATTTCAGTCACTACAGAGCCACTAATTCACTTTCAAAGTTGCCGTTTAATTTCAAGAGAACCCGATTTTCAGCAAACCATTTTGTATTCAAAATCCAACCCTTCAATACCCCTCAAAACCAATTCCAAATCAACCACCAACCAAATTCATTAACATTACAATATACCAAATAACAGCTCAATGGTAACAAATCCAACATAACCCATTAAAATTCAGAAATTCTCAACAATTAGTCATCAAACAATTCCCAATCCACATAATCAATCAATATCACTAATCAACAATTCCAAATCACAATCTCAACAATTCCAATCACAATTTCAGCCACAATTCAATATTCACATAATCAATCAATTACTCACAGCTATTAAATCTATTTGCAGTTATCCAATAAACCTTGTAGGCATTCTTAAATTGAAATCATTTTAAACCCCCTACCTCGATGTCGCAATCGCATACTTTAACGTAACAACTCTCTTCTCTTTTAGTTTCAGGGCAGCAGCGGTAACTCTCACGCAACCGGAACAGCAACAATATTAGCCTTCGCAGCACTGACCATGGTTGCAGTAAAATAGAGGATTCAAATTGGAGAGAAATCAAAAGCAATTTCAGCTCTAGGGATTCAAGACAAAGCAAGAACTAAAAGAGAATTAAAACCAGAACATGGCAACCACAGCAGTGACAAAACAAAACGTATAAATGGATCAACCCTAAGGAGAAGATAAGACCAGTACCCAGATAACAAAATCAGAATCAGTAATGGCTTCAACCGTCCCATGGCAGCACCAGCTTCAATACTCGACCTAATTGTAGCATGAAATAGGAGCCAAAAAGGGGCTGAGCAACAAAAATATAGGCAACCATGATTAAAACAAGCACATGGAAGAGAAACAAAGTATAATCAGAGTAAGGGTGAGAGTGTTACGGTTTCAAAAATGGGGAAATTAGAATCAGAACAAGGAGAAGGATCCTAGCTTAATTGAGAGTTGGTGACGACAGCTTGCTTTCTCTGATGACAAGCTCCATCCACGGCAGTGATGACATGTCATCATGTCATGTTTTTCTATGCTTTTTCATACAAGAAATTGATGATTTGTGCTTAAATATTGAATGCTTTTGTGCTTAAATGTTATATTTCTTTGATCTTTTGATTTGAAAAATTTTGTAGGAAATAAGAAGAAAAAGAAGCAAAAAGCACAAAATAAACTAAAAAGAAGAAAAAAAGAGTTTTGGGGCACACTTTGAAGTTAGAGCACACTTTGGAGCCTTAGGCCA
The DNA here is from genome assembly GCF_000816755.2 of Arachis ipaensis. Taxonomy (NCBI): domain Eukaryota; kingdom Viridiplantae; phylum Streptophyta; class Magnoliopsida; order Fabales; family Fabaceae; genus Arachis; species Arachis ipaensis. The sequence goes on along the minus strand of NC_029787.2, from coordinate 59,590,287 downwards.
TGCTTTTAAAAGCGTGGCCCATGACCAAATAAAGGAGATTTGCAATCAGCACTCACAAAGCTCAGTTCACTAAGTGAACTTAGCTTTATCGTGAAAAACTTAGCTTGGAAGCAAGAATTTTCGCCAAGTTAAAACTTGGGCGTTTACAGCATGACCATGCCTTCTTCAAAATGCTATAACTTGAGCTACAGACGTCCAATTGATGTGCTTCTAGTTGCGTTGGAAAGCTGACCTTCACAGCTTTCCAACGATGTATAATAGTCCATATTTGGCATGAAATTGAGGCACAAGTGAAAGGCATCTTTAAGAACCAAAAACAAGCAAAAATAAACCAAAGTGGCTTCACCAAGGCTCGAAGGGGGAGACACAAGGAAAGCAAGGCAAGAGCAAAATAGTGCTCAGTTCACTTTTCCAACTTAGCTTTATCGGGCTCGCACTCAAGAAAATTCAAGGAAAAGGCTCACAAAACTTCCTCCACCAAGAGTTGAACTTGGGACCTTGAAGACAAAAGCAAGGCGCCACAAGGGGAGCTCAGTTGGTTTTTCCAACTGAGCACTACTCCCTCCACACTCTTCACATTTTGGCACGCCAAGGAGCAAAGCCATGCACACAAAATTTGACACGGACAAGGGGCTGACACACAAATTAGCACACCACGAGCAAATGGAGAGCTCAGTTCACTATTTCTACTGAGCCATCTCCTGGGAGTGTCACCCATGGGCCAAAATTCATCCAAAATTCCATTTAAATTCAATTCTTCACCAAATTGAATTAAGGCCAACCAAACCCATCTCTCTTCAAATCCAAAGCAAGCAAAGCCCACATCATCACTCAAAGGCACAAGAACAAGCTAGAATTAGGATTTTCATTTAATTTGTTTTTCATTTCAATTTCATTTTATTTTGTAAAAAGCCTATATAAAGGCATCACTCTCATTTTCAAAGGAGAGCTCAATTGTATGGGGGTTGGCTCCACTAGGGAGCATTAGCATTAGAGAGCTCTCTCTCTTTAGTTTTCTTTTCTTTGTTTTTGAATCTTGGGTGGAGAATTGAAGGAGTTCTGTTTCATTCTCCCTCTGAGATTTCCCTTTGTTTGCCTTGCTGCATAATTTCAGTGAATTGCAATTTGAATCAAAGTTCTCTTACTGCTTCCATTTGTCTTTATTCTTCAATCTATTTATTGTTGGATCAAGGAAGGATTTGAGATCTAGACTTGCTTTCTAGTCTCTTCCACTCCTAAGATCTTCAACATTATTTTAAATTGCTGCAAATTAAGCATTGCTTTTCTGTCTTTACAATTTTTCAAGGCATTTTACTCTTCTGTTAGATCTGTTGCATGATTTTGCATCTTTTACTTCTCTGTTTGATTGCTATTTACACGTTCCTATTGAATTTTACATTTCCAACACCCATTTCCCTTTATATTTCATGCAATTTACATTTCTTATCATTTAAGATTCTTGCAATTTACATTTCTTGCTCTTTAAGTTTCTGTCCAATGGTTACATTCTAAGTTTGGTGTTGCCTTGCAACTAATTGTTTTCAATATATTTTGAATGATTGCATCAAATCAAAAAATGAAAGTGACACACCAAGATTCTAAGTTTGGTGTGCCACTTATTTTCTATGCAATTCATTCAAGCAACACTACTTTTCTGCATAATCATAATGCCTCTGCAGTTTTATTTTTCTCTTTTGATTTGACACTTTTTCATTCTACTTGCTTTAGTCATTTTTCTATTTTTAAATATTTTCTTCTAGTTTGCTTGTTAACTGTCGTTGTTAGTACATCACCAAGAGATCCTTATTCTGACAGATTCTTGGCTTGGTGATTGTACTTAACAAATAACAGTTTCATTTCCTTAGTTTTTAGTTAAATAAAATTGACATATGATTGCATTCTAAGTTTGGTGTTGCTATGCAACACAATTTGCTTCCAATCTTTACTGGATACTTAAGTTGATTCCAAGTGAAAGTGTCACACTAAGTTTGGTGTGCCACTTATCTTTTATGCAATGTATTGTGCTCACCTTCTTAAGTTTGCAATCATAATGTCTCTGTCTCTTGTGCCTTGATTATTATCTTTACTTTTGCTTGCTTTGAACACATGTACTACTAACTTTTCATTGTGTAAGATATTCATGATCCATCTTAGCCCCATAGCCATTGTTCTAATTGTTGCTTGAGGATGAGCAAGCATTCTGAGTTTGGCAAAGGAAAGAGGAAGAATAGAGGAAAAAGGACAACAATAATGAAGATGAACTACAAGGTTGTAGAGTTCCTTTTATTCTCATTTGTTTCCAGCATTTAAATTGCATGATTGTCTTCATCTTCTCTATTTACATGTATGTATGAATAAAGCATAGCTTGAATCTTGATTTGTAACATGTTGCTGTGACATTATGACTACCAACTTGAGTTTTGTGAGTTCAAAAGCAATAAAGCATCATGATCATAAACAAACAAGGCATTAAAGAAGATTTTAGCATGTGCATACAAGTATTGGAAAGCTAGTATGATTAATAGTTGCTCAATTGCATTGGATTTTATTTAATTGAAGTTTTCATCTAGGACATTTTGTGAAATCTTTTGAAAATCATGATGACATGTCACCATGTCATGTTTTTCTATGCTCTTTCATTCAAGAAATTAATGATTTGTGCTTAAATATTGAATGCTTTTGTGCTTAAATGTTATATTTCTTTGATCTTTTGATTTGAAAAATTTTGTAGGAAATAAGAAGAAAAAGAAGCAAAAAGCACAAAATAAACTAAAAAGAAGAAAAAAAGAGTTTTGGGGCACACTTTGAAGTTGGAGCACACTTTGGAGCCTTAGGCCACGCTTTTAAAAGCGTGGCCCATGACCAAATAAAGGAGATTTGCAATCAGCACTCACAAAGCTCAGTTCACTTAGTGAACTTAGCTTTATCGTGAAAAACTTAGCTTGGAAGCAAGAATTTTCGCTAAGTTAAAACTTGGGCGTTTACAGCATGACCATGCCTCCTTCAAAGGGCTATAACTTGAACTACAGACGTCCAATTGATGTGCTTCCAGTTGCGTTGGAAAGCTGACATTCACAGCTTTCCAACGATGTATAATAGTCCATATTTGGCGTGAAATTGAGGCACAAATGAAAGGCATCTTTAAGGACCAAAAACAAGCAAAAATAAACCAAAGTGGCTTCACCAAGGCTCGAAGGGGGAGACACAAGGAAAGCAAGGCAAGAGCAAAATAGTGCTCAGTTCACTTTTCCAACTTAGCTTTATCGGGCTCCCACTCAAGAAAATTCAAGGAAAAGGATCACAAAACTTCCTCCACCAAGAGTTGAACTTGGGACCTTGAGGACAAAAGCAAGGCGCCACAAGGGGAGCTCAGTTGGTTTTCCCAACTGAGCACTAGTCCCTCCACACTCTTCACATTTTGGCACACCAAGGAGCAAAGCCATGCACACAAAATTTGACACGGACAAGGGGCTGACACACAAATTAGCACGCCACGAGCAAATGGAGAGCTCAGTTCACTATTTCAACTGAGCCATCCCCTGGGAGTGTCACCCATGGGCCAAAATTCATCCAAAATTCCATTTAAATTCAATTCTCCACCAAATTGAATCAAGGCCAACCAAACCCATCTCTCTTCAAATCCAAAGCAAGCAAAGCCCACATCATCACTCAAAGGCACAAGAACAAGCTAGAATTAGGATTTTCATTTAATTTGTTTTTCATTTCAATTTTTTTTATTTTGTAAAAAGCCTATATAAAGGCATCACTCTCATTTTCAAAGGAGAGCTCAATTGTATGGGGGTTAGCTCCACTAGGGAGCATTAGTATTAGAGAGCTCTCTCTCTTTAGTTTTCTTTTCTTTGTTTTTGAATCTTGGGTGGAGAATTGAAGGAGTTCTGTTTCATTCTCCCTCTGATATTTCCCTTTGTTTGCCTTGCTGCATAATTTCAGTGAATTGCAATTTGAATCAAAGTTCTCTTACTGCTTCCATTTGTCTTTATTCTTCAATCTGTTTATTGTTGGATCAAGGAAGGATTTGAGATATAGACTTGCTTTCTAGTTTCTTCCACTCCTAAGATCTTCAACATTCTTTTAAATTGCTGTAAATTAAGCATTGCTTTTCTGTCTTTACAATTCTTCAAGGCATTTTACTCTTCTGTTAGATCTGTTGCATGATTTTGCATCTTTTACTTCTCTGTTGCTTTTCTGTCTTTACAATTCTTCAAGGCATTTTACACGTTCCTTTTGAATTTTACATTTCCAGCACCCATTCCCCTTTATATTTCATGCAATTTACATTTCTTGTCATTTAAGATTCTTGCAATTTACATTTCTTGCTCTTTAAGTTTCTGTCCAATTTACTTTCTGCAATTTATAATTTCTTGTCATTTACTTTCTGCTGCTTTAATTGTCACTCAAATCACTCAATGTTAGCTTGACTAAACTAATCACCCGCTAAAGTTGCTTGATCCATCAATCCCTGTGGGATCGACCTCACTCTAAGTGAGTTTTACTACTTGATACGACCCAGTATACTTGCCGGTGAGTTTTAGGTGTTTTGGAAAATTCAGTTTTCCACAAAAATACCATCACGGGGCACAGCTATCCTCATAACTGTTATGATCTCCATGGTTATGGTTATGTTATATTTGGATGCTGTAAGGAACGAACGCTTATTTTACTTGTGAGGAATCTGGACACACAGCTAGGATGTACCCAAGAAAGTTTTTTCGGAATCTAGTGCGAACCCAGCAACAAGGTCGAGTGTTTGCCATGACTACTGATGATGCTATGCAATCAGACGCCCTGATCCAAGGTCAGTGTATTGTTAAAGATCGATTTCTAACTGTACTGTATGACTCAGGTGCATCGCATTCCTTTGTTTCTTTAACTGTTGCTCGTGAGTTGGGACTAGATTTCTCTGAGTTAAACTTTGATTTGATTGTCCATACACCTGCATCCCAAAATGCTTTGACTAGTTTAGTGTGCCTGCAAGTACCATTCACTATTAGGAACAGAACTTTTATACATGATCTAATCTGTTTGCCTCTATGTGGTTTAGAAGTTATTCTAGGGTTAGATTGGTTATCTAAGTATCATGTTTTCCTTGATTGCTATGAAAGAACTGTTGTTATTCCGTCTGATAGTTTAGATATTAAACCATTTCTGTCTCATACTTTATATCAGAATTCGGTAAGAGTTGCATTAGACGGGAGTGATTGTGAGGGGTACGTTCTGTTAGCGGCTAGCTCGAATGATAGTGAACTAAGCTTAGAATAAATCCAAGTGGTAAAGGAATTTCCTGATATTTTCCAGGACGACATACCTGAGTTTCCTCCTCAGCGAGAAATAGAACTCAGCATTGAACTTGTACCTGGAACCGGACCGATTTCCATAGCACCGTACCGGATGTCACCACTGGAACTTGCAGAGTTGAAGAAGCAGTTGGATGAGCTACTTGGAAAAAAATTTATTCGTTCCAGCGCATCACCTTGGGGAGCTCCGGTGTTGCTAGTAAAGAAGAAGGATGGTGGAATGTGACTTTGTATAGATTACCGACAGTTAAATAAAGTCAATATCAAGAACAAGTACCCACTTCCACGAATAGATGATTTGATGGATCAGTTAAAAGGTGCAACTGTGTTTTCGAAGATTGATTTGCGATCGGGCTATCACTAGATTCGAGTGAAAGAGTCAGATATACCGAAGACTGCATTTAGAACTCGATATGGTCACTATAAGTATACGGTTATGTTGTTTGGACTAACTAATGCTCCTGCGATTTTCATGGATTACATGAATCGTATTTTCCGTCCGTACCTTGATCAGTTCATATTAGTCTTCATAGACGATATTCTCATCTATTCGAAGACAGAAAGAGAGCATGAAGAGCATCTAAGGACTGTATTGCAGATACTAAGGACTCAGAAGTTATATGCTAAACTATCAAAGTGCGAGTTTTGGACAGAGAAGGTGGCATTTTTGGGACATGTTATATCACAGGGAGGAATTGCAGTGGATCCTTCAAAACTTGAAGCAATAGTGCAATGGGAACCACCTACGACCGTTATAGAAGTTCGGAGTTTTCTCGAACTTGCTGGATATTACCGGAGGTTTATTAAAGGGTTTTCACAGATAGCCTTACCTCTGACTTACCTTACATGAAAGGAAGTTCCGTTCATTTGGACGGCTGAGTGTGATAGAAGTTTCAAGATGCTTAAGGAGAAGTTAACAACTGCACCTGTATTAGTACTACCCGACCCGCAGAAACCTTTTGAAGTATACTGTGACGCCTCTCATAAAGGACTTGGATGTGTGCTGATCCAAGACAAAAATGTGGTGGCTTATGCTTCCCGGCAGCTAAGACCTCATGAACGAAATTATCCGACGCATGACTTGGAGTTGGCTGCAGTAGTGTTTACTCTGAAGATCTGGAGACACTATTTGTATGGCGCTCAACTAGAAGTTTTCTCTGACCACAAAAGTTTAAAGTATATCTTTGACCAGAAGGATCTTAATATGCAACAGCGAAGGTGGATGGAGTTCCTGAAGGACTATGATTTTAAGTTAAGTTATCACCCAGGAAAAGCGAACGTGGTGGCAGACGCTTTGAGCAGGAAGAATTTGAATATCTCTTGGATGATGATAAAGGAAGAAAAGTTACTCGCGGAATTTGAGGACCTTAAGTTGGCTATGACTGAGACGTCAAGTGGAGTCCGTTTGGCCCAATTGCATATAACACCAGATTTTAAGATTAGGATTCAGCAAGCACAAGCACAGGATTCAGAAATGAAGACGATGCTGAGACGGATGAAAGTAGAGGAACCAGAAGCTATAAGACTAGATCGTAGCAGCCTTTGGAGATATAAGAACATAATTTGTGTGCCTAGCTCTGGAGATTTGCGGCAAAAGATTCTTGTAGAAGCTCATCAAAGTATATTTTCTATGCATCCTGGAGTAACAAAGATGTATCAAGGATTTGAAACAAATGTTCTGGTAGCTGGGCTTGAAGAAAGAGGTAGCTGATTATGTCTCAAAATGTTTAACCTGCCAGAAGGTGAAGGTGGAATACCAGAAACCGTCAGGAACCTTGCAACCCTTGGAAATACCATAATGGAAATAGGAGCAGATCACTATGGAATTTGTCACGGGATTGCCAAGGACCTCAACAGGACACGATGCTATTTGGGTGATTGTGGACAGGTTAACAGAATCAACACATTTTCTTCCGATTCGAGTTGACTATACTTTAGAAAGGCTAGCACGGCTATATATTCAAGAAATCGTACAATTGCACGGGATACCTTCGTCAATTGTTTTAGATCAAGATCCGAGGTTTACTTCCAGATTCTGGGGAGCTTTCCAGAAAGCTTTAGGAACAAAATTGCATATGAGTACAGCATACCATCCTCAAATAGACGGACAATCAGAGCGAACAATCCAGACATTGGAAGACATGTTAAGATCTTGTGTGATGGATAACCAGGGCAGTTGGGATAGGTATTTGCCATTGGTCGAGTTTGTTTACAACAACAGTTACCAAAAAAGTATCGGGATGGCACCATATGAAGCTCTCTACGGAAGGAGATGTCAGACACCATTGTGTTGGAATGATGACGGAGAAGCTAGTGTCTTAGGTCCAAACTTAGTGCAAGAAACTACTGAGAAGATAAAGGGGATTCGCCAGAAGATCCGGACCGCACAGAGCCGTCAAAAGAGCTATGCCGATAATAGACGTAGACCCTTAGAGTTTAGTGAGGGAGATCATGTCTTTCTAGAAGTAACTTCGATTACTAGAATAGGTAGAGCCCTTAAGACTAAGAAGCTTAACCCACGGTACATAGAACCTTTCCAAATACTTGAAAGAGTCGGTCTAGTAGCTTATCAAATAGCCCTTCCTCCTTATTTATCAAACCTTCATGATGTTTTTTTTTTATGTCTCGCAACTTAAGAAATATGTTCCCGATGATAGTCACGTTTCACAACCAGAAACAGTACAGTTATAAAATGATTTGACATATCAAGCATCACCAGTTCAGATCGTAGAAAGAAGTGATAAGAAGTATCTCAATCCTTATTGTCATTATGTCATATTTAAGTTAGAACCTTTTCCGAGACAAGCTCGATAACGCGGTCACGAAGAACCTGGTTTTTGAACCGTATCGGTTAGAAGTTTTGATTTGTTTTTTTTTTTGTAAATAGTCTCAGTTTGACGAACCGGACTCAATTTATGAGAGAAGAGAGATAATATGATGATATTATCATTATATTAGTATTAGAAGCTTCTTGAATAATATTATAAGGTTACCTGGTCAGTTTTAGTTAAAAACAGAAAATCGGTTTAACCCGGTTTACAGTTTACTAGTGCAGCTTAGCACCAACACTCTTTGATGAATTTAGCAATGCTAAGGCCTCATTATACATGTACTATTCTCATAATAAATATGGTACTAGTGTCATTCATGTGATTTAGGAGGAAAAAGTGCTTTAGGACTACCTGAAAGTTTAACCGAATTAGGAGCAGCAAAACCAGGTAGGGTGTCACGAAATTAATCTTGATTATTTGTGTTTGAGTTGTGTGAATGTTGTATAAATTGGCTGTGCTAAATATTGGTTGCTTATATGATTGATTCTTGGTGAAAATTTGGTGAAATTTTGATGAAATTTGATGAAATTCAAGCTTTAAAGTTCATGTTCTTGGGGCAGCTGGAAAAACGAAACCCTAAGCTTAAATTGAGGTTCAATTTATGTTGAAATCATGTAGAAAAGTTGGGGTTTTAGTGGCTGCTAATTTATTATGAATTATAGTAAAAATCGGTTGCTGAAAACACTGAAAAACGGGTAAAAACAGAGAAGGAATCTGAAGAATTTATGAAGAACATGAAGAACACTTTGAGTGTGATGAAGAACAATGAAGAACACCTTTTTGATTCATAAAAGGGCAAGGAAGTAAAAGTAGAAATATTAAAAGTTACGGGTGGTAAAAAGTGAATTTTAAAGGTTAAAAGTAAAAGTAAGTTAATTTTCGAAAATTTAATGATAAACTAATAAAAAATAATAAAATATTAAATAATAATATTTAATTAAAAGTAATATTTTAATAAAATAATAAAATAATGCAGAAAAGACAGTCTTCTGTAAAAGCTTTAGAAAGACAACTTTAAGTACAAAATCTCATAATTACTTTCATAAAACACTTAGGGAGTGGTAAAAACATATTAGTGAGGCAAAGATAAATAAAAGATAAAAATTGGAGAAAAGATAAAAATCAAAGAAAAAGTCTGTAAAGTTTTAATGACAGAAAAACAGATAGAGACTAGTGAACGAACTAGGGCAACATAGTTAGTCCTGGAATTGCGAATAGGGTTAGGTATTATATGAAAAGTTAAACTGTTTCAGTATATACTTAATGAACCTATACTTGGGACAGACTAACTATTCATACCGAAATTTACATAAGCTTTAAATACATACGTTAAACAGAAAAATCAGAGCAGAGTAAAGAAACACAGAGAACAGAGTAACCAGAGCAGAATAAAGGAATACAGAGAAAAGAGTAATCAGAGCAAAGTAAAAAGACAAAGAGAAAAGAGTAATGTGATAAAGAGAAATGGTTTGAATTAAGATGTTGTAAAAGTGAAAGATGTAAAGTTTGTACAGTATGATTGAACAGAGAAAGAAAGAGGTACTGCATAAAAATGTGAAAATGATGATGAATAATGAGAATGATGATGAATGATGATAATGATAATGATTATGTGATGATTTGTTACTTGAGGCAACCCAAGAGATATTTATTTATTGCTTGAGGCAACCCAAGGGATGTGTTTATTCATTTGTTGCGTTAAGGCAACTCCAGATATACTTGTATGATCATCTGCTGCAGTGAGGCAGTCAGATAGATAATGGTGTGATCACTGAGAATGCTTTCCTACGGTACAGATGCATATTTTATTTCTGTAAGGCAGAGGGGTTATTTCCTACTACAGAAGTACCGTGACCACCTGTTCCATTTCTGTAGTGGCAGAGGGGTTATTTCCTGTATACAGAAGGTGTGTCGGCGTACATCCCTGCAGTGGCAGATGTGTTATTTCCTGCGTGCAGTGGACCTAGTGGTGGCAGAGGGGTTATTTCCTGTACACAGGGGTATAGCCAATAGGAAAGCCTTATCCAGACAGAGGTTACTGGATAACGTCGGGAGCGGGTTAGTAACCGACAGATGAGCTCATTACCTGCACTAGGGCTAGACATGCATCATACTTGGTTGCGCATTTCCTTTGTTATGTTTGTGGTATGAATGTATGCTTTCCTTGTTTGTATTCCATTCTCTGTGCTTGTGATATTTTCTTGTCTTCTTCTGTTTGTGTTCTGCTATCTGTTTTCTCTATTTTCTCTACTTATCTGTGTTTTCTAATTACTGCTTCCTTGTATTCTGCTAATAGTCTGCTAAACAACATAGAATTAATGAACGTAACTAATAACCCCGACCCTACTAAGAACTCCCCAGTTCTTACCCCTTCTCTCTCCCTTCCCCCTTCAGATGGAAGTAAGAGTACCTTACCATAGTTCGCTGATGACCGTTCGCAAGAAGAGGATTCTGCTCTAGATAGTCTTCTGAGTCTAGGGTGAATATCATTCTCTGATTATATGTAAATACTGTGAGACCAGCCAACGTCTGCACCCCTTCGTATGCGCACTTTAACCTAAATCCTGTGTACGAGATTCCTATTTTGTGGATACTTCATAAGGTACCAGAGAGACGTCCTGTGGAAAAGTCTGATCGTGCAGAGGAGTAGCAGATGATGTTCTATCTTTTGATGACGTTTCACCTGACTTGAGTTGTGAAGACTTAGAACGTACTTTCCCTCGCTTTAGTAGTTTAGAGGGACTAAGTGAGTATAGAGTCTAGGCTAGCCTAGGTGCCAGCTTAGGGACCTCTTGAATAGGTCAAGACTTGGGATGTTGTATGTATTTATGTATATGTATATAGTTATTATCTAGCTATACCTAGAGGTGTTCTAACTAAAGGTCTATACTCTAATAAAGGCTAGATAACTGAATGTTGCTAGCTACTTGTGATGTATTTATGTGTGTGATGCATGGAAAACTTGTCTCATAACAAATTTCCTTCGGCAAGTGTATCAAATTTGTCGTCAAGTAAAAACTCACAATAGAGTGAGGTCGAATCCACAAGGATTGATTGATCAAGCAACTTTAATTAGAGGAATGTTCTAGTTGAGCGAATCAGAAATTGAGTTGTGAATTGCAGAAAGTTAAATGCGGGAAAGTAAATGACAAAAAGTAAATTGCAGAATCTTAAATGGGAATGAGGGAATTGCTCATAAATGTAAATGACAGAAATTAAAGAGAATGGGTAAGATCAGAAATGGGGAGTTCATTGGGCTTAGGAGATGTTGCATTCTCCGGATCAATCTCATTTACATCTCTTCCTCAATCAATGCACTCATTGATCTCCTTGGCAATCTTAAGTGATTGAATTACAATTTCTTGTAATTCAATCTCTCAAATCTTGATCAATAGCCAATTCCTTGGTCAATTGCTCATGAGAAGAGATGAAGTATGGTCACTGATTATACCACATGCATTTCCCAAATCAAGCATTGAGAGGATTATAGTCACATATCCATCCAAACCCAATTTGGTCCAGCATGAGAAAGCATTTCTAGCTTGATCTCTTCATTCCTCTTCCAAGGTTCAGAAGAGATCCAAGTATGAATAGTTTCTTTTCCAAGATAACTACCCAATTGGATGAAGATCGAAAGCTTTCAAGTAAAATCAAGAGAAAAGATAGAAAAGAATAATGAAAACTAGTATTGATCCATCAAATTACAATAGAGCTCCCTAACCCAGTGAAAGGGGTTTAGTTGTTCATAGCTCTGGAAAATGAAAACAAAGATGGAGAATACATGATGAAAAACTAGAAGAGCAAAGAAAGTAAAATACAGGAAGTAGTTGTATGCTATTTTCCAACTCCCAGCAACTCTCTTAAATAATTCAAAGCTATTCCTATATATACTACTCTTCTCATCTTCTAGTGGGCTCTTCAAGTCTTGGGCCTTTGGATCTTGAGTTTGAAGCAGTTCTCTTCTTCATTTAGGCTTGGCTGTACCTGCAGAGAGAAAGTGTAAAGTGGGCAGAGATTTTAGCTCAGGACGTTAGGGTTGTTAACGTTTAGTGAAAATATGAGTTCGAGAACGTTAGTGACAATGTTGAGTGTCACTAACATTGGCTCATCATTCCTCATCCACGTTAGCTTCCACGTTAACTAAGTTAACGTGTGAGTTAACGTAACTCATAGTGGCTTGTGTGGCTCCTTCCAACGTTAGTGACAATGTTGAGTGTCACTAACGTTGGCCATCACCTTCTTCTCTCACGTTAGCCTCCACGTTAACTAAGTTAACGTGGAAGTTAACATGGCTCCTTGGGGTTGTGTGGTTGCTTCCAACGTTAGTGGCAATATTGGGTGTCACTAACGTTGTCGACCACTCTTGCCTCTTCACGTTAGCTTCCACGTTAACCAAGTTAACATGGGAGTTAACGTGGCATTGTGCACTTAGGCCAACGTTAGTGACAATGTTAAATGTCACTAACGTTTGCTTTCTTTCTCCCTTTTTAACGTTAGAGGCCACGTTAACTAAGTTAACGTGGACTCTAACGTGGCCACTTGTGAGCATTGGCCAACGTTAGTGATAATGTTAAGTGTCACTAACATTGGCTCAAATTCCCTTCTTCACATTAGAGTTCACGTTAACTTAGTTAACGTGACTCTTAATGTGGGTAATGATGGCTTCGAGAGCGTCATTGGCAGTCACTTTTCTCATTAACTTTGCAAGTTACCTCCCTTTCCTTGCTTCCTTTAGTCCTGAAATCAGGCAATAGAGTGCATCAAAGTTCTAGTCCAAGTCATGGGTAATGCAGAATACAATTTGTCACTAAACTCATGCAAAATCCTCATGAAATCATGTAAAATGCACAATGTATGCTTGAATCAAGGTGTAAGTGAATATCTACCCAAAACTAGCTTATTTCCTAAGAAAATGCATGAAACTATCCTAAAAACAGTAAAGAAAAGGTCAGTGAAACTAGCCAAAATGTCCTGGCATCACAACACCAAACTTAAAGCTTTCTTGTCCCTAAGCAAGTACTGGAACAAGAGAATGATGAACGGGATACCAAGAGAAATGAGTCATTCTTATGGAAGTCATGTCCCTGGTTTTATGGTGGTTTCATGCATAGCAACTTAGGTTCATTCCTGGCTTTCAGACCTTTATCATATCCTAGAATACTCACTATGATTGCATCCCATGAAACTTTTATTTATTGATCCTTTTGTTGTTATTTCAGGGCTTATTTATGTTCTTAGGCTAAGTGTTCTGTAAGGGGGCAACCCTTTAAGATAAGCTTTCAGCCAACACTCCCGAACCAGTTGGTTCAAGGTGCTAGGTGTTGAGACACCCCTAAGGACTTACTCCCTCAAGTCTCTCCCCCATACATACACACCACAGGCATATAGTTTATTCATTTTCTTTTCTTGAGGCCTTGGTGTCCAGCACCTCTTTGGGTTACTAAATGTTCTGTGGTGAGGGTTACTCTTGATAGTGGACTTTCAGCTGATAATCCCGAGTTAGTTAACCCAAGTTACCAAGTGATAAGGCACCCCTAAGAGCTTATTCATCCAAGTAGATCCCTCACACAGGAACACCACAGACACATGCCTCAAGATTTAAAACCATTGGTGCCTAGTCTTATTGCTTAGTCTTTTTCTTTTATTCCTCAACTTTGATTGTTCTTTCCCTTTTTCTTATTAGGATCTTCTTATTTATCTAGTCTCATGGGGTGTGTCTCAAGTATAGTATTCATGACATATAGTTGTCTTCCCACCTTATGGTTGAACCAACTTAGCTAACTTATGATCACACCCAAAACTCATGAATGCACTTCCATATTATGAACTCCACTCTGGTCTTTTTAAAAACACACTCATTCTCTTTTTCATCTGATTTAAAGGGACAAACATACAAGTAAGCACGGTAAAGATGCAGTGACATAAGGACTAGATATCATAAACCTCTTCAACAAGAACTTAAAAGAAGGAATTTAGAAATGTTTAAACTGAAATGGAAGCAAGTTCTATTTCATACAAGATCTTCCTTATTTAAAGCATAGAGAAAAATGGACCAAAGAAGGAACTCCACCACCTTTTACTCTTGTGGATGTCCATCCTCTCCTTCTTGATTGCTTGTGCTCCCACTTCCCTTGCCTTTTCCAAGCAGCTTCTTCTAGAAACCACCATCTTCCATCTTCTTCTTGAGTGTCTCCTTTTGCTGTTTCACTTTCCTCTCTTCTTGAGAGAATGGTGCTGGGGTACCAAAGCCTGGCACCTGATTCAAGCTTCTCAGCTGAATCTTGAATTCCCTCAGCTATAAGTTCATGCATGTTGATTTCTCCAACTTGTACTAGGCAATGTACCATAGTTGCTCGATTAATATTTACCTCTGAATTATTTGCAGCTGGGAGAATAGACCTCCTCACGAGTTCAAACCACCCCTTGGCTTCTGGGCTAAGGTCTCTCCTCTTGATGAAACGGGATCTGCCATCTCCATACCTCTCCCAGTCAGCTGCTATAACACAGATGTCAGTCACTATCTCAGTGAGCTCATCATTGTCTTGGCTTTTACTTATCCTTGTATGATAGCTAGGCTCATCAAAGTGTGGTGATTTCAGGTGAAGAGTTCTTATTATAGCATTTGGACTGAAGTCTACCTCCTTTCCCCTTACATAGCTTTTGAAGGTTGGGGCTCTGGTTTTGTCTTCTCTAACTATATTTGCGTAGAACTATTTGATGAGGTTTGCATTGATCTTCCCCTTTGGATTGGTGAGCAATTGCTACCCTCCTTCTTCAATCTTCTCCCGAATCTGTGGGCATTCGTCTTCATTGATTTGGAAGGTTAACTCGGGCAGTATCTTTTTGAGCTTTATCCGCTCAAATTCTCGTTCATGGAAGGCAGTCTTGAATCTTTTCTCGTCGAAGGGAATGTTCTCCATTGGTTCCTTCCTCTTCTACCTCTTGGAGCTTGATGATGCCATGAATGAAGTTAAAGCAAAAAGGGTGTAGTGAAGAGAAGAGGTGTGGGATTTAGAGAGTGAGAAGTTGAAGAATTTGTTGCTGGAAAGTGAAGTGCAAGGGGTATGAATTTCGAATGTGGAGATGGTGTGGATTTGATTCACTTATATAGGGAACTGATGAAGAGATGAAAGGTGTGGATTGATGGGATTAGTGTATGATGAACGGATGGGTTTTTATATGGAGTAAGCACGAGGATTCTCAACTTTATGATGGAGTTGGTTCGCTTTCCAAGTTTGTTCTTCCTCCAATGTTGCATGGCAACCATTTCCAATGCATTCCCCTTGAGGCATGTGTGTAGTGCCCTCTTCATGAAGTGGCCGAACCTTTCCCATTAAATTATCCAATCAATCTCTTTCAATGCTCCTTTCCTTTCCCTATAAAGATAAAATAAGAAAAGTAAGAATTATCACAAAAAGAAATCACTTTAAATTTTTACGGCTAAAATAATAAAGAGATGAAAAGATGAGATTGTTTATTCATGAACTCCAACTAACTAACTAACTGTGTATCCTTATATGCATTTTGGTGGCACCATGGGGTGACACCAAACTTAGTTTGGAGCACTATGATCAAAAGTCTTGTTCAAAGCTCCAAGACTAGCATGCTCTCTGTTGCATTCATGCTTTCTTGGTACGCTTTGAACACCAAACTTGTTCTTCACTATATACTGCAATATAAGGACTTCACCAAGTTTGGGTTGGAATTCATGAAAATTGACTTATTCAATAGTAAAAGCTAATAAAACATGGGTTACCTCCCATGAAGCGCTTCTTTAGCGTCACTAGCTTGACGTTTCTCCTTCATCAGGGAGGTTGATAATGCTTCAAGTCCTCCCCTCTTGCCTTGGACTTATATCCATTGGTTCTTTATTTTCTTGGTCAGCTTCTTGGGAGAGTTTGAAGACATTGAAGCTGAGTTGTTCATCATGGATCCTCAATATTAGCTCCCCTCGCTCCACATCTATGAGTGCTCTGGCTGTAGCTAGGAATGGTCTTCCCAATATGATTGGGTGAGTGTGACTCTCTTCCATGTCCAAGATGACAAAGTCTGTTGGGAGGTAGTATTTCCCAACCTTTAACAACACATTTTCCACCACCCCTATTGCTTGTTTTTGAGTTTTGTCAGCCAGCCTGATGACTACATCTGTGGGCAATATCTCATTGATCTGGAGTCTCTTCACCAGGGCTAAGGGCATTAAGTTGATACTTGCTCCCAAATCACAGAGTGCTCTATCAAACATTGTTTCTCCTATGGCACAGGGGACATGAAAACTCCCTGGATCTTTTCTTTTCGTAGGCAACTGTGGTTGAATGAGGGCACTGCACCCCTTGTTCATCACTATAGTCTGGCCTTCCTTGAGTGAGCTTTTCCTAGAAAGCAGCTCCTTCATATACTTGATATATGCAGGCATTTGTTGGATAGTCTTGATGAATGGTATGTTCACATGCAAAGATGCAAACAAGTCAAGAAATCTTGAGTATATTCTCTTCTCCACAGCACCATTGAGCAGTTGGGGAAAAGGTGCATAGAGTCTCAACAGCTTCTGTTTTGAGATTTCTGGTTCTTGGTAATCCTTTTCCACCTCCTCTACTAAGGTATCTTCAGGTTGTTCTGACAGCTTACTTGGCTTGTCCTCAATCTCCTTATCACTTATAGTGACCATCTTGCAATCTTCCCATCTTACTTTGTTTGTTTCACCTCTCGGATTTTTCTCTGTGTCACTTGGGAATCCATCTGTGGGTTTGAGAATTTGCTCAGAGAGATATCCTACTTGAGATTCCAACCTCTTGATTGTGTCTCCCTGGTTCTTGAAACTGGCTCGCACTTCCTCCTTGAACACCTTGTTGTCTTGGATATCCTTGCATATGCCTTCAAGTAGATTTTCAATCCTTGAGATTCTTTCATCAAGTGATGATAAGTCAGGCTGAGGAGGGTTGTTCTGGCCTTGATATGAATGTGGAGAGGTGTTGTTATTGGGATGTTGATATGGTCTAGATGTGAAATTTTTTGGATTTGGGCGTCTTTGATCCAGGCTTTCGTCTTGTTGATTTCCCCACCTAAAGTTTGGGTGATTCCTCCATCTAGGGTTGTAATTCTTGGAGTAAGGATCATGGTTCTGCCTACGTGAATTCCCAATATAGTTGGCTTGCTCCTGACTACCCTCTGCTTCTTCATTCACTCCTTCTTGGGTTGTTGATGAAGTGGAGATTGTTGCAACTTGGTTCCTCTCCATCTTCTTGGTGAGGTCAGCCAGCTGTTGGGTAATGAGCTTGTTTTGGGCCAATAAAGCATCTACATTGTTTAGCTCCATTACTCCTCTTGTGTTCCCTCTTTCGGAAGCATAGAAGTAGTCGTTCTCTGCTACTGTTTCAATGACATCTATAGCCTCCTCAATGGTTTTCTTCTTGTTCAAAGATCCTCCGGATGAATGGTCTATGGCCTTCTTTGACTCATAAGAGAGCCCTTCATAGAAAATGTGCAGCTGCACCCTGACGTTAGGATTTTTGCCAGTAAAGAATGTCATAAAAACAGTCGCGTTGTAGATATAGTCTCTAAACCGACAGAAATCCCTTCGTACAAACGTTTTGGTTGTCACAAGTAACAAACCCCTTTTAAAATTGATAACCAAGTATTTAACCTCGGGTCGTCTTCTCAAGGAATTGCAGGGAGGTATATTCTTATTATTGGTTATGGAGATTGTAAATTTGGGGGTTTGAGAAATTTGGAGTTTGGGCAATGTGCACAGGTATATTTAAATGACAAGTAAAATAAATTAACAATAATAAAATCTCTTGGAAAGGTATGGAGAACTGGAGGTCCTATCCTAATTATCCTTATCAATTGTGATGAGAATTGGATTCTTCCCCCACCTTATTAACCTCTAACTATGAAGGTAAGTTAAGTGGACAAATTAATTCCAATTTTCAATCAACAATGAGTTTGATAACTCAAGAGTTACCAACTATTTAACCACAGCCAAAAGGGAGAAAAATATCTAAATTAAATTAAGAGCATCAATATAAGCAAAGCAATCTTAAATCTGAAAATACCTCAAATAATATTAATTAAAAAAATCATAACATGAATGTAGCATAAGCCAAATAGGCAACATAACTAATATAAGCATTAAAGTATCTGAAAGTAAAAGAGAAATAAAAAGTAAAAGGAATATTAAACCTGGGATTGAGAGTCACTCCTAAAACTAAGAGAAATCCTAAATCCTAATCCTAAGAGAGAGGAGAGAACCTCTCTCTCTAAAAACTACATCTACTCCTAAAATTGTGAATATGAGAGCCTTTTTCTGAATGGATGCAATCTCCTACTTTATAGCCTCTAATCTGTGTTTTCTGGGCCGCAAACTGGGTCAAAAACAGTCCAGAATTCGCTGGTTGCGAATTCATTTGCGCTGATTTCTGTCACTTGCAATGCGGCCGCAAGAATCACGCGGTCGCGTCACTTAGATTCAAAGGAACTATAGTATATTATATATCAAATCGAAGCCCCGGACGTTAGCTTTCCAACGCAACTAGAACCGCGTCGTTTGGACTTCTGTAGCAAAAGTTATAGCCGTTTGAGTGCAGAGAGGTCAGGCTGGACAGCTTAGCAATTTCTCCAACTCCTTGCATTCCTTCCACTTTTGCATGCTTTCTTCCTATCCTCCAAGCCATTTCTGCCTTATAATATCTGAAAACACTTAACACACATATCAAGGCATCTAATGGTAATAAGAGAGGATTAATAATAATCAAATATAAGATCAAAGAAGCATGTTTTCAATCTAAACGCATAATTAGGAAGGCAAATGTAAAATCATGCAAATAGTATGAATAAGTGGGTAAAGAGTTAATAAAAACCACTCAAATAAGCACAAGATAAACCATAAAATAGAGGTTTATCAAACTCCCCACACTTAAACACTAGCATGTCCTCATGCTAAGTTCAAGAGAAACTATAAAGATGAAGAGGAATGATCGAATGTATGAAATGCAATCCTATCTATATGAATGCAACTAAATGTGAAATGATTCTACCTACATGGTTAAAAAGTAAATAAGGTCTTCAAGACAAACATAAATCAGATTTCACTAATTCAAATTATACAGTAAAAGACAAGTAAACTTGTAAGAAGATAGCTTATGAAAGCAGGGAACATAGAATTAAGCACTGAACACTCACTGGTAGTGTATATCACTCTAATCTCTCGAGTGTATAGGGTTATTGACAAACCCCAATTTGACGGTTTGTTTTGTATTGAATTTAGAGCATCTTGATAACCTTTTGTCACATTTAGCCTAGGAATTAGCATGATCTTGTTATCTCTCCCGTATTTGTGATTAAGTGTAAAAACATGCTTTTTAAGCCTTATTTTGATGAATTCTATTTCCTCTTTGATTCCATAAGATGCCTTGATGTGTTTGTTAGTAATCTCAGGATGAAATAGGCTAGGCATGGATCAAAGGAAGCAAGGAAGGAAGCATACAAGTGGGGAGAAGCATTAAAAGTCAAAGAAGCAAAATCAGAGCCATGCACGCGCACGCGCACAAGGCGCTCGCGCGCACATTGCGAAACAGGCCAAGGACGCGCACGCGTACCAGGCGCACACGCGCCGATGATGGCACATGACCTCATTAATGCAACACGTGCCTGGCGATTTGAGAGGTTTTCTGAACCCATTTTTGGCGCCAAATTGCTAAGGAAAAGAAATAAAAGGATGAAGGATTAAGGGGAAGGCATCACTTTTTGACTAATCATCACTCCCAACCACTAACGCAATGGTGTTATGTTATTGGTTATTGTACATATGTGAATAGTGTAAATAGTTTGTCTTTTGCTTGTTTTCTAGATTTTGTCAGTTTTATTTTTTCTTTTCCACCATGAATTCTCACTTTGGCTATGAGTGTGAATGCAACTATGTTGTAGGTGATGAGAACTTCAATGAAGAGATGTATCAAGGATGGGACAATCAAAGGTGGGAGGAGCCACATGCTTATGATCAATCTTCGTGGCAACAACCTCCACCAAGGCACTATGAAGAAGAGCCATTCTATGATGCATACCAATCCAATGGCTATGGTGAATCACCTTGTGACTTCCAAGCACCGCCACCATATGCCTATGACTCTCACCCTCAACATGAACCTCAACCATTCTCACAAGCCTTCCCATACCAAGCACCTTCCTATGATCCCTACCCCTCATATAACCAACCACCCCTACCATATTCTTATGACAATTATGAGCAAGAGCCCTTAGAACCACCACCCTATCAAGATCACTACCAAGAACCACCTCAATACACACAATCTCCACAACCTTACCAAAAAGAACCACCTTCCTATTATGAACTCTCTCTCCAAAACAGCGAACCTTCCTACCCACCACAAGCCCCAATAGACGATTCTCTCACTTTGTTACTTCAAGGACAAGAGGCCATGAAACGGGATACACTTGAGTTCGTGACCAACTTGACTAAGATAGTGCACACTTTGGCCCACCAATGCTTGAATATTCAAGGTACTTCCGTGACCACATGTGAAAAGTCAAAAGAAGAGCAAAGCATGAAGGAGAAATTGGAAAATTCGGTAGAAAAGGAGGAGTCAAATTTTGTGTTGGAACAATTGGAGAAGCCTATGATCATTGAAGAAAGGGGAGAAGTGGTTGAAGATCTCGGAGATGTTGAAAGTCCATGGGAATGTAGCATCATAAGGATTACTTTATACGGATCTAGGAGGAAGCATTGGTGGAGTAAAGAGAATTCTATGAGTCAATCACCTTTATGTCAACCGCTCATCCGACAAAACCATGAAACTCAACTAACGGATGGGTGTGAAGACAAGATATGGGATCCAGGTTCGCTATGTGAAGACCAACTATGGGGACTCATATCTTGGGTAGAACTGTGCCCAAGCTTGATGAACATGGTTGGAAATTCTGTCAACCAATTGAGAAGCAAGGATCCTTGGAGATTCAAGGACGAGTACAAACACAAGCCACCATGACAATAGGCTTCTCAAAATGTCCAACTTAAGGACTTAAACTAAAAGTGCTAGGTGGGAGACACCCCACCATGGTAAACTCTTTCCATTCTCTTTTAAATTTGCCTAATAAGTGATTTGAGTTACCATTGTAGGTAGATGTTTCACATAATTTGTTTGTACAACTTAATTGTTAAGCCTAGTCACATGTATGTTGTGTTTCGTAGTAGATGAATAATATCAAATTACATTTTTGCAAATTGAATGATGGTTGATTGAATAAAGAGTTGTAAGTAGTCTAGGGAGCTCCTGGGCATAATTTTTCTCCTTGAAAAATGAAGAAAAAAAAAAAAAAAGAGAAGAGAGAGAAGAAGGGTGAGAAGGACGCCTCATCACCCATTTTCCAGAGAGTTGGGCACCTCTTAGGCCGGCGTTATGCCCCAAGCCCAATTCCTTCCACGCTGACGTGCACTACGTGCGTCCGCGTCCATACAGCTATAAGGAAACGCACGCGTACGCGCATCTGCCGCGTACACGTCGACCCGCTGCTAGAACTTTTGGGCCAATATCCAGAGAGTTGCGCTGGATCCGGGCCAACTTTAAGCCCCCAGCTCAACTCAACTCGCGCGAACGCCTGCTGTACGCGTCCGCACCCCTCGCTGTTCACGCGTTGGCGTACTTCACGTCTCCGCACCCATCCAATAAGATCAAGCAGCTCACGCGAACGCGCCCAGTGCGCGTGCGCGTCGATGCGTATTAGCATCACCCAGGGCCAAGAGACCCGAGAGTTGTGCCATCTCTGGGCCTCTTTTAAGCCTCCAGCCCAGCACATCCGCGCCGATGCGCACCTTGCGCGCCCGCGCCCATCCCTATTCCTTCACATACGCGCCTGCGCGTCTGGCGCCTCCGCGCCATTCTTTCATTCCTTCCACTCACGCGAACGCACACGGCGCGTGCACGCATGGATTCGAATTTTCACTTACCCCAGAGACGCGAACCCTAGCGCATTCGCGCACCACACTTCTTCCTCTCTAACGTTCCATTTCTCTTCTCCCACCACTCGACTCCCAGCAACCTCCGGCGAGCGTCACTCACCGCGACCGCCGCCGCCATCATTGCCTCGCCCTTCTCCCTTCATCGCCCCCTCTCTTCCACTCACCCTTCCTCTCTGTCTCTACCCATTTGCCCCTCAGCATCCCAGTGCCGCCCAGCGCCACTCGCCGTGACCGCCGCTGCCGCCGGCGCAAGTTCAACCACGCTGCTCCGGTCAGTTCTTCCTCTCACCACTCCGCTTCACCTCCTTTCCCTTTTGCTCCGCTCAGTTTCCAGCAACCTAGGTACCATACCCCCCTGTTCTGTTTCCCTTTCCTGTGTCTTCTCGTTTTTGTTAATGTAGTTAGAATTAGGTTAGTTAGTTAGTTTAGTTTGATTTAGGTGGTTAGCGAATCTGGGCTGAGTAGTGGATTTAGGCATTGTTTGCTTTCCTGTCACTGTGGAGTTGCTCTGTTTCATTGCTGTTTGTGCTGCATTACTGGCTTGTTCGCCCATTTACATGAATTCAAAAACCTGATTTCTATGTTGCTGATTCCTTCATGAATCCGTATGGAATTTGTTGCGACCGTTTAATTTTGGGGATTAGCCAATTTGCTGCTGAAATGCTGCCGGATTTTCATTAACCACAGTTTTTATATTGAACTTATTTGATGAATGCAACAGCCCTAGTTGATGAATTCTGTTCAATTAGTGCTCGGTTGCCTACATGGTTTTTGAAAACTCCTCAGGAACAAGTTCTTTGGTCATGTTTCCATATTCCTGCTTGTTATTCATGTTGATTTGCTTCTATGCATTGCATGGTTGAATAAGCTTTTCGATTGACCATTGCTTGTAGTTCTCTGGAAGTTATACATTACTAGTGATCCTTCACATTGATTGATGTTTTGTTTCATATTAGTTGC
The DNA here is from genome assembly GCF_000816755.2 of Arachis ipaensis. Classification (NCBI taxonomy): domain Eukaryota; kingdom Viridiplantae; phylum Streptophyta; class Magnoliopsida; order Fabales; family Fabaceae; genus Arachis; species Arachis ipaensis. Next base: position 59,567,209 of record NC_029787.2, on the reverse strand, counting down.
TTTCTAGCAATATCATATTTCATCATCATTGACTTGTTGCAATTCATAATTGTGAACGTGCTTACAGCATTGTTTTGTTCACTCATTTCAAATTGAGACAGTAATTACCATATCACTAATTTTCAAACTGATTTCTAAGTCTAACTCGTTCAACCAACTAACTCCTTTTGGTTCTCCTCCTAACTCTTTATGTCATTCTTTTGGATATGGTGCTTTCCGAGCTCAATTAATGAATAATATGCAAGAAATGGTTTGCATTCTTGGTTTGAAGTT
>NC_029787.2:59558573-59564392 GCF_000816755.2 Arachis ipaensis | reverse complement strand
AGGTTCCATACCCCCCTGTTCTGTTTCCCTTTCCTGCCTCTTCTTGTTTTTGTTAATGTAGTTAGAATTAGGTTAGTTAGTTAGTTTAGTTTGATTTAGGTGGTTAGCGAATCTGGGCTGAGTAGTGGATTTAGGCATTGTTTGCTTTCCTGTCACTGTGGAGTTGCTCTGTTTCATTGCTGTTTGTGCTGCATTACTGGCTTGTTCGCCCATTTACATGAATTCAAAAACCTGATTTCTATGTTGCTGATTCCTTCATGAATCCGTATGGAATTTGTTGCGACCGTTTAATTTTGGGGATTAGCCAATTTGCTGCTGAAATGCTGCCGGATTTTCATTAACCACAGTTTTTATATTGAACTTATTTGATGAATGTAACAGCCCTAGTTGATGAATTCTGTTCAATTAGTGCTCTGTTGCCTACATGGTTTTTGAAAACTCCTCAGGAACAAGTTCTTTGGTCATGTTTCCATATTCCTGCTTGTTATTCATGTTGATTTGCTTCTATGCATTGCATGGTTGAATAAGCTTTTCGATTGACCATTGCTTGTAGTTCTCTGGAAGTTATACATTACTAGTGATCCTTCACATTGATTGATGTTTTGTTTCATATTAGTTGCTTTCTAGCAATATCATATTTCATCATCATTGACTTGTTGCAATTCATAATTGTGAACGTGCTTACAGCATTGTTTTGTTCACTCATTTCAAATTGAGACAGTAATTACCATATCACTAATTTTCAAACTGATTTCTAAGTCTAACTCGTTCAACCAACTAACTCCTTTTGGTTCTCCTCCTAACTCTTTATGTCATTCTTTTGGATATGGTGCTTTCCGAGCTCAATTAATGAATATTGTGCAAGACATGGTTTGCATTCTTGGTTTGAAGTTCGAGTTGAATTTTTGTATTCTGTTGCTTGCATTCCAAGACACCTTCTTCCTTTATTCACTTCATGAATTCGCTTTGCTTTGAGCATTTTGTATCTACTTGGCTATAGGCTTATGTTATATTATCTATGTTTTCAGGATGTCGGATAAAGGAAAAGCTATAGCCACTGCTTCCAAAAAAGGAAGTGCTCCAAGACCCCTACACCCCCACCATCTGCTAACTATGCGAGGAATCCGCTGAATGAGGAGGAGAAAGAAAATCAGTTACTCCCGTCCACTGATCCAACCAAATTTCCAAATCTCTACTGCGAGCTACGCCTTTCCCGTTATGCAAAGAAGAATATGAATATTGAGAAGAAGCTGAATCTTCCCAATGATGTGAGGCGTGCCATAAACGCCCGTATTTCTGAGCTGGGCTTGGATTTCGTCGATAGGGACTTGGGACAGATTAACATCTCGTGGGTCAAGGAATTTTACTGCAATTTCTTTCGACCAAGCTTGGATTCAGTATTCTTGAGGGGTAGAGAGATTATGATTACTGAGGATGCCTTGAGGGATGCACTGCTCTGCAGAGTTGGTACTCCTGAGACTTGTGCCTACCAGCAGGCAGAGGTAGCTCTCCTCTCCATGACTTTCAACTATGAGGCACTTAGGCGCGTGATTGCTACACCAGATGCTTCTTGGGTAATGGATTCGAGCAACACAAAGCCCAAGGGCATGCTATTTGCACATCTGACTAGGGAGGCTAGGACTTGGCAACAAATATTTGCCCACTATGTCTTCCCTACCACTCACTTTTCAGAGATTCCGATGGATATGCTAGTCTTGATTGGGTGTGTCATGGAGGGGAAGGAAGTATATTTTCCCCGACTGATTAGGCATAGCATGTGGAAAGCTCATATTCGCGGCTTGTTACCGTTTCCGACACCGGTTACTAGCTTAGCTGAGCTAGCTGATGTTCCGTGGGAGGACAATGACGTGACACGACCACCTCCAGATGACGACGACAAGGAAGTTACTATTCCCTGGGGTGTGTGGGTGCACGAGAGGCCCCCGACCAGCCGCCGTTCTCGAGCTAGAGCGGCAGTCGAGGCAGCTATACCATCTTCTTTGACAGCAGCCCCACCTCCTTCAGCACCCGAGCCCACTTACGTACTGGTTCAGCGTCTGTTTCGGTTCTTGGAGCGCGAGAGGCTCCATGTCAGACGCCGACTGGATCAGATGGATCAGGCACTCATCTCCCTTGGCGCTGAGTTACCTCCGCTTCCAGACTCTCCGACCTCCGATGAGCAGGATCATCAGGAGGAGGATGCGGATGAGCCACTTCAGCGGGATGCACCTCCAGCTGCTCCTAACACTACCGAGATCCCACAGCCACAGTCAGAGCCAGAGCCTATCGTTGTGCCTCCCACTGATCCTCCGGTTTAGCATCGAGGACGATGCTTGATTTTAAGTGTGGGGAGGGCACCGGTGGCGTTATCTGGGAACCGGTGAACTTTTCAGCCTAGTTATCCTATTTTGCACATCTTTGTATATATTTTGACGCATTTCTAGTTTGCTTTGGATACTTTATCGCTTATTTTGGATTTTAGATATTTTGATGCTTTTGGATATTTTTAGATATTTTGGATGATAGATTTTGTTTTTCTTTATTTTTGGTTGAAGTTGTGATTAGAAATCATTCTTTGGATTGCAAATATTTAGTCACCCTTTTTGCATAATACATTGGTTTTAAAAAAAAAAAAAGAGAGAAGGGTGAACTAAGAAAATTTTTTGAACTTTTCAATCACAACAATGCTTAGTCAAACATTAAGATTTTTCAAGAAGTTTAAATATAGGGCATTAACCCAATTGATTGAAAGAGAACTTTTGAAAGCTTGCTTGAACTTCATACTTTGTGAAGCATGTATTGAACTAAGAACACAAGCTTGTGAGACTTGAGCCTATTGATGTGGTTACATTTCTATAACCACTTATTTTCCATTCTTGTGTGCAATTGTTCTCTTTCTATGATTGTGATCCTTGATTTGCTTGATTCTATATATCCAATTATTTCTTGTGTTCATGCATTTGTATGATTGAGGCCATTATTTCATTAGCCCACTTACCCAAATAGCCTACCTTTTACTCTCCATTGTTAGCCAATTTTGAGCCTATGCTTAACCGACTACTCTCATTTTAGCACATTACAAGCCCAAGGCGGAAAACCAATGAAAAGTCCTTGTTTGGATCTTTGATTAGCCTAGGCTAGTGAGAGTGTCTATTACTCAAGGTTGGTGAGGCTTGGGAACATTGGATGGGATAAAAAGGGGTAGTACACTTCCATATTTAGGAATTGGGAACATACTCATGTATTGATTAAATGTATAGGCCTTATGCATTGATGTTCTTGTGTATAGTTTGAAAGAAAAAAAATGAAAAGAAAAAAAAAGAAATAAAAATATAAAAAAAAAAAGAAGAAGAAGAAAAATAATAAAAGGGGACAAAGTGCCCCAAAGTGAAGCTCAACAAAAGGGAATCAATGCATAAGTGTTATGAATCAAGAAATAGGATGCATGAATATGTAAGAAAAAAAAAGTGAAGAATGGGTAGTTAGAATAGTTTGAACTTGTATAGGTTGTTATATAGATAGGTGGGAAAGTCTATACTAATCAAAGATCTAAACTCTAGCCCACTTAACCATAAATGATCCTACCTTGACCCTAACCCCATTACAGCCTAATGAAAGACCTCATGATGAATGTATGCATGCATTGAATAAGTGTTGATTGTTAGAAGAAAATCAAATTTTGGAAAGCATGATTAGAAGAGAATTGAGTGAATCAACCCTTAAACACTTGAGTGAATAGAGCGGATACACATCCGGTGAGGGTTCAAAAGTTCAATCATATGTGTTCACCTGTATTATCTATATTCTTGCAAGTTTGAACTCTTTTTGATAATTCAATGCAATTGTGGTTTGGACTTAATCCCTATTGACGCGCACGCATACCATGCGCGCACGCGCCGATGATGGCACATGACCTCATTAATGCAACACGTGCCTGGCGATTTGAGAGGTTTTCTGAACCCATTTTTGGCGCCAAATTGCTAAGGAAAAGAAATAAAAGGATGAGGGATTGAGGGAAAGGCATCATCATCACTCCCAACCACTAATCACTTTTAGAGTTTTAGAGAGAGAAGCTCTCACTTCTCTCTAGAATTAGGATTAGGATTAGGTTTAGTTCTTAGATCTAGATTTAGATTCATGTTCTTCTACTTCTACATCTCAATTCCTTGTAGTTACATTGATTCTTCTTCCATTCTTTCGTTGCAATTTCCTTTATGTTGTTCTTGTATTTTGTTATAGATCTAGTATTGTTCCTTTTACTCTCTCTCAATTCAATAAAGGTAATTCATAATAAATGTGTTCCCTTTGATTGTTGTTGTTAACTCCTTCCAATAATCGTTGTTAGACTTCATTCTTGTTGTTGATTTACTATGTTTTTTTTAGGTTTTCTTTTATGCTTACCAAGTGTTTGATAAAAGGCTTGTTTGGATTTTAGTGTAGGTTTTGTCCCTCTTGGCTTTGGTAGAGTAATTAGTGACTCTTGAGTTATCTAATTCCTTTGATTGATTGATAATTAGAAGTTGCTAATTGATTCGAATGCCTCTAAAGCTAGCCATTCCTTTAGGAGTTGATTAGGACTTGAGGAATCAAATTGATTCATCCACTTGACTTTCCTCCATGGTTAGAGGTTGACTAAGTGGGAGCAATGAACAATTCTCATCACAATTGAGAAGGATAACTAGGATAGGACTTCTAGTTCTCACATCTTGCCAAGAGCCTTGTTAGTTGTTAGTTTATTTTCATTATCATTTACTTTTCATGCCTCTTATCCAAAACCCCAAAATAACTCACAACCAATAACGAGACACTTCATTGCAATTCCTAGGGAGAACGACCCGAGGTCCAATACTTCGGTTTATAAATTTTAGGGGTTTGTACTAGTGACAAACAACTTTTTGTATGAAAGGATTATTGCTTGGTTTAGAAACTATACTTTACAACGAGATTTTATTAGTGAATTTCTAAACCGTCAAAAATCCATTCGTCAGTTATTCATTCTACTCTTCTCTAGTCATTCTTTCTAAACCTTGTTCTTCATCTAACCAATCAACAAATATTTAATGTACCAATGCAAACATCATGAGGTCTTTTCAAGGTTGTAATGGGGCTAAGGTAAGGGTAAGGGTATATGTATATGGCTAAGTGAGCTTTATAAATTGAATCTTTAATTAACCTAAGCTTTCACCTAACATACATATACTCTATATAACTCTAGAATCATGCCTAGCTACCCATAATCCCCACTTTTGTATGATTCCTATACTCATGTACCAAATTTTTCTTTTTTAATTTATCACATGTGCATTGATTTTTCATTAACTTAACATTGGGGTAATTTTGTCCCCTTATTTATTTATTTATATTATATATATATATATATTTTTTTTTCTTTTTCTCTTTTTCTCTTTTTTTTATTCTTTTTTTTTTTGTAGAGAAATAAACATAACTTATCAATGCACATGGATTTTCTATTATTTTTCTATTTTGGTTTTTCATGAGTAGGTTCCCAAATTCCTAATATTCAAATAAATTAGAAACATGTTACATTCCCTTATCAACCCATGTTCCCACAATTTCCCCACACTTAATTGATGCACAATCTCTAACTTAAGCTAACCAAAGATTCAATTTGGGATAATTAATTTGATTTTCTGCTTAAGGTTAGTAATGTGGTTATAGAACAAGAGGGGATTAAAAGCTCAAGGGGCTAACAAAGGTGATGTAAAAGATAGGCTTATTTGGGATAAGTGAGCTAATAACAAATAATGGCCTCAATCATATGCAAGCATGTAAATATACTAAATAATGGACATATAGAA
>NC_029787.2:59556258-59558378 GCF_000816755.2 Arachis ipaensis | reverse complement strand
GCCTCAATCATATGCAAGCATGTAAATATACTAAACAAAGGACATATAGACTGGAACAAAATACAGATTACAATCATAGAGAAGGAAACACACAGGAATAAAATATTTATGGTTAAATAATGTAACCATGTAAATAAGCTCAAAGTCTCATAGGTTGTGTGTTCTTTAGCTCAAAAACCATGTTCCAAATACAACTTCCAAACAAGTTTAACACATAAAAATTTTTAAAAATTTTTTATTTAAATTAGTAAAATTTTTTTCAAAAATAGGATCTTAAAAAGAGATTTATTATTTTAACCAAGTAGTAACTAAATGCACAAAATCAAATAAATATGCAATCAAATATGCAGATGCAACAATGAACAAATAAAGAAAATAAGATTATTGGTGTTGAAAAAAAAGTACTAACCCACGGAGATCGGTATCGACCTCCCCACACTTAAAGATTGCACCGTCCTCGGTGCATGCTGAGATTTGCAGGTGGATGGGTTGTTTCAACTGTTGCTTTTCTCTAATGATTATGCAGATGGCTTGTCTGTCTCTCCATGTAAAATGTCTTCCGCTTCCTTTCCGGGTGGCCATCCTGAAAGAAAAAGGGAAGAAGAGTAACCCAGAAATAGGGATAAGAAAATAAAAGAAGTATGGGTTAATGCCAAATGATAAGGGTCTCATTTTCATGGTAGCTACAAACATGTAAGTGAGAAAACAATAGAAGCCATGGCATACCAGTGGTGCAGAATATGCAACAATGGGAAAGAGAGTGAGGGAAGAAAGATAATATAAATTAAAAATTAATACAAAAGTAATACAGGTATAAAAGATTGGCATTGATTTAAATAATATTACCTAACCAGAATAAAACAAGTCATAAGCACCAAGATAATACCAGAAAAGAAATAACAGTTGAATAAGAACATTTGAACACCAATGGTAAAATAATAAATTTATAAAAATATGCAATGGATGAAAGTATGCAAATAAATAAAATAAAATAAAATGAGAGGGAAAAAGGATAAGAAGAAGAAAAAGAAAGTGAGAAAGGAGAGAGAAGGAAGAAATTAGGATTAGAAAAGAGAAGATAAGAAAATTTGCACTAATCTGGATAGGTTGTGCGACGCTGGCGACGCAGTCGCGTGGTGTGCGATAAGGTTGGGTGATCCGGACGCGTGGGGCACGCGATCGCGTGACTTGATTTGTGCTAGTGGCACGAGTGCAGCCTTGCGGTCGCACAACTCTCTGTTCGAAACTCTTTTTGCCAAAATTCTGGGTGCCGCGATCGCGTGGTCGACGCGATCGCACGGGTGGCCTTATTTTCAATATGACGCGGACGCGTGGGTGACGCGTTCGCGTGGCATGGTTTGGGCTTCCAGTACGAGTCCAGCCCAACTCCAGCACAACTTTCGGCCATGCAAGCTTTTTACGCCGATTTCAGGTCACGCGGCCGCGTGGGTGACGCGGTCGCGTGGGAGGCCATTATTCCCATATGACGCGGTCGCGTCAGTGACGCGGTCGCGTGGGGTGATTTGTCCCATTGGCACGCCTCCAGCGCTACTCCTGCAAAACTCTCTGTTCGTTTTTATTTTTCTCCCCTCTCCTTGCGACGCGGATGTGTCGCTGATGCGGTCGCGTCGCATGCTCGCTTTTTTTTTTTTTTTAAATCTGAAAAATGCAGAATGCAGTGTTAATATGAATGTGATGCAAAACTCCAGGTTCAATAAAATAAAACACAAAAACAAATAAAACTAAATAAAAATGAAAAAGAACGATCATACCATGGTGGGTTGTCTCCCACCTAGCACTTTTAGTTAAAGTCCTTAAGTTGGACATTTGGTGAGCTTCCTGTTATGGTGGCTTGTGCTTGAACTCATCCAGGAATCTCCACCAGTGTTTATGATTCCAGTAACCTCCGGGGTCCCTTACTAAGCATGTAAAGCCCTTAAGAAGCTTCAAACAGATTCTTAGGCTCCCGGAGTAACAAATGTCATAGCAGATTCTAGGATCCCAAATCTTTCTTTTACACCCGTCTTTGTGTTGATCATTATGATTCCATCTGGGTGGCAAGCAATCTGAATTCTCACTGAAGTGTCCAAACAACTTCCTAGACCCATTCAGTTGAGCTT
>NC_029787.2:59541049-59553144 GCF_000816755.2 Arachis ipaensis | reverse complement strand
TCGGTATCGACCTCCCCACACTTAAAGATTGCACCGTCCTCGGTGCATGCTGAGATTTGCAGGTGGATGGGTTGTTTCAACTGTTGCTTTTCTCTAATGATTATGCAGATGGCTTGTCTGTCTCTCCATGTAAAATGTCTTCCGCTTCCTTTCCGGGTGGCCATCCTGAAAGAAAAAGGGAAGAAGAGTAACCCAGAAATAGGGATAAGAAAATAAAAGAAGTATGGGTTAATGCCAAATGATAAGGGTCTCATTTTCATGGTAGCTACAAACATGTAAGTGAGAAAACAATAGAAGCCATGGCATACCAGTGGTGCAGAATATGCAACAATGGGAAAGAGAGTGAGGGAAGAAAGATAATATAAATTAAAAATTAATACAAAAGTAATACAGGTATAAAAGATTGGCATTGATTTAAATAATATTACCTAACCAGAATAAAACAAGTCATAAGCACCAAGATAATACCAGAAAAGAAATAACAGTTGAATAAGAACATTTGAACACCAATGGTAAAATAATAAATTTATAAAAATATGCAATGGATGAAAGTATGCAAATAAATAAAATAAAATAAAATGAGAGGGAAAAAGGATAAGAAGAAGAAAAAGAAAGTGAGAAAGGAGAGAGAAGGAAGAAATTAGGATTAGAAAAGAGAAGATAAGAAAATTTGCACTAATCTGGATAGGTTGTGCGACGCTGGCGACGCAGTCGCGTGGTGTGCGATAAGGTTGGGTGATCCGGACGCGTGGGGCACGCGATCGCGTGACTTGATTTGTGCTAGTGGCACGAGTGCAGCCTTGCGGTCGCACAACTCTCTGTTCGAAACTCTTTTTGCCAAAATTCTGGGTGCCGCGATCGCGTGGTCGACGCGATCGCACGGGTGGCCTTATTTTCAATATGACGCGGACGCGTGGGTGACGCGTTCGCGTGGCATGGTTTGGGCTTCCAGTACGAGTCCAGCCCAACTCCAGCACAACTTTCGGCCATGCAAGCTTTTTACGCCGATTTCAGGTCACGCGGCCGCGTGGGTGACGCGGTCGCGTGGGAGGCCATTATTCCCATATGACGCGGTCGCGTCAGTGACGCGGTCGCGTGGGGTGATTTGTCCCATTGGCACGCCTCCAGCGCTACTCCTGCAAAACTCTCTGTTCGTTTTTATTTTTCTCCCCTCTCCTTGCGACGCGGATGTGTCGCTGATGCGGTCGCGTCGCATGCTCGCTTTTTTTTTTTTTTTGAAATCTGAAAAATGCAGAATGCAGTGTTAATATGAATGTGATGCAAAACTCCAGGTTCAATAAAATAAAACACAAAAACAAATAAAACTAAATAAAAATGAAAAAGAACGATCATACCATGGTGGGTTGTCTCCCACCTAGCACTTTTAGTTAAAGTCCTTAAGTTGGACATTTGGTGAGCTTCCTGTTATGGTGGCTTGTGCTTGAACTCATCCAGGAATCTCCACCAGTGTTTATGATTCCAGTAACCTCCGGGGTCCCTTACTAAGCATGTAAAGCCCTTAAGAAGCTTCAAACAGATTCTTAGGCTCCCGGAGTAACAAATGTCATAGCAGATTCTAGGATCCCAAATCTTTCTTTTACACCCGTCTTTGTGTTGATCATTATGATTCCATCTGGGTGGCAAGCAATCTGAATTCTCACTGAAGTGTCCAAACAACTTCCTAGACCCATTCAGTTGAGCTTCATACCAACCTTTGCGTTTAAACTTAAAGCTTCCAACCATAATGAACCTTGCTTGACATTTCTTATCACTGGCCATCTTCCTCTTTCTCTTAATGCCACAAAGAGCTCTAAGTTGACCATCCGTCTCCAGTAGCCCATATTCAAGTGGGATTAGAAAGCTATGGGATATGAATTTTACCCACCTGAATGTTGTGAAGGATGATGGCAACTTAGGGGGAGGGGTTTCCAACAACTTTGGCAAGGTAATTTCAAGCTCCACTCCCTTGTGCTCTTCTTTGACATCTTCTACCTCTTGATCAACCTCTACAAAATCTTCAACCATGATCTGCCTTGGAGGTTGTACACTCTTCTCAACATTAACATTAAACACCATGGAAGGAGGCTCTGTGACTGGACTTTCCAATGGAGGTACAGCATCTCTCAAGTCTGCAACCACTTCTTCCTTTTTAATAATTGCTGCTTTGTCCAGTTGTTTAAGTATAAAATCGTACTCATCCTCGATGTTTTTCTTTCTATGACAACTCCTTTCAACTATTCTTTTATCTTCAAGGGTCTCTCATACCCTTACCCGTAGGGCCTCCTCTAGCTCTTTATGAAGTATGGATTCGCGAAGATGATTCCTTCTTTCCTGTTCCATATCAATAGCATAATTGGGATCATCTTGCTCTTGGATTGATGGATGTGGGTGCTCTTCCGTGGATGGTGGTGATGGGATGGAGAGATTATTCTGTGGTTGACAAGGAAGTGCACTAGAGCTTGAGGGTTGATTGTTGAAGGTAATTGGTGGTCTAATTTGGGTGAAGAGAGCTTGTATAGTAGAATTTAGATCAGCAAGTGCTTTCTCCATGGAGGTTTGGGGTGGATCTATGTATGGCTCATTCGGTTCATAGGGTGGTTGGTATGGTGGACGTGGGTTAGGGTCATATGGAGGTGAATGGCAGAAAGGGGCTTGTGAGTGTGGTGGTCCAAAGTTATGTTGAGGAAAGGGTTCATAGGCATATGGTGGTGGTTGTTGATAGTCCATTGGAGGTGGTTGTTGCCATGAGGATTGATCAAGTCCTTGTGGCTCCTCCCATCTTTGATTGTTCCAACCTTGATGCTTGTTCTCATTGTAATTTCTTCTTCCTGCAACATAACTGTAACCAGACTCATAGCCAAAGGGGTGAGAGTTCATAGTAGTAAATAAAAATTAAAAAATGAAAATAAAAATAAATTTTAAATTAAAAGGTTATTTAAATTTTGAATTTGAAAATTAAATTTTGAAATTTGAAATTTGAAATTTTGAAATTTGAAATTTGAAATTTGAAAATTTTTAAATTTAAATTTTGAAAATTTTTAAAATTGAATTTTGAAATTTGATTTTTGAAATAAGATAAGATAAGATAAAAATTTTAAAAATAAAAATCTGAAAATTTTTTTTTTCGAGAAAAAAAATTAATTAAAAATATTTTTGAATTTAATGAGGAAAGAGAAAAACAATAAAATGACACCAAATTTCAATTTTTTAGATCAAACGAAGAAAACAACTAAGAACAGCTTGAAGGTCAAGATGAACGTGAAGAACAACTTGAAGATCAAGATGAACACTAAGAACAAATTTTTGAAAAAATAATTTTTTTAATAACTAAATAAAAACAAATAACCTCTTAATATATGGAAAAGCAAAAATAAAAACAAAAATAAAAACAAATAAACAAGCAAAAATAAAAAAAATTTACAATAACCAATAATAAGGCACACGTTTGCAATTTCCCGGCAACGGCGCCATTTTGACGTTAGGATTTTTGCCAGTAAAGAATGTCATAAAAATAGTCGCGTTGTAGATATAGTCTCTAAACCGACAGAAATCCCTTCGTACAAACGTTTTGGTTGTCACAAATAACAAACCCCTTTTAAAATTGATAATCGAGTATTTAACCTCGGGTTGTCTTCTCAAGGAATTGCTAGGAGGTATGTTCTTATTATTGGTTATGGAGATTGTAAATTTGGGGGTTTGAGAAATTTGGAGTTTGGGCAATGTGCACAGGTATATTTAAATGACAAGTAAAATAAATTAACAATAATAAAATCTCTTGGCAAGGTATGGAGAACTGGAGGTCCTATCCTAGTTATCCTTATCAATTGTGATGAGAATTGGATTCTTCCCCACCTTATTAACCTCTAACTATGAAGGTAAGTTAAGTGGACAAATTAATTCCAATTTTCAATCAACAATGAGTTTGATAACTTAAGAGTTACCAACTATTTAACTACAGCCAAAAGGGAGAAAAATATCTAAATTAAATTAAGAGCATCAATATAAGCAAAGCAATCTTAAATCTGAAAATACCTCAAATAATATTAATTAAGAAAATCATAACATGAATGTAGTATAAGCCAAATAGGCAACATAACTAATATAAGCATTAAAGTATCTGAAAGTAAAAGAGAAATAAAAAGTAAAAGGAATATTAAACCTGGGATTGAGAGTCACTCCTAAAACTAAGAAATCCTAAATCCTAATCCTAAGAGAGAGGAGAGAACCTCTCTCTCTAAAAACTACATCTACTCCTAAAATTGTGAATATGAGAGCCTTTTTCTGAATAGATGCAATCTCCCACTTTATAGCCTCTAATCTGTGTTTTTTGGGCCGCAAACTGGGTCAAAAACAGTCCAGAATTCGCTGGTTGCGAATTCATTTGCGCTGATTTCCGTCACTTGCGACGCAGCCGCATGGATCACGAGGTCGCGTCGCCTAGCGTCAGAGGAACCATAGCATATTATATATCAAATCGAAGCCCCAGACGTTAGCTTTCCAACGCAACTGAAACCGCGTCGTTTGGACCTCTGTAGCAAAAGTTATAGTCGTTTGAGTGCAGAGAGGTCAGACTGGACAGCTTAGCAATTTCTCCAACTTCTTGCATTCCAACTTTTGCATGCTTTCTTCCCATCCTCCAAGCCATTCCTGCCTTATAATATCTGAAAACACTTAACACACATATCAAGGCATCTAATGGTAATAAGAGAGGATTAATAATAATCAAATATAAGATCAAAGAAGCATGTTTTCAATCTAAATGCATAATTAGGAAGGCAAATGTAAAATCATGCAAATAGTATGAATAAGTGGGTAAAGAGTTAATAAAAACCACTTAAATGAGCACAAGATAAACCATAAAATAGAGGTTTATCACACCCATTCGTTGAACATGTCAGGTGGACACCTCCTTGTTAGGTCTTTAAACCTCTCCCATGCTTCATATAGAGTCTCACCATCTTGTTGCCTAAAGGTTTGGACCTCAGCTCTCAGCCTATTGATTCTTTGAGGAAGATAAAATCTTGCTAAGAATTTGTTCACCACGTCTTCCCAAGTTGTCAAGCTTTCCCTTGGGAAAGATTCCAGCCACTTGGCTGCCTTATCCCTGAGTGAGAACGGAAATAAAAGCAGTCTATAGGTGTCAGGATGAACACCATTAGACTTCACTGTGTCACATATTCTCAGGAAGGTAGTTAAATGTTGATTTGGGTCCTCTTGGACACTTCCTCCAAACGAACAGTTGTTCTGCACAAGGGTGATGAGCTGTGGCTTTAGTTCAAAATTGTTGGCATGGATGGTTGGCTTTTGAATGCTACTTCCACAGTTTCCTGGGTTTGGATTGATATAAGAGCCTAAAACTCTTCTATCCTCCCAGTATGATTTGCTAGACCTCTTCCGCCATGGTTGTGAGCCTCTTCTTCATGATGGTTTTCCATGTTTTCTTCCATGTTTGGTTCAAAGTATTCCTCAAAGTGTTCCTCCTCTTCTTCAGCACCAACTACACGTTTGTCTCTTGCCTCCCTCCTTAGTCTAAGGAAGGTTCTCTCTGGTTCAGAATCAAAGAAAGTTGAAGCCCCCGCTTCTTCTCCCTGTCATACAACCAACAAGTACAAGCAAAGAGAATAGGTGCAGAAAGTATATCTGTCAGAATTTCTGTTAGTGTGAGTGATGCAATATGTCAAACAGTTAGTGGGTTAGTGAGATGAAATGTAAATAACAGAAAAAAAAAAGTAGGGGGAAGGGAAGAAATTAACTAAAACAGGAAGTAAATAACTCAAACAGAAATTTAAATCAAACAAAAATAAAATGCTCAATCTAGTTATCCTCCAATCTAATCATTGTTGATGCACAATCAATCCCCGGCAACAGCGCCATAAACTTGATGCACGGAAAACTTGTCTCATAATAAATTTCCTTCGGCAAGTGTACCGAATTTGTCGTCAAGTAAAAACTCACAATAGAGTGAGGTCGAATCCCACAAGGATTGATTGATCAAGCAACTTTAATTAGAGGAATGTTCTAGTTGAGCGAATCAGGAATTGAGTTGTGAATTGCAGAAAGTTAAATGCGGGAAAGTAAATGACAGAAAGTAAATTGCAGAATCTTAAATGGGAATGGGGGAATTGCTCATAAATGTAAATGTGAGAAATTAAAGAGAATGGGTAAGATCAGAAATGGGGAGTTCATTAGGCTTAGGAGATGTTGCATTCTCCGGATCAATCTCATTTACATCTCTTACTCAATCAATGCACTCATTGATCTCCTTGGCAATCTTAAGTGATTGAATTACAATTTCTTGTAATTCAATATCTCAAATCTTGATCAATAGCCAATTCCTTGGTCAATTGATCATGAGAAGAGATGAAGTATGGTCACTGATTATACCACATGCATTTCCCAAATCAAGCATTGAGAGGATTATAGTCACATATGCATCCAAACCCAATTTGGTCCAGCATGAGAAAGCATTTCTAGCTTAATCTCTTCATTCCTCTTCCAAGGTTCAGAAGAGATCCAAGTATGAATAGTTTCTTTTCCAAGATAACTACCCAATTGGATGAAGATCGAAAGCTTTCAAGTAAAATCAAGAGAAAAGATAGAAGAAGAATAATGAAAACTAGTATTGATCCATCAAATTACAACAGAGCTCCCTAACCCAATGAAAGGGGTTTAGTTGTTCATAGCTCTGGAAAATGAAAACAAAGATGGAGAATACATGATGAAAAACTAGAAGAGCAAAGAAAGTAAAATACAGGAAGTAGTTCTATGCTATTTTCCAACTCCCAGCAACTCTCTTAAATAATTCAAAGCTACTCCTATATATACTACTCTTCTCATCTTCTAGTTGGCTCTTCAAGTCTTGGGCCTTTGGATCTTGAGTTTGAAGCAGTTCTCTTCTTCATTTGGGCTTGGCTGTACTTGCAGAGAGAAAGTGTGAAGTGGGCAGAGATTTTAACTCAGGACGTTAGGGTTGTTAACGTTTAGTGAAAATATGAGTTCGAGAACGTTAGTGACAATCAACTTTCTCACTAACGTTCCTAAGTAAAAGCCACGTTAACCTCAACGTTAGTGGCACAAACGTTGCCACCAACGTTGCCTCTAGGTCCTTCGCACACGTTATTGGGACTTAACTTTCCCAATAACGTTGAAAAGCCCCCATTGCTCCTACGTTAGAGCCCACGTTAACTTAGTTAACGTGGCTCTTTAACGTGGGCTTGCCATCCTTCGAGAACGTTAGTGACATTCAACATTGTCACTAACGTTGGCCATCACCTTCTTCTCTCACGTTAGCCTCCACGTTAACTAAGTTAACGTGGTAGTTAACGTGGCTCCTTGGGGTTGTGTGGTTGGTTCCAACGTTAGTGGCAATGTTGGGTGTCACTAACGTTGTCGACCACTCTTGCCTCTTCACGTTAGCTTCCACGTTAACCACAAGTTACCTCCCATTCCTTGCTTCCTTTGGTCCTGAAATCAGGCAATAGAGTGCATCAAAGTTCTAGTCCAAGTCATGAGTAATGCAGAATACAATTTGTCACTAAACTTTTGCAAAATCCTCATGAAATCATGTAAAATGCACAATGTATGCTTGAATCAAGGTGTAAGTGAATATCTACCCAAAACTAGCTTATTTCCTAAGAAAATGCATGAAACTATCCTAAAAACAGTAAAGAAAAGGTCAGTGAAACTGGCCAAAATACCCTGGCATCAGTGTGGTTGCTTATAACTGTTTTATCTGTTATCAGCTGTGAGTTGATTATGAATGATTCCGTCTATTAATCCAAATGTTTTCAAAAAAAAAAAGTACCTCGCTAACTAACTACGCTTTTAACAACGAATCAAGCTCATATAATAAATAATAGATAATATATAGGATGACAAATTGGTAGCACTCAGTTTCTGGTATGTCCTAGGCGTACTGAAAATTGGATCGTTACACGGGGCAAACCACTGCAAGAGTCCTTTGACTTGCATGGCGGCACTAGCAACCCACTGCAAGAGTCCTTTGACTTACAGGGCGGAGCTAGTCTGCCCAACACACTCACTGTAAGAGTCCTTTGACTTACAGGAGCATATGCTAGTTATGTATTTTCTCCATACCTCTGTAAGAGTCCTCTTACTTACAGAATAGTATTATAGCTAAGTATCCCAGGGAAGTGCTCTTAGTGGTCGTACCACCATCTATCTGGCTGCCTTCACGCAGCAGATCATTACATAATCATTCTCTTTATCATCATTCATTATCATTCTCATTATTCATCATTACTTTCACATTCTTATGCAGTACCTCTTTCTTTCTCTATTCAATCATACTATATAAACTTTACATCTTTTACTTTTGCAATATCTTGGCTCAAGCCATTTCTCTTTACCATTCGGTCATAAAAATCTCAATCATCAATTCAGTTCATAATCTCTGCTATGGCAATCTTGAGTCAAGCCAACTTTAAAACTATCTTTCATTTTAGTTCTCTATCAAAGACTCAAGAAAGTCATTTATTTTTAAATTCATTAAACACTTTTCAAAACATAACCTTTCATTAGAAGTAATCAAATAAAACTCTTTCTCAAGTTTACTAACTTCACAAAGATTCAAAAATCATCTCTCTTACTATTCAAATTCAAATATTATTATTTCACCAAATTTCTAAAAAGGTAATCCTTTATTTCAAGCCCAAAACATAACTCTTTCTATATTGAATCAAATTCAAAACATAATTTCTTTTTTAAATAATTCAAGTTCGAAACATAATTCCTTTCCTTGGTAAACTGAACTCAAAATATTTTAACTCTTTTCTAAACTAAATAAAGCTCAAGTGATATAATTTTCCAAATTCAAAACTTCTAAAATAATTTTTCAAATGAAACCTCGGATTTTTATAAAATTTTGACAGCACTTCCCCTAAAACTCGGACCTAGCCACCCTTACGAGTTCCCTCTTTCTCCACAAATCACTAGTCCTTTTCCCAACAATTTTCAAATAGATAATTCTCAATCAATCAGACATTAACAATTCATAATATTTAACAAATCAATCATACTCCACAATTCCAACAAATCCATCAATCCAACTCCAATCTCATCAATTCATATTTACTTTTCACATATCATGGAATCCTTTCAAAATTAAACTCAATCAACTAGTAATCCCAAAAATCAGCCTTTCATAATTCTAATTATTTTAATGTCATTTACTCTTTAGCACAGTTACTATTTAGTTTTAAAAGTCAAATTTGAAGAGAATGATTTAGTAATCAAACTTCAATCTTTTAACTGCTCTCAAACTTAATTCTAATTAATTATAAATCAACTTTAGCAACCATCAAAGCCAATTCCAATCAGTCGTTATTAGTATCACAGTCGTTCCGTTACATCAGATAACTAAAAACAACAACAAGCACTTATTCTTAATAATCAAAATACAGCCACAACTTAGCCAGAATTAATCTTACCAATTAATCAATCACTCACAGCAACAGAACCAGTCACAATCACAGCCTTAATCTAAACTCCATTCATCAATTATCAAAACGCCAGATTTTTAATAATTAGCTCAACATTTTTCATCTTAATAAGTAACATTAAATAAATCATTCACAACCCCATTTCAACTAATTTTAACCCGTCACAAGTCCATTTCACAGCCATTCCAATATACCAAAATTCCAATTCAATATCAAACAATTCAAAATAACTCACTTAAGATCAAAATCTCAGCCAACTCATCATAAAAAAAAATCAGTAATTCAAAGTACAATTCACAACCAGATTTCAACCAATCCAGCAATATCACATAAGATCAGAATTTCCAACAAATCCACTACCGTTACACTATATCAAATAACCAGCACATTATTCAATTTAATATAAATCCGTCAAAGATCAGAATTTCAGTCAGTTTGCAACCATCAAGCAAATCAGCCTAAGGCAACCAGCTCAACATAATCAAATAACAGGATTCTCAATAATTCTAAACAATTAGAAAATCGGTAATAGTTACAGCCTCAAATCAAAATCAATATCTCCAGTTTAATCACCATTCACAACCACATTTAATTTGAATTATAACTCAAAAAAATCACAATAGCTAACCATTCTCAAACACATTTCAAGTCATTATTGTCAATTAAGAAATTCTTAACTATTATTAACCATTTGCACTTATCCAATAACTTTGTAGGTATTCTAAATTAAAAATGTTAAATCCCCTACCTCAGAGTGTCAAAATTTGCAGAATTTAAATGTGACACACCCAGTATTCCAAATCCACAGCAGCAGCGGTAGATTTGGCATCTCTGATTGACAACAGCGGCATTGTGTCAGACTTTCGCACCTGCTCTGTTCCTATGGCAGCCACAGTGGTGGTCCTGGGCAGCTCCGGTGGCAGTGGGAAGCTTCAGTGTCAGCCAAACGGTGATGGTAATGGATCAGAATGGATCTAGAGCAAGGACAGAGCAACAAAACCAACAGTTCCAACAGTGGCGGTGGCTTCCTCTCAGATTCCATTCGGTCCTCCAGCGATGATGTCTGGTGATGTAGCGGCTCGGCGACGGCAAAACGGCGGTGGTCAGTGGCGCGTTAGCGGCGACTGGATGCAGCTCCTCAATGTCTCTTCCTTGCCTTTGTTGCTCCTCCCTCATGGCTCTTTGGTCTTCTCTAATTTCATGGAGGAGGTTGGAATGCTCTTGGTGCTCCACCCTTAGTTGTCCCATGTTGGAACTCAATTCTCCTAATGAGGTGTTGATTTTCTCCTAATAGTTTTGTGGAGGAAAGTGCATCCTTTGAGGAATCTCAGGGATTTCATGATGAGGAATTTCCTTATGCTCTTGTTGAGGTCCATGAGTGGGCTCTCTTGTTTACTCCATCCTTTTCTTAGTGATGGGCTTGTCCTCTTCAATGAGGGTGTCTTCCTGTATGACAATTCCAACTGAATTGCAGAGGTGACAAATGAGATGAGGGAAGGCTAACCTTGCCAAAGTAGAGGACTTGTCTGCCACTTTGTAGAGTTCTAGGGATATGATCTCATGAACTTCTACTTCCTCTCCAATCATGATACTATGGATCATGATGGCCCGGTCTATAGTAACTTCAGACTGGTTGCTAGTAGGAATGATTGAGCGTTGGATGAATTCCAACCATCCCCTAGCCACGGGCTTGAGGTCAAGCCTTCTTAGTTGAACCGGCTTGCCTCTTATGCCTCTCTTCCATTGAGCGCCTTCCACACAAATGTCCAAGAGGACTTGGTCCAACCTTTCATCAAAGTTGACCCTTCTAGTGAAAGGGTGAGGGTCTCCTTGCATCATTGCCAAGTTAAATGCTAACCTCACATTTTCTGGACTAAAATCCAAGTAATTCCCCCGAACCATTGTGAGCCAATTCTTTGGGTTCGGGTTCACACTTTGATCATGGTTCTTAGTGATCCATGCATTAGCATAGAACTCTTGAACCATTAAGATCCTAACTTGTTGAATGGGGTTGGTGAGGATTTCCCAACCTCTTCTTTGAATCTCATGTCGGATCTCCGGATATTCACTCTTTTTGAGCTTAAAGGGGACCTTGGGAATCACGTTTTTCTTGGCCACAACTTCATAGAAGTGGTCTTGATGGACCTTTGAGATGAATCTCTCCATCTTCCATGACTCAGAGGTGGAAGCAATTGCCTTCTCTTTCCTCTTTCTAGAGGTTTCTCTGGCCTTAGGTGCTATTAATGGTTATGGAAAAAAAAAAAGCTTAGCTTTTCCCACACCAAACTTAGAGATTTGCTCATCCTCGAGCAAAAGAAGAAAGAAAGGAGTAGAAAAAGAAGAAATAGAGGAGATGGAGTTGAGTAGAGGTTTCGGCCAAGGGGGTAGTAGTGTGTATGTTGGTGAAAATGAAGGTGGTAAGGAGGGGGTATTTATAGGGTAAGGGAGAGAGGGTATTCGGTCATGTGTGGGTGGGTTTGGGAGGAAAATGGTTTGATTTGAATGGTGAGGTAGGTGGGATTTTATGATGGATGGATGTGAGTGGTGAAGAGGTTGTAGGGAAGAGGGTAGGATTTGATAGGTGAGGGGTTTTTTGGGGAACAGGTATTGAGGTGATTGGTCAATGGTGGGTGG
>NC_029787.2:59514364-59541016 GCF_000816755.2 Arachis ipaensis | reverse complement strand
GGTGGGGTAGGTGGGGATCCTGTGGGGTCTACAGATCCTGAGGTGTCAAGGAAATTGAGTCCCTGCACCATTCTAGCGTTTAAACACCCATTCTGTGCTAAATCTGGCGTTTAACGCCAGCTCTGCTACCTTTCCTGGCGTTGGTGATGGAGGGATGCACTTCTGCAACAAACAACTCGAGACACTCCTTCTCAGATATGGAGTAAAGCACAAAGTGGCAACTCCATACCACCCACAGACCAACGGGCAAGCTAAAATCTCCAACAAAGAGCTAAAAAGAATCCTTGAAAAAACTGTTGGAAGCTCAAGAAAGGATTGGTCTAAGAAGCTGGATGATGCACTATGGGCCTACAGAACAGCCTATAAGACTCCCATTGGGATGTCTCCATACCAACTGGTATATGGCAAGGCTTGTCACTTACCAGTTGAACTTGTGCATAGAGCATTTTGGGCTCTAAAAATGTTAAACTATGATGAGCAAGCTGCTAGAGAAAAGAGATTAATACAACTCAATGAGTTGGAGGAGTTCAAAAATCAAGCATATGAGAATGCAAAAATCTACAAAGAGAACACAAAAAGGTGGCATGACCAAAAGATAGCAAGAAGGATGTTCACTGAAGGACAGAATGTGTTACTCTACAACTCAAGACTCAAGTTCTTCCCTGGGAAACTTAAGTTTCGATGGTCAGGACCTTTCACTATACTCAAGGTGTTTCCCTATGGTCATGTGGAGCTCATGGAGGACAAGACTCAGAGAACTTTTACTGTCAATGGCCATAGACTCAAACACTACTTGGGAGGCTTTTTAGAGGAGCAGAGAGTGAGCTACCAGCTCAGCTAAAGAAGAAGGAATGTCAAGCTAATGACAATAAAGAAGAGCTAGTTGGGAGGCACCCCAACACTTTATCCTTTTTTATTTAATTGCTTTTCTTAGAAGTAGTTTAAAACCTATTGCTTTAGATAGTTTAATTTTCAGTCTAACATTTGTGCTACATTACCAAATTAGGATTTGTTTACAATTGTAGATTAGAAAGTTTAATATTAGCTTTGGTAGCTAGATTTTCTTTACACTCTTTTATTTCTTTCTATTCTGGAATTGTAACTTGATGAAGGCATAACTCATAATGAGTGAATGGGCTGAGAACTAGCTAAATTGCTAAGTTTGGTGTGGCCACCACCAAGGATCATCTAGCAGTCCAAGTCACCCAATTCAAAAGTACTTAATATTTTGGGTAAGAACATGAACGTGGTTTAATAAGTTCAAAGGAATTGGAATCAAAATAAAATGAAAAGATTGATGTTACTCCATTCTTATGAACACATTAAATACACAATGATGGAACTAATTTATTAAGATGCCAAAGGATTAAGTTTGGTGTCCCAAGGGACACCCATTAGTTGCAATCCAAATCACTCTTGATAAAAAGGAATGTGAAGGGGTTCTTTTGTCATTACTAATAGATTCAATTTCAATTGCAGGAGAGAAGATAGGGCCCACATGGTAAACAACTCACAAAGCAAGGAAGTCAAAGTGTACTTGCACTTTGGAACTCAACACATGCAGAAGACATTGTGAGAAAAGAGTTGGCGCCTCTTCCCATGCTAGGCACCACTCCCCAAGTGGGAAAACATTTAACTCTTTGTATTTCCCACTCTTCGAACCACATCATTCACCCATTATAAAAGCCTCACCTCCCCATCTCCTCTCCCACTTCAACATTCCCCAATCACACACGAAGAGCATACACCCCTCACCTTCTTTTCTCTTTTCATCTTTTACCGTCTCTTTCCTTACTTTCTTTCTTCTTTTTCTTGATTGGGACAATCAAGTCCTAAGTTTGGTGTTAGAGCAAAACCTTGTTTTGCTTGCTCTTTCTTGCAAACCCCATTTTTTTACAACCTCAAAACACACTCTCTCAACCTAATGGCACCACCAAAAAGCTCAGCCTCAAAGAAAAGAAAAACCAAGGAACCAACCTCTGGATCCTCAAGCTCCTTCAATGACTACAAGTTCCTCTCTGCATTCAACCAAAATCAATTCTATGGTTGGGTGAGTGAGAGGGAGATCATTCCAGAAGTCGGGTTTCAACTAGGGAGGAATGAGTATATTGAAATCAACATTGAGATCAACAATAGGGGTCAGTCACTTCTATGCAACCCACCAAGGAAAGTGGTAGAGAGCTTGGTGAGATAATTCTATGCTAACGCAGTACCTCAACCAGGGCAACAATATGGCTACATTAGCTATGTAAGGGGGAAGTCCATTGACTACAGCCCCTCTAGCATAGAAAGAATGCTAATGGTGAAGAGGACAAGCTCCACTTGGAGTTATGAAGAAAGAATGAAGCAGCAAGACCCTGGGTTTGATGAGATCCTAAATGAAATTTGTGTGCTGAATGTGCGTTGGATAAATGATAAGGATGGGATACCCAACCAATTGAGGAGATGAGATTTGAACCCCCAAGCTAGAGGGTGGCTAGAATTTGTCACGTCCAACACTTCAGAGGTGACCAAGGAGAGAGCTGTGCACATCTACAGCATCATGAAAGGAGAGAACATCAACGTGGGGAGATGATCGCCAACAACATCAATAAAGTGCTGAAAAGCACCAGTGACAACACAAGGTTGGCATTCCCCAGCATTATACAGAGGCTATATGATGAGGCTGGAGTCGAAAAGATCATTGATGAGGTGCTTATGAAGCAAGACAAGTTCATAACTGCCAAAAAGATGGCCAAGGTGGTGACTGTTCACCCACTCAACAGGGCCAGAGAACGAAGAGCTCATGCTCATGGACCACAACAACAACAAGAAGAGGAAGAGGCAGAAGAGCAACCTCACTCCCTGGCACTCTAACCACCACCACAATACCAATATCAGCAATTTTCATAAGGATTCAACTAGGAACAATTGTAAGGAGATGTACACCAAATGAAGGGAGACCTACACCACTTGAGGGAAGATGTCAACCAACTCAAGGAGACTCAGTAACAACAATAGAGCCAAGTCAACCAGAATATTCAACAACTCCAAGGGGGTTTTGAGAACCTCAAGGAGCCGCAAAAAATTAGATTAACTGGGGAGAGATGCAAGGTAGCTTAGGAATAATTTTGGGACGATAATTACAAAAAATGGAGAGTCTCACTGAATTCAGACACCTTTATGAAGCAAGGACTATAGCCAGAGGGGAATATGATTGCTATGCACAAACAAAGTTGAGCTACATGTGCAATGCAGTAGCTAACATGAACCCCAATTACCTTACCTATATGCAGAAATTGGAGGAACTCAGCTCAAGGCAAGAAGAAATAGCATACCAACACAAGGAGAATGTAAAATCTTACATGAGGAGGCTAGGATTTTGGAAGCCCAAGGATGCCAAAGCACAAGAAGAGCTTTTGTTGATTTACTTTTTGAATAAATAATCATGGTAGGATAGTTTATGTTTTATGCTTAGTTTTAATTCCTGTTTGAAGTCTTTATGAGTTTTTTTTTACAAGAAAGAAAATGCCATGTATTTCAAGTCTTCATTTCAACATAAATAAAAGTAGAGCTTGTCCCCATAAGAGTTACTGTGAGTTGTGCAAAAACAATAAGAGAGACCAAGACCAAGAGAGATCATCAAACAAACTAATAAATAAGAAACTAAGTGTAGAACCTTTGATGAACTAAAAAGAAAATGAGTCATGGAGAGCAACTAGTCCTAGAAGGTATAACAAGAGAAGGTTAAGGGGTGTTCTTTGAATATCCATAGAACCAAGAGGTAGTAAGCAATAAAGGCCCAAGGCTCTGAGCATCAACTACTGGGATGGAAAAAGAAACATTAAAAAGCTCAAAAAGAATTAAAGATCTTAGTAGATGCTTGTGGTGAAGATGTGTCAAGAAGAGACCTGGGCAAGTAAATTCTTAGGGGTGTCTCAACACCTGGTACCCTAAAACCAACTGGTTTGGGAGTGCTAATTGAAAGCCTAATTAAAGGGTTGTCTTGAGACAAAACACTTAGAGTCGTGGTCAAGAAAGCAAAACAACCCTTGCTACTTCAAGGTGACAATCAATAGAAAGGACCCCTAAAATCTATACCTGAAAGAACCCTCAAGGATCCAATGGCTTTTCATGACATTAAAACATTCATACATGTGTTGAACACTTAGTTTTACTCTTAGTTGTATTGCAATCATTCAAAGCCAAGGCCTCACGTTATAAAGGCTTACTCACATTGATTTTCTTGGGACAAGAAAAGCTTAAGTTTGGTATTGTGATGACTTGCATCATCTACCCTTCTTTCTTGCATAAAGAAGACCATAAAAGAGCATAAATCTCATTTGATCAGTACAATTCATGCATTATTTGATGAATATTATGGTACACTACTTTGAGATGAGTTGTGCTGAATTTCAGGTGAAGAAGGCATCAAAAATGGGTAGAAGACAAACAAGAAGCTGGGCGTGTGAAACTAGCGTGCCACTTGGGAGCAAACGCCACAAAAATACACTGGCATGGCACGCTAGGAGCTAGGCGTGGCACACCAGTACTAAATTCCAAAGGGGAGATCCAAGCATGCATGTGGGCGTAGCATGCCAGGGACTGGACGTGGCACGCTAATACAAAATTCCAGAGAGTAACAATGGAGGAAATGAAAGGGGCGTGGCACGCCAGGTTGGACGTGGCATGCCTAACCCATCAACTACTATGGGCGTGCCACTTGAGCAAGGGGGCGTGGCATGCCAACTCGCCATTCCAAGAAGAACCTCCACTATGGCATGCCACTTGGTATCGAAGGCGTGGCACGCCAGCTCCAAGAAGTCACTTGGGCGTGCCACTTGAGAACCCAGGCGTGGCACGCCAACCTCTCAACCTCACTTAGGCGTGCCACTTGAGCAACCAGGCGTGGCACGCCAATGAACAAAGATAACAAAAGCAAGGACTGGGTGTGCCACTTGTTATCGAAGGCGTGGCATGCCAACCCAAGAATCTCACTATGGCGTGCCACTTGAAGGCCGAGGCGTGGCACGCCAACTACTAGAACCAAGACAAGATCATTAGCATGGCACACCAGCCTTTAGGCGTGGCACGCTGTTACAAGTTTCCAGAGAGGATGAAGGAGGGCAATTACATTGGGCGTGCCACTTGGTATCGAAAGCGTGGCATGCCACTCAGTATTCTTCACTTAGGTGTGCCACTTGAATCCCAGGCGTGGCACGCTAGTGCCATTCAGAGAGCAAAGAAGCATTGGGGCGTGCCACTTGAGTTTGTGGTGTGGCACGCCAAACAGAGGAACCTCTCACTCATAAAGGGGCGTGGCACGCCAGACCCTGGGCGTGCCACGCTAGTTCAAGTTTCCAGAGGCAAAAAGAAGTGGAAAAGGCAAAGGGCGTGCCACTTGAGTTCGAAGGGGTGACATGCCAACACAAGAATTTCACTATGGCGTGCCACTTGAAGGGCTGGGCGTGGCACGCCAAGCTAAAAGCAAAGAGCACGTGACACGCCACTAGAGCGCCAATCACACGCCAGCAGGGAGATCACACTTATTGAGCTTCTTTTCCCTCCAAAATGTAATTTTTCTTTTTTCACTTTTGTAATTCTTTTATTTTACTAGGAGTAGTATAAATACCCCCGAGGAGTACTGAAGAAGGGGTTTAAGCAGTCAGTTTTAGATCCACTTTTACACTTCACTTTTGAGTACTGTTTGAGCTATGAGTAGCCACTACAAGAAAACAGCTCTATTGCCATGCTTTTAAAGCGTCGCGAAAAGCTGAAAAAATCGTGGCGATAGCTTTTTTGCCACGCTTTTTGAGCTACCGCCTCGCTTTTGAAAGGGTGGCCTATCAAAGGGTGGCAGTTGCTCTATTGCCACGCTTTTGGTGACCTATCGCCACGCTTTATTTTTTGCCACGCTTTTGCAGATTGCCCCGCTTAAAAAGCGTGGCCATATGCGAGGGATACAGCCACGCTTTTAAAGCGTGGCCATAGAGAGATACGGCCACGCTTTTAAAGCGTGGCGATAGCAGGAGATACGGCCACGCTTTTAAAGCGTGGCGATAGCGGGAGATACGGCCACGCTTTAAAAGCGTGGCGATAGAGAGATATGGCCACGCTTTAAAAGCGGAGCGATAGCCTTGTCAATTTTAAAAAAATAAATCTTTTTTTTATTTTCAATCCTTTTTTATTACCAAACCTATAAATATAGTATGTAATTTTTATTACAAGATAAATTAAACAGTAATTAGTGACAATTTTTGGTATAATTGTTTTATACATTAATCCTTATACAAAACTTTCCAGGTTTTTTCAGTAACAAAAAACCCTTCAACCTCCTATCCAGCGGAAATTCACTAAGTAAGCAAAACGCATGTATAATTAAAAAAGCAATGGAAAATTAATAGCAGGTCTGAGGTCTCAAGATCACCTCAGGGTCCCTCATTTTCTGTATTTTATATTTTTCTTACAACCTTGTGCCCAACAAGTACATAATCGAGCTCAATATTCCCCTCTCAGAATGATTACCAGCAATGTTTGGTGGAGCTGAAAAAAAATAACACCAACATCAACAAAATGATTTCATTTCCTTTTCACTGAACATAATAATGAAAATGCCCTCTGCTTAAAACTAGTTGGAACCCAGTTAATATTTTCTCATCCACCAGCATTGCCCTCGGCTTAAAACTAGTTGGAACATTCACTGGTTGAGCCTGTAATGCAAGATATATATCCAATGCCTAATAATACTTCAAAGCAAACAAAACATCATCCGATGTACTTCGAATTTTAGATCCAAAAACAGCAGAGTCCCATTGTTTTAACCATAAGAGTACATGTCTCAAACAATAAACAAATCAATTAATGGGTACAAAAGCAAATTGTTAAAAAAAATAAAGAAAAAAGTAGAAAAAATGTTTATATCTTCCAACTATAACTCTTGTAAGTAATTTGTTCCAGAGCAAAATTTCATACTAGAGATGTACCTTACGATTTGTTTGTTCATCACTAAGAAGCTCAGTAAATGACTTTGGTGCATATTTATCTACCCAAAGTTGCTATTGTAAGTAAATGACTTTGCTCATGCACCATTCAAGATCCTCATATTTGACTTGTAATACCACTAATAACAAAATTACTTATTCTGTGTGATTATTGTATACCTGAAGGTTCCAATAATCGGAAGCCCCTTTAGCACAGCTACTCTTCTCTTCATCAGGAGAACTGCTGCAGCACCATCACTAACTTGGCTAGCATTGCCTGAAATTAAAAATAAGAACTGAGAACAAAAATATGAAAAGAAATTTAAACTATAACAAACTTAACATTAACAGATTTCTTCAGCACATGCTGTTGTTGAACCATCTTTCTGGAATGCAGGCTTTAGCTTTTCTAGATCCATCAAAGTTGAGTTAGGCCGGATACCATCATCAGCCGAAACTATAATTTGCTTCTCCTCTCCAGTTTTTGGATCCACAATCTACAGATAAAACCATTAATAGTTTAGTACAATAGTACTATAACAATTCAAAATTTGCAATGAAACTTACATTGGAAGTTAGAACTTACCTTGGTAGAAATTGGTATAATTTCATCTTTGAATTTACCAGATACTCAAAGGCCAATGTAGACGGATTCATCAGCCAATTTGACATGAAGTGCATCTTTGTCTATGGTTGAGTACACAGCCACACAGGGTATTCCCAATTCATGAGCAGTGCGAATAGCACGAACCGGGATTTTGCCTCTGTTAGCTACCAGGATCTTGTCACCCTGGCAGGTAGCATGGAGTGCCCCAGAAAATTTACCTTAGTTGCACCTAAAACTGCATTGTGAATTCTTGATTCCTCTACTTGTCCCTGCATACATGCCCTTTATTTTCATTTCCCATTCAAGATCAGATTCAGATTTAGAAGGACGTAAAACATGAAAATTAAATCTAAGTAATCAAACAATGATGCATTTAGTTCAAGTAATTGGAATTTAGAAGCATGGAGAAGTGGGTGCTTATTGGGATATGGTAAAGAACAAAAAAAGAAAGGATGTGAAGATAGGGGCAACCACTTACCATACCACTTGGCGAGTTCATCATTGGCAGGAGTGACAGCAGTAGCAGCTTTCTTTGAAGGAGGAGGTGGTGCTGCCTTCTTCTTACCAAAGAGAGCCAGTGGAGAGTATAAGTACTCAAAACTCGAAAGAATTCCTATCTTACCACTGAGAAAGATAAGAGAGGAAAAAACAAACCTTGCCCTTCAGTATCACGACATTGAAATTGCTGCTGGTCCTCCTCAAAGGAAGTGGTAAAGCTGATCATGTTACACCAAATCAAAACCGTCCAAATCCATAATTTGATAAAGAACAAATAAATCTCTAAAACAGATCAAAATTTGCACAATTAAAATCGGAACCAAATAAGAATAACAAATCAGCAATAATCAGAACATGTTTCAATTAAAATTAGAATAAATAAAAAACAAA
This sequence comes from Arachis ipaensis, assembly GCF_000816755.2. Taxonomy (NCBI): domain Eukaryota; kingdom Viridiplantae; phylum Streptophyta; class Magnoliopsida; order Fabales; family Fabaceae; genus Arachis; species Arachis ipaensis. The sequence goes on along the minus strand of NC_029787.2, from coordinate 59,532,562 downwards.
CAAGGAGAACAAAGCAACAATAATTAGAACATGTTTTAATTAAATTCAGAACAAATCAGACCCAAACTTGGAGAACAAATTCAGAAAAAATCACACCACAAAATCTTCTCAACAATATGAAAAAAATTCTGGTCCTGATCAGCTTCCAGATGGTGTTTGTGTTAAGGAAAAATCTGAAAAGGAAAAGACAATGAAATATTGAAACTTTTGGGAAATCTATCTATCTCATTACAGCATATTTTTTCAACTTAGTTCACAACATTTATATTGTTAGCTTCTAAAATAGTTTCATTGCTTCTAATATTATAGCATAGTATGCACTCTATGTCAAAGTAAAATTTCAATAACTGCACGCTGGATAAAACTAAGTTCAATCAGCACACTGTAGCAATATTCCATTCCATCATTACTACACATGTTAAATCACAATTATGGGATTTCAATGAAAGAAATATGCAAAGAAAGCAACAAACATTTGCGGAGAAGAAACGGTACCTGATGAAGAGGAGGCAGTGCAGATGGTGGAGGTGGGGCCCGCACCAGGGAATGAGGTCATCAAAGGAGATGTGATTGGGAACGGTGAGAATGAAGACAAGAGAAGAGCGAAAGCTAGGGCTTGGGATCGAGGATTGAGATGAGCTCCAGAACAAATGGAGAACCACGCTTTGCTCCCTGAATTTAGGGCTCGAATCTTCATCGTTCTCGGAGAAGATGGATTCAGGGTCCAGAGGCTGCTCCGATTCGACTGAGTGAACTCGGGGGAAGACACCACCAGAGAGACTTGCGACGGAGGGTTTGCGATGGACAGTGTGCGACGAGGGAGTCACCACCAGAGAGAATCACCGCCGAAGGAGCAGCAATGATGGGAGTGCCGGAAGAGAGAGTGACGACGGAGGCATCGCGAGCCCCGGCGATGTTCTTCGGAGGGCTGGGGTTCTTCGCGGAGTGCTGGGGTGAGGACTGGGTTTCTTTGAAGCTTTTAGGGTTCTGGCCTTCTGTGTTCTTTGAAGAGAAAGGGGGTTTTGAATGATGAAGGAGATAAACAGCGTTTTGAATGAGGAAGTAAAACGGAGCATTTTATTTTGTACGAGGACCTTTTGGCCACGCTTTTAAACCATGCCAAAAGAGTTGTAAGAAACGGCCACGCTTTTAAAACGTCTCTATAACGAAACTCTGTCGCCACGCTTTTAAAATGTCCCTGTTTCTATTTATGGCCACGTTTTTTAAGCGTGGCAGAAAAAAAACGTGGCCATATCTCAGCTCAATTGCCACCCTTACAAAAGCGTGGCCATAGACCCCTTTTGCCACGCTTTTGAAGCGTGGCAAAAAAAAGTGGCCAAATCTCTAATCAATCGCCACCCTCGTAAAAGCGTGGCCATTGACCACTTTTGGCCATGATTTTGAAACGTGGCAAGAAAAAAGTGTGGGCATAGGCCTTTTTTCTTGTAGTGAGCTAACTTCCCTCTCATTGAGAGAGGGAGCTCTGTTGTACTTGATGGATTGATAATAGTGAAATTCTTCTTCTCTTCATCTTCTCTTTGATTTTCTAGAAGGAATTTCGTTCTTAATGCTTTGTGTTCAATTATCTTGGAAAAGAGATTGAATGCAATTGGGTTTCATGGGAACCTTGGGAAAGGAAACATGAAACCATGCTTGAAATCCCTTCTCACACCTGAGTAGAATCTGGGTTTTGGTGTTTGGATATGTGACATATAATCCTCCCTCTACTTGGACCTACAATGGTGTGTGGCATAATTAGGGACCAAGCTTATCTCTCTTCATGAGCAATTAGACCAAGGAATTGGCTATTGATCAAGATCTGAGAGATTGAGTCACCAAGGGATTGGGGCTCAATCAATCATGATTGCTAAGAGGTCAATGAGTTGCATGATTGAAGAGGATATAAGCTAGATTTGATCCAAAGAGACAACATCTCCCAATCTCAATGAATTTCCCCATTCTTATCTATCCATTTCTTTATAGCTTAATTTTACATTCAGTAATTCCCCATTCCCGTTTACATTCAAGTCATTTATGATTCTGCAATTTACATTCAGCCATTTCTGTTTCTGCACTTTATTACCTTTCTTTATATTCTAGTCATTTACATTTATGTCATTTACAATTCTGCACTTCACAATCTTATTGATCCGCTTGACTAATTCATCAATTAATTAAAACTGCTCGAATTTGCCAATCTCTGGGGATACGATCCCACTCCACTGTGAGTTATTACTTGACGATAATTTTGGTGTGCTTGCCAAAAGAACTAATTCACCAATTTTTGAATGGGGGTGTGAATTTTAGTCATCAATGATGGTCTTCCTGAGTCATTGGGGGGCATTTCCAGGATGTAGAAATCAATGGGAAACGTGAGCCCCTTAATGTTCACTAGTACATCTTTAGCAATTCCAACTACTGTAATAATGCTTTTATCTGCTAACACAAAACGAGCTGCCGATCTTTTTAAGGGAGGGAGCCTCAAATTATCATATATAGACAAAGGCATTGCTAACACATGCTCCTAAATCACACATACAGTCAGAAAATATCACACTCCAATGGTACAGTTAACCATACATGGACCTGGATCACTACATTTTTCAGGTATATTTCCCATTAAAGCAGATATAGAACTACCTAAAGGAATAGTTTCTAATTCATTAATTTTATCTTTATGTATGCACAAATCTTTTAGAAACTTTGTGTATTTAGGTACCTGTTGAATAACATCAAAAAGGGGAACAGTTACCTCGACCTTTTTGAATATTTCTACCATTTTGGGGTCAAGTTCCATCTACTTTCTAGTTTTCCTTGCAAGTTATGGAAATGGAATAGGAGGGGCACGATTTGTAGCTTTAGCATCCCTTGGTGCTTCATTCTGCGGCTGAGCTTCTTCTTCTTCAACTATGTCTTGTACGTCCTCTTCTTCTGCAGCTTCTTCCACTTCCACCACATCCTCTGTCGGCACATTTTTTGGTGGGTTTGGCTCCTCATGGTTCCTCTTCTGTAGTGTGGTTATGGACCTTAGAGTGATGGCATTGATGCCACCCTTGGGATTAGGCAGTGGTTAAGAAGAAATTCTATTACAGCTTGAAGGTTGATGTGTAGAATTAAGTGAGGAATCCATCCGGGAGATGAGAGCTTATAAAGTGGCAGTTAAGCCGTTCAGACTAGAGTTAAATGTCTTGTTGTCCTTGTGCAAGAGAACGGAGCATCTCTTTATTTGATGAGAAATTAGAATAAGCAGTCTGAGAAACTTATTGTTGGGTTTGCTGGGGTCCTTGTGGTTGTCTTAGGTGAGGTGCTCTGTAAAGTTGGTTCTGATTCTGTTGTCGGTTGTTGTTATTATTATTCCACCTCTGGTTTTCATTATTGTCTCTGCCTCCTCTGTTAAAGTTATCCCTCTAGCCATGGTTAGAATTATCTCTCCAGCCTTCGTTGGAATTGTCCTGCCATCTATGGCTATTGTTGCCACCTTGGTTGTAGTTGCCACCTTGTTGATTGTATCCTTGATTCGGGCGGTCATAGAAGTTGTGAGTGGCTGCCACAGTGTTATCTTCCTGGAGCTGTGGGCATTCATCAGTATAATGACTATAATCAGCACAGATCCCGCATACTCTTTATGGAACTAACTATTGGCTTTGTTGTGGTGAAGGCTGAGCTTGTTGCGCTTGTTGTTGATTCAACTGCATCTGCTTCAGTAGGTTGGTCATTTCATATATACTCTGGATGAGAGCAGTAGTCTCTTTGCTAGTGGAAATCTCTTCAGCAGCTTTGGGGTTGCGCCTCTGTCTGTTATTCCTAGTGGACTCAGATAAGTCCCTGATCAGTTGCCATGCTTCATCTGTGGTTTTGTACTTTTTCAGAGAACCATTATTGGCACCTTCCAGTGTAGTCTTATCCTGGGGGTTCATGCCTTGGGTGAAGTAGCTGATCAATACTAGTTTACCAATCATGTGATGGGGACATGCGTCCAGGAGATTGTTGAAGCGCTCCCAATATTCAAAGAGAGTCTCTGATTTACCTTGAACAATGCAGGAGATCTCATTTCTCAGTCTATTTGTGACTTTAGCTGGGAAGTATTTTTCCAAAAATTCTCTCCTAAGCGTATCCCAGTTGGTAACAGTTGCTTCAGGTTGGGAGTTGTGATGACAAGTCAACTTAGCCTAGTTTTACTAGTCTTTTTCTTTGATTTCAATAAGTTTTATGCACTTTCTTGCACTATAAGTTAGTAATTTGGATTGGAAGTGCATAGTTTCTTTGAATCAATCAACCACCCTTTAATTGATACAAAATCATGAGGTTTAAGCTAAATTTAATTGATAATTAATTGATTTATAAACCTTATGAATTTTGTGATACTTTGATTGGTTGTTTTGATTACTTGTAGGTGAAGAAAAGAAAGAAACAAGGGAATCGTGGCCTAAGGAAGGAAAAAGCGTGGCCCATGACCATTTGTTCCTTGGCATCATGAACTGACATGCATTAATGCTTGTGCATGCATCATGGCATTACATGAATGAACGTTCAAAGTTCATTAATTAGCATTGCTATAAAAATTAATGCATGTATAAAGCATTTGATCATTAAAGAATGAATGCTACGTTAATACATTGGCATTAATTAATAAAGCCAATAAACGCATGCAATATTAAAGCCAAATTGGCTAAAGAACATATCAAGCCCTTTCAACGTTAATGCAATTGGCTTTATTAATTAATTAATGAATACATGCATGATTTTTAATTGCCAATGAACAAATGAATGAATATTAGCATTCATTGGCATAGCACATGCACCAGGGGAGGCCAACGTTTGAGACCAAGTTTGCCTCAAACTTGGAGGCAAACATTGGCATGGCATATGCACCAGGGGAAGGCAAAGTTTGCGCCAACGTTTGCCTCAAACGTGAGGTCAAATGTTGGCGCCACAAGAACAAGCAAAAGCACCCCTGGAGTAAACCAACGTTTGCGCCAACGTTTGCCTCAAACGTGAGGTCAAACATTGGTGCCAATTTAGCATGAAGAGGAGTCCCTGATTAATGATTTAATTGAGCCACGTTTGCGCCAACATTTGCCTCAAACATTGGCCAAAGGAGTAGCATGGGAGAACCACGTTTGAGCTCACGTTTGACCTCAAATGTTGGCTCAAACGTGGATGACAGCAACTTGGCCGAGCTGCATAATGCCACATACGAAGACGTTTGAGTCAACGTTTGCCTCAAACGTTGACTCAAACGTAAATGGTCCATGGTCCGGTTCACAAGTGGATTTCTTTCCAACACCAAGGGCAATCAACAGAGGCTATCTTCAATCCAATTCCATCAAGGCCAAGGCCCAAATTCAAGGCTCCATGATCAATTGAAGAAAGTGTATAAATAGATATTAGTTTGATTTAGAAAGACGTCAACTTTTACTTTTGAATTTACTGACTGTAACTTGGACCTGGGAGGAGAATTGAATTTTCTTCCTCTTCGTTTTCTCATTTTCTTTATTGCAATTCTTGCTTGAGTCTTGGGTGTGGAGAATTGAGGAAATTCTGTCTCAATCTCACCTTGAGATCTCTTTCTGTTTCTTTCACTGCACCATTGGAGAATTGAGATTTGAATCCAAGTTTTCTTCTGTTTTGATTTATAATCTCTTGCGATTGAATTCTAAATTTGGATCTAAGAAGGCAGTGAGATCTAGAATTGGTTATCTAGTCTCTTGAGTCCTGAGATCTACATCTTTCAATTTCAATTTCCTTGTTTCATTGCTACACCAAGCTTATTTTCATTTGCATTTAAGATCCGGTTTAATTAAATCCATCTTCTACGTTTCTGTTTGTTGAGATTTACTGTTCTCTTGTTTAATTTTTGCAATCCCACATCCCTGACCCATTTACAATTCAAGCCATTTATGTTTCTTGCACTCTAAGATTCTGCAATTTGCATTTCTTGCGTTCTAAGTTTCTGCCATTTAATTTCTTGTTCTTTAAGATTCAGCACTTTTATTTTCTGTTCTCTTTAATTTCCTACAATTTACCCCTTTCCCTTTACTTTTCATGCAATTTAATTTCTGTTAATCACAAATCACTCAACCAACACTTGATTCACTTGACTAAATCAACCACTAAACTAAAATTGCTCAATCCTTCAATCCCTGTGGGATCGACCTCACTCATGTGAGTTATTATTACATGATGCGACCTGGTACACTTGCCGGTGAGTTTTGTGTCGGATCGTTTTCCGCACATCAAGTTTTTGGCTCCGTTGCCGGGGATTGAATTAGATTGACAATAATTAAGTGAAGTGGAGATCTAGATTAAGCACTTTTTCTCTTTCTTTTTACTAAGCATACTAACTCTTTGAATTTTTGCTTAAGCTAACACTAACTTCACTCTAGCAATAGAGTGTTTAATTCTGGTTCCTGGTTCTATGTTTATGTCAGGAGGAAGAAGCGATGAATCCACACCTTTTGATCTTGAAACAGTTTGGAGGTTGAGAAGAGAACCAAGAAATGGAGGAAAATCTAACAAATCCACAAGTGGGAGTGGCCAACGACAATGGTCAGCTCCAAAGGAGAGTATTGGCTTCATATACATTTGCTAATCCAAGGCATTGTGGGAGTAGCATCCTTACCCCAAATGTCGATGCAAATAACTTTGAATTGAAGCCCCAACTCATCACCTTGGTGCCGAACAACTGTTCTTATAGAGGAGGCCCCTTGGAAGATCCAAACCAACACTTGTCTACTTTCTTGAGGATTTGTGACACTGTCAAAACTAATGGAGTGCATCCTGATAGTTATAAATTGTTGTTGTTTCCATTTTCCCTGAGAGACAAAGCCACTCAATGGTTGGAATCCTTCCCAAGAGACAGTATCAACAATTGGGATGATCTAGTAACCAAGTTCCTTGCCAAATTTTACCCACCTCAAAGAGTTATTAGTTTAAAGACTGAAGTACAAACATTCACACAAATGGATGCTGAACCCTTGTATGAGGCATGGGAACGATACAAAGCTCTAATCAGGAAGTGCCCACCTGGAATGTTCAGTGAATGGGACAGATTGCAGAATTTCTATGAAGGCTTGACATTGAAATCTTCAGCAGGAGGCTCTTTACAACTCATGAAAACTGCAGAGAAAGCCCAAAATCTCATTGATATGGTGTCTAACAACCAGTATTTCTTTGCTCACCAAAGGCAACACCAACCATCACAAAAGAAAGGATTGATGGAGTTGGAAGGAGTGGATACCATCCTAGCTCAAAACAAGATAATGCAGCAGTAGATTCAACAACAATTTGAGCAGATGGCTAAAAAGATTGATAGTCTCCAAGTTGCAGCAGTCAACACAAGCCAATCATCAACCAAATGGGGACAAAATGAAGAAAACCAAGAAGATCAGCAGCAGGAACAACCTCAATATGTGCACAACCAAAGCTCCGGCCAAAATGAAGTCTATGGTGACACCTACAATCCATCCTGGAAGAACCATCCAAACATAAGATGGGGAGATAACCACACTCAAAACCAGCAACCATGGCAACAAAATTCAAACCAAAACAACTCAAGAAACAACCAAAACCACAACCAGCAAAACACTAACCCCAATCCATATAGAAAACCCCAAAATAACCACCCAAATTCTAGCTACTGTCCACCCAATAACCAAACCACTAACCAAAACACCCACATCAACCTTCAACACCCCACAACCATCCACAAACATCACAAGACACTCAAAGGATCTCCAACTTGGAGATATTGATAGAAAAGATGATGAAGCACCAAGACATAATGATGGAGAAACTCACGAAAAATCAAGAGATGGCAAGACAAGATCAGGAAGTAGCAAGGAAAGATCAAGCCATAACAAGTAAAAACCAAGAAGCTTCAATCAGAAATCTTGAGAGGCATATGGAACAAATGGCTAAATGAATTACATAGATGGGTGAGAAGCAATCAAATGCATCCCCTAGTGCCACTCAAGACCACCCAAGGGACAAAGGAAAAGCTACAAAGTGGGAGGAATGCAAAGCAATCATAGTGGGAAGTGAGAAGGAAGCAATCAATCAGGAAGAACACAACAGACAAGTTCCACAAGAAGAGACAGAAGAGAGAAGTGAAGAGGATAGAAAGACCGAGAATGCAAAAAGCTCAAAGAGAGATAAGAACATCCTTGAAATAAAGCTACAAGAGAAGAAGGAAGGGGCACGAGCAGAGCATTGATAGATGTTGAAAAAGGGGAATTGTTGCTGAGAGTGCATGATGAGCACCTAGCATTCCATGTTTTTAAAACCCTGCATGAGCCCACTCAAGAAGAAGATTGTATGAAGGATAAAGCCAGGGATCAAAGCTTGAAGGAGGTAGTCAATGAGTTAGCTCCAAGACTTCTAAATCCATGCTTGAAAGTAGTAAAGATGGCGCAGCAAACCAAAAAAATCAAGAAGGAACTAGATCCAAAACCTCCAGATAAGAAATTCAACATCTCAGATAAGGAACCACCAAGGCAGGGAGTATCTTTTGAGAAAGAAAAGAAGAAGAGGCCAAGAGGGTGGAGAAACAAGAAGATCCCTACTGAAGGCTTTTCACCAGGGGATAAAGTGATGTTGAACACCCAACCAATGAAGGTGTGTCCACAATTATCTGAGTACTATACTGTGAACCGGATCCTTTCACTTGAACACCTAGAAATCATTAAAGAGGAGACCGGAAGGAAGTTCACAGTAAGAGGAGAAAAGCTAAGGCACTATGCTTATCAGCCTCCATGATCAAAGAACAAGATGTCAAGCTAGTGACAATAGAGAAGCGCTTGTTGGGAGGCAACCCAACCTAAGGTAATTTTCTCTTCATAGCTAAGTTAATAAAAGAGTTGAATAGATTTCTCTGTATTGCAAAGAGCTAAGTTTGGTGTTGCACACCAAAATAATTAAGGGGTGAATGTTGGATGCTAAGTTTGGTATTCCACCAAAAATTTCATTAAGAACACATTGCACCCTCAGCATGATCAGTATCGGCTCCAAACCATCAGAGAAACTGCTTAACAATTGTCATGTTTCTAGTTTTTAGTTGTTTTCTAGTTCATAGTTTGTTTTCTAGTTCATAGTTTATTTCCTTAATAAAAGTACTTGATGTTTCATGCATGTATTTATTCTGCTACATATAGAAGTAGGCAAGGAACTAAGTTTGGTGTTCCCATACCAACTTAGGTTCACAGAATCACAAGCATACATGCATGCTAACTGCCTCTCAAGTGCTTGGGGAACAAGCAACTTTCAATATCTTTTGTAGAAAGTCATTCAATCTCTTGGAGGAAAAGATACATCATCATGGACAGAGGAAGGACATGGAACCCAACAATGATGATGACACAGATGAAACAAATAGACTCCAAGAGGTTGTATTGTTCTCTGACTGATTCTAGTTCAAATATGTTAATAGAAAGTGCAAATGTCCCCTGTTGATTAGTATCTTTCTAGATTCATTTACTGTCTGCGAGTTTGTTTGTTTTCATGCTGTTATGGCTTACTAGTCTAAGTGCTTGATTTATTTTCATCTTACTTGAATTATATGCTTTGTTCCTCATGCTTGAATAAAAGAAAAATAACTGTGAAATAGAGAAAGAGTAAAAGTCTGGTATGATATGAGACAAAATAAGATTATGTGGTGGTATGTGCTGGTTCAATAGTTGATTTATAAATAAGGCTGAATGCAGGCATGACTTTGTGATATAAACTTGAGTTACATTTCATGAGACTTGACAAATGAAAAAAGTCCAAAATAAAAGAAAGAAAATACAAGAGAAATAAGCAAAAAGAAATACACAAGGCTAGGCACCAATGGCTGCAAATTTGGATAAATGCCTGTGATACTCTTGTACAAAGATAAGCTTGGATAACTAGGTTCTAAGGGGTGCTTCATCACCCGGCAACTTGAGTTAACTAACCCGGGATCGCCAACTGAAAGTCCACCATCAAGAGCTACTTTGAGACAAAGCATTTAGTAACCCAAAGAGGTGTTGGGCATCAATTTCCAAAGAACAAACAGAGATGAACAAAACAAGCTAAATGCCTGTGATGTGTGTGTGCTAAGGAGAGGCTTGAGCAAGTAAGCCCATAGGGGTGTTTCAACACCTAGCATCTTGAACCAACTGGGTCGGGAATGCTGGCTGAAAGCTTACTCTAAAAAGCTGCCTTACAACACAGCATTAAGCCTCAGCCAAGAAAGAGAGCAACAAAAAGAAAAAAAAACCCAGGGACCAAACAATAACAAGTCTCATTTTTTTTGTAATTCAAGTAAGGATCCAAAGGGATGTTGATGTCTCAGCCACAGAATAAAAATCACTAAGATACCATGCATAAAAACCCCATTTACCAGTATTCAATGTCTTCCAATAAAAGGCTTATACACTTCTCTGCTTCCAGTAATTTTCTTTATGTTTTACTGCTTGCTTGGGGACAAGCAAGTTTTAAGTTTGGTGTTGTGATGACAAGTCATCTTAGCCTAGTTTTACTAGTCTTTTTCTTTGATTTCAATAAGTTTTATGCACTTTCTTGCACTATAAGTTAGTAATTTGGATTGGAAGTGCATAGTTTCTTTGAATCAATCAACCACCCTTTAATTGATACAAAATCATGAGGTTTAAGCTAAATTTAATTGATAATTAATTGATTTATAAACCTTGTGAATTTTGTGATACTTTGATTGGTTATTTTGATTACTTGTAGGTGAAGAAAAGAAAGAAACAAGGGAAGCGTGGCCTAAGGAAGGAAAAAGCGTGGCCCATGACCATTTGTTCCTTGGCATCATGAACTGACATGCATTAATGCTTGTGCATGCATCATGGCATTACATGAATGAACGTTCAAAGTTCATTAATTAGCATTGCTAATAAAAATTAATGCATGTATAAAGCATTTGATCATTAAAGAATGAATGCTACGTTAATACATTGGCATTAATTATTAAAGCCAATAAAAGCATGCAATATTAAAGCCAAATTGGCTAAAGAACATATCAAGCCCTTTCAACGTTAATGCAATTGGCTTTATTAATTAATTAATGAATACATGCATGATTTTTAATTTCCAATGAACAAATGAATGAATATTAGCATTCATTGGCATAGCACATGCACCAGGGGAGGCCAACGTTTGCGACCAAGTTTGCCTCAAACTTGGAGGCAAACGTTGGCATGGCATATGCACCAGGGGAAGGCAATGTTTGCGCCAACGTTTGCCTCAAACGTGAGGTCAAACGTTGGTGCCACAAGAACAAGCAAAAGCACCCCTGGAGTAAACCAACGTTTGCGCCAACGTTTGCCTCAAACGTGAGGTCAAACGTTGGCACCAATTTAGCATGAAGAGGAGTCCCTGATTGATGATTTAATTGAGCCACGTTTGCGCCAACGTTTGCCTCAAACGTTGGGCCAAACGTTGGCCAAAGGAATAGCATGGGAGAACCACGTTTGAGCTCACGTTTGACCTCAAACGTTGGCTCAAACGTGGATGAAAGCAACTTGGCCGAGCTGCATAATGCCACATACGAAGACGTTTGAGTCAACGTTTGCCTCAAACGTTGACTCAAACGTGAATGGTCCATGGTCCGGTTCACAAGTGAATTTCTTTCCAACACCAAGGGCAATCAACAGAGGCTATCTTCAATCCAATTCCATCAAGGCCAAGGCCCAAATTCAAGGCTCCATGATCAATTGAAGAAAGTGTATAAATAGATATTAGTTTGATTTAGAAAGACGTCAACTTTTACTTTTGAATTTACTGACTGTAACTTGGACCTGGGAGGAGAATTGAATTCTCTTCCTCTTTGTTTTCTCATTTTCTTTATTGCAATTCTTGCTTGAGTCTTGGGTGTGGAGAATTGAGGAAATTCTGTCTCAATATCACCTTGAGATCTCTTTCTGTTTCTTTCACTGCACCATTGGAGAATTGAGATTTGAATCCAAGTTTTCTTTTGTTTTGATTTATAATCTCTTGCAATTGAATTCTAAATTTGGATCTAAGAAGGCAGTGAGATCTAGAATTGGTTATCTAGTCTCTTGAGTCCTGAGATATACATCTTTCAATTTCAATTTCCTTGTTTCATTGCTACGCCAAGCTTATTTTCATTTACATTTAAGATCCGGTTTAATTAAATCCATCTTCTACGTTTCTGTTTGTTGAGATTTACTGTTCTCTTGTTTAATTTTTGCAATCCCACATCCCTGACCCATTTACAATTCAAGCCATTTACGTTTCTTGCACTCTAAGATTCTGCAATTTGCATTTCTTGCGTTCTAAGTTTCTGCCATTTAATTTCTTGTTTTTTAAGATTCAGCACTTTTATTTTCTGTTCTCTTTAATTTCCTGCAATTTACCCCTCTCCCTTTACTTTTCATGCAATTTAATTTCTGTTAATCACAAATCACTCAACCAACACTTGATTCGCTTGACTAAATCAACCACTAAACTAAAATTGCTCAATCCTTCAATCCCTGTGGGATCGACCTCACTCATGTGAGTTATTATTACTTGATGTGACCCGGTACACTTGCCGGTGAGTTTTGTGTCGGATCGTTTTCCGCACATCAAGTAGTACCACTCCCTCACCTTTCCATCAAGAGAAAATGGGAAAACAGTTAACAGAATAGAAGTTTTATCTGCAACATGACGCCTAACAGTAGAACAGGCTGTCTGAAAATCCCTAAAGTGCTTGATAGGCTCTTGAGCAGGTAAGCCATGAAACTTGGGCATCAAGTTGATCAGTGCAGTTTTTAGTTCAAAATCTGCAGCTGCAGTTGGGTGATGCACTTGATATGGCTCAGTGTAAAATCTGGGGCTCCTGCCTCCTGGAGAGTAATCCTCCTAGGTGCTGCCATGTTTCCTGGACGTAAATCAACTGGATCAGTAGTAAATGAGCTTGTCTCTCTCTCAGATGGCGGTTCAGATACGCCCTCAGATGAGACTGGTGAATTGATAATAACCACTTCACCACCCTCAGAGGCTAACAGACGTCGAGTTCGTCTGATATGTGAAAGAGTTCTTTTAATTTCAGGATCAAATGGGACTAAACTCGGATCAGGCAATGAACGCGTCATTCAATGAAAAAGACATGTAACTCATGGTAACAGAAATAAAAATAAAAATATGCAAATAAAAATAAAATATATACACTAATTAATAATTTAGCACACTATTGCAACTCCCTGGTAATGGCGCCAAATATTGATGCGTGGCAAAAGTTAACCAATTTAGAGATTTCAATTAAGAGACAGCGTTGCACGTATAGCTCTTTACCATCTAAGATCTGCCTCACCAATTTAAAAAGGGTTGTCACAAATTTTAGAAATAAAATACTAGGAGTATGAGTCCCAGGTCGTCTCCCAACAAGTTGCAGGCAAGAGTGCTATTTTATTAATCAGAAAATTCCCAGAAAGTTGAGTTTGATAATAAGCAATTAAAATAATTTTGAATTAAGGCAATAAAAATAAACTAAGAATAATTATTGATACTCTGAATAAAAGGCCTTGACTGGGGGAATAACTAAGTGGAACTTCTATCCTTGTTGGGACCTTCTCAAGTGTGGTGTAAAAAGGTTGTCGTTCTCACTCGATTTTCCCTTACTAAATAAGGAAAGGTATGGTCACTGAACTAACTCTCACCCTCAGATCCTAGCCCTCTCCCTTGGGGAGGTCTAGTGCTAGTAGGTGTGGAATTAGCCAACAACGTCCAGTTTAACCAAGCACTTGAGCATTCCAACTCAAGTATCACCTCTTAATCAACCCCCATGTCAAGTAGAAATTATACTCCATTGACATGAAATTAATAATCATAAAAATATGAGAAGACATAATTAATTAAAATAAAATAGAGAATTAAAATTAATTAAAATAAAAATAAATTCATATATTAATAAATTCAAAATGTAACATACTTAATTGAATAGAGTCAATGAGTAACTAATTAAAAATAAAGGAATAAGAAAATAAACTAAAGTAATGTCGTCAACGGAGGTAATGACTTTCAGCATCCAAAAGTCCAATCAAAAGCATAAACTATCAATGTAATGCAACTCTAAAAACTCAGATCTGAAACTAAGTGTAATCCTAATGTGATGAATCTCAATGTGTGTGAGTGCGTGTTGAGTCTCTGCATGTTCCCTAGGTTTTGTCTGTGTTTCTAGGCTGAGAAATGGGTCAAAAAGAGGCCCAAAATCGCCCCCAGCATATTCTGTTATTTTTGCATATCGCGCAGGTCACGCGTACGCGTCGTCCATGCGTTCGCGTCAGTCAGCGATTTTCCTTGTCACGCGTTCGCGTGGTTCACGCATTCGTGTCACTCGTGCAGACTCCAATACATGCGTTTGCGTTAGGCATGGGTCCGCGTCGCTGCGAATTCTTCACTTCGCGCGTTCGCATGGGCCATGCGCTCGCGTCATTGCTTGCTGGTCATCTACTTAGTTTCTTGTGTTCCTTCCATTTTTGCAAGCCTCCTCTCCAATTTCCAAGCCATTCATGCCCTATGAAGCCTGAAACACTTATCACACAAATCACGGCATCGAATGGGATAAAGGAGAATTAAAATACATAATTAAAAGTCTCTAGAAAGTAAGTTTTCAACCATGGAGTAATTTTGGGAAGGAATTGTAAATACATGCTTATCATATGAATAATTGGGTAAAGATTTGATAAAACCACACAATTAAACACAATATAAATCATAAAATAATGGTTTATCATCAATGCCACGGAGATTGTCGGCTTGAAGCAAGCTGTGGTTATCTTGTAACTTTTAGTCAGGATAGCAATAATAATTCTCAGTTTTAATTAGATTGAGTAAAAGAACATGGATTAAATATTACTTGTTATGCAGTAATGGAGAACGGGTTGAGATTTTGGAGATGCTCTGTCTTCTGAATCTTTACTTTCCTACTGTCTTCTTCTTCACGCACGTAAGGCTCTTTCCATGGCAAGCTGTATGTTGGTGGATCACCGTTGTCAATGGCTACCATACGTCCTCTCAGTGAAAATGGTCCAGCTACAGGTTTCGTAAGGCTAATCATCTGTCGGTTCTCACTAGTGTTGGAATAAGATCCATTGATCCTTTTGCACACTGTCACTGCGCCCAACATTTGTGAGTTTGAAGCTCGTCACAGTCATCCCTTCCCGGACCCTACTTCAAATACCACAGACAAGGTTTAGACTTTTCGGATCTCAATAATGCTGCCAATTGATTCTAGCTTATACACGAAGACTCTGATCTCATAGATTTGAATGCTCTGTTGTCAGGAGAGGCAATCAAACTCGTGAACCAGGAACCAAAGAGATACACTCTCAATCTAAGGTAGAACGGAAGTGGTTGTAGGCACGCGTTCAAAGGTTGAGAATGGTGATGAGTGTCACGGATCATCACATTCATCATGTTGAAGTGCGAGTGAATATCTTAGAATAGAAACAAGCGTGATTGAATGGAAAATAGTAGTAATTGCATTAATTCATCGAGACACAGCAGAGCTCCTCACCCCCAACCATGGAGTTTAGAGACTCATGCCGTAGAAGATACAAAATTCAGATGTAAAAATGTCATGAAGTACAAAATGGATCTCTAAAAGTGGTTTTTATAATAAACCAATGACCTAGGTTTACAGAAAATGAGTAAGCTAAGATAGATAGTGAATAAATCCACTTCTGGGGCCCACTTGGTATGTGTTTGGGCTGAGCATTGAAGCTTTCACGTGTATAGGCTATTCTTGGTGTTAAACTCCAGCTTTTGTGCCAGTTTGGGCGTTTAACTCTAACTTTTATGCCAGTTCTGGCGTTTAACGCCAGAAAAGGGTAGAAAGTTGGCGTTCAGATTCCAGTTTGCGTTATCAAAACTCGGGCAAAGTATGGACTATTATGTATTACTGGAAAGCCCAAGATGTCTACTTTCCAACTCGATTGAGAGCGCGCCAATTGGGCTTCTGTAGCTTCAGAAAATCCATTTCGAGTGCACGGAGGTCAGAATCCAACAGCATTTGCAGTTCTTTCTCAGACTCTGAATCAGATTTTTGCTCTGGTCCCTCAATTTCAACCAGAAAATACCTGAAATTAGAGAAATACACACAAACTGATAGTAAAGTCCAGAAATGTGATTTTTGCATAAAAACTAATAAAAATATAATAAAAACTAACTAAAACATACTAGAAACTACATGAAAATACCACCAAAAAGCGTATAAAATATCCGCTCATCATGCCTCCAAATTTCTAATGGAGGACCTTGCTTCAGTCATGAAACTGAGAGTGGTCTTAGATAGATCAGAGATTACAGTTGCTATGTCAGAGTGGCTCTGCTTAGAATTCTCTGTCTGTTGTTGAGAAGATGATAGAAAAGGTTTGTTATTACCAAACCGTGCTCTCCCACCATTATTATTATTATTGAAACCTTGATTAGGCTTCTGCTGATCCTTCCATGAGAAATTAGGATGATTCCTCCATAAAGGATTGTAGGTGTTTCCATAGGAATCTCCCATGTAATTTACTTCTTCCATTCCAGGATTCTCAGGGTCATAAGCTTCTTCTTCAGAGGATGCTTCCTTAGTACTCCAGATAGACTCTGAGAAATCATATTGACTTGCTGAATCAATATTTTATTCTGAGCCAATATGGCATTCAGAGTATCAATCTCCAGAACTCCTTTCTTCTGAGTTGTCCTATTATTCACAGGATTTCTTTCAGAAGTATACATGAATTGGTTATTTGCAACCATTTCAATGAGTTCCTGGGCTTCTTCAGGCGTCTTCTTTAGATGAAGAGATCCACCAGCAGAGTTGTCCAATGACATCTTGGACAGTTCAGACAGACCATCATAGAATATGCATATGATGCTCCATTCTGAAAGCACGCCAGAAGGACACTTTCTGATCAATTGCTTGTATCTTTCCCAAGCATCATAAAGGGATTCGCCTTCCTTCAGTCTGAAGGTCTGGACTTCCACTCTAATTATTGGAATTTAAATTAAAATAAAAGGAAAATATTTTTATTTTTATTTTAATTATGGGTTAGTTTTTGAAAATTAGAAAGAGAAAAGTAGTTAGGTAGTTTTGAAAAAGATAAGAATTTTAAAAATCAACCAAAAAGTTAAGTGATTAATTGAAAAAGAATTGAAAATCAATTTTGAAAAGATAAGAAGTTAGAAAAGATTTTGAAATTGATTTTGAAAAAGATATGATTGAAATTTATTTTGAAAAAGATTTGAAAAGGAAATTAAAAAGATTTGGTTTTTGAAATTAATGTTGATTACTTGACTAACAAGAAACTAAAAGATATGATTTTTTAAAATTAAAGATTGAACCTTTCTTAATAGAAAAGTAACAACTTGAAATTTTTGAATTAATCACATTAAATGTTAGTAATAAATTTCGAAAATATGGAACAAAATAAGAAAAAGATTTTGAAAATCAAATTTTTAAAGTTTTCGAAAAGACATGAAAGAAAAATGAAAAAGATTTGATTTTTGAGAAAGTTGTGAAAAGATAAGATTTTTAAATTGAAAATTTGACTTGACTCATAAGACACAACTAAATTTTAAAAATTTTTTACTAAGTCAATCCAAATTTTCGAAATTTATGAGTGAAATAAGGGAAAGATATTTTTTTTTATTTTTGACTTTTTAATGAGGAGAGAGGAAAACATCTAATTTGAAATAAAACATAAAAATTTAAGATCAAAACTAATAATGCATGCAAGAACACTTTGAATGTCAAGATGAACACCAAGAACATATTTTTGAAACTTTTTAAGAAAAGAAACACATGCAAGACACCAAACTTAGAAAATTTTTTTTTAATGTTGAGACACTAACAAATTGAAAATGCATATGAAAAACAAGAAAAGACACAAAACAAGAGAATCACAAGATTAAACAAAGACAATCATCAAGAACAACTTGAAGATCATGAAGAACACTATGCATGAGTTTTTTTCGAAAATTTAAAGAAAAATTAAAAAGATGCAATTGACACCAAACTTAAAATTTGACACTAGACTCAAACAAGAAACATAAAAAATTTTTGGTTTTTATGATTTTATAAATTTTTTGGATTTTTTGAAAATTAATTAGGAAAAGAAAATAAAAGAGATCCAAAATTTTTAATAAGAATTCCAGAAATCATGCAATGTTAGTCTAAAGCTTTAGTCTAAAAAGATTAGACATGGCTAGCCAAGCTTCAGCAGG
>NC_029787.2:59506626-59514351 GCF_000816755.2 Arachis ipaensis | reverse complement strand
ATTCATGTAATGTTAGTCTAAAGCTCCAGTCCAAAAGAATTAGACATGGCCAATGGCCAGCCAAGCTTTAGCATAGAATTATAAATGAGAATCCCAAAGCTGATGCAATGTTATTCTAAAGCTTGGGTCCAACAGAGTTAGACATGGCCAGATGGCCAGCCAAGCTTTAGCATAACAAATACATACAACAATCCAATGAATATGATAAGTTAAAGCTTCGGTCCAAAAGATTAGACATGGCCAATGGCCAGCCAAGCTTCAGCAGAGCATTACATACAACAGTCAAATTGATGGGAATCAACTAGCTCCTGTAATGATAAAAGCATCATCTGAAATTCTAGAATTCATTCTTAAAAATTTTGAAGAACAAAATAAATAAAATATATATTATGTTTTTTTTTCGAAAGTAATAATAAAAGCCTTAAAAATAAAATAAAATAAAATTACCTAATCTAAGCAACAAGATGAACCGTCAGTTGTCCAAACTCGAACAATCCCCGACAACGGCGCCATAAACTTGGTGCACGAAATTGTGATTTAAAAACTTGGTATGGCGAAATAGTGATTAAGGGTCGTCCAATGGGTATTCCGATGCAACTAACCAGCAAGTGCACTGGGTCGTCCAAGTAATACCTTACGTGAGTAAGGGTCGATCCCACGGAGATTGTCGGCTTAAAGCAAGCTATGGTCATCTTGTAAATCTCAGTCAGGCGGATTAAAATGGTTATGGGATTTTTATAATTAAAATATAAATAAAACATAAAATAAGATAGAAATACTTATGTAATTAATTGGTGGGAATTTCAGATAAGCGTATGGAGATGCTTTGTCGCTTCTGAAACTCTGCTTTCCTACTGCCTTCTTCCAACCATGCGTTACCTCTTTCCATGGCAAGCTGTATGATCCTCTCGGATGAAAATAAATCCATCTGCGCTGTCACCGCAGGGCTAATCATCTGTCGGTTCTCGCTAGCGTCGGAATAAGACCATTGTCCTTTTGTGCACTGTCACTTGCACCCCACATTCACAGGTTTAAAGCTCGTCACAGTCATCCCTTTCCAGATCCTACTCGGAATACCACAGACAAGGTTTAGACTTTCCAGATCCCAGGAATACTGCCAATGGTTCTAGCCTATACCACGAAGATTCAGATCTCATGGAATGGAAGGCTCTATTGTCAGGAGAGACAACCATGTGTCGTGGACCAGGAGGCTAAGAGATACACACTCAAGCTATTGCAGATAGAACGGACGTGGTTGTCAGGCACGCGTTCATAAGTGAGAATGATAATGAGTGTCACGGATCATCACATTCATCAGGTTGAAGTGCGAGTGGATATCTTAGAATAAGAATAAGCTTGAATTGAATAAAAGAACAATAGTACTTTGCATTAATTCATGAAGAACAGCAGAGCTCCACACCTTAATCTATGGGGTGTAGAAACTCTACCGTAGAAAATACATAAGTGAAAGGTCTAGGCATGCCCGTGAGGCCAGCCTTTGATAAGCCCTGATTTCGTGGTTTATCTTGTGCTTATTTTAGGGGATTTTACCACCTTTTCCCACATTTATTCAATGAAATAGCATGGTTTTGTAATTCTCCCTTGAATTGTGCTTAAGTGTAAAAACATACTTTTTTGGCCCTTAAATTGGTGATTTTGATTCACTTAAATTCCATTCGATGCCTTGATGTGTTTATTGAGTGATTTCAGGTTCGTAAGGCAAGTATTGGATGGAAGAAATGAGGAGAAAAGCATACAAAGATTGGAAATGCACCAATGGGCGCGCATGCGTACAAGGCGCACACGCGCAAAAGTGGGTTCGCATAGGGACACGCACGCGTACATGACGCGTCCGCGCGGATGAAGAAATAGCCAAATCAACGCGCACGCGCACATGGCGCGCACGCGCACATGCTCTCACGTGGCCCACTTAAAGGCAAAACTCTGGGGGCGATTTCTGAGC
This sequence comes from Arachis ipaensis, assembly GCF_000816755.2. Lineage (NCBI taxonomy): Eukaryota > Viridiplantae > Streptophyta > Magnoliopsida > Fabales > Fabaceae > Arachis > Arachis ipaensis. The sequence continues at coordinate 59,512,388 of NC_029787.2, read as the reverse complement.
TGCCCAGGCCCAAATCCAACTTGTTTCTAAGTGTATTTCATGCAAAATTGAAGTCCAAGCAAAGGGGGAGCAATTAGTTGTAGGATTAGCATCATGTAGGTTAGTTTCTAGAGAGAGAAGCTCCCTCTTCTCTCTGGAATTAGGGTTCTTACGATATTTCCATCTTAGATCTAGGTCCAATTACATGTTTTCATCTTGTTTCTTTTATGATTTATTGTTTCTACTACTTGATTCTCGTAGTTTTCATGTTAATTTCTTTTTTATATTCATGGATGCTCTTGTTGAATTTGATTTACTTTTAATGCAATTTAACGTTTGATATTTTTTTAATTGTTGATTTGAATTGTGAATTTACTTTTCTTTCAATTTGTAGTTGATAGATTTTACTATTTCTTGCACATTTACCATACTTTCCTTGTATGCCTTCCAAGTGTTTGACAAAATGCTTGGAAGGATGTTAGAGTAGATTTTGAGCATTCTTGGGTTGGAAAGAGTAATTGGGCAATCTTGAGTCATGAAAACCCAATTTATGTTGGTGATCTAGAGTTGTTGGTTAATATGATTTCCATTGACTCTAATGTTTTGCTAATTCTATTAGTGAGTTGATTAGTACATTTGGATTGAGATTAGCTAGTCTTATTAGACTTTCTCCGAGTATGAGGATAATATGATACCTTCCTCCATCTTCAGGGATGACGTAATGAGATAAATTCTTGTTCATTATTATGATATGATTAATTAGTCTTGTTTGACTTTCTCCCTACATGTTGGAGTTGACTAAATAAGATGAATCAATCATTGCATGACTAGGATAGAAAGCCTATGATCTCAACTCTTGCCATGAATGTCTCTCTTCTTTACTTGCTTCCTTTAATTGCTTGCTTGATTTACTTTTCTTGTCATTTAATTTCTTGCCCTCTCACCAATCAAAACCCCTCTTTACCCCTTCATAGCCAATAATCATACACTTCATTGCAATTCCTCGTGAGACGACCCAGAATCCAAATACTCCGGTTAATTCTTATTTGGGGTTCGTTATCTGTGACAACCAAAAATTTTTGCATGTGCGGATTCTTTGTTGGTGTAGAACTATACTTGCAACGAGAATTCATTCAATTGAGAAAATTCTATACCATCACGAAGAGTACACGCATCAAAAAATGGCGCTGTTGCCGGGGAGTTGCAATGGTGCTATATTATTGGCTATTGTATATATTGCGAATAGCTTGATTTTTGGTTTGCTTGTTGATTTTTGCTAGTTTTAGGATTTAGTTTTCTTTATTTCTTGTTAGCTTTTGTTTTTATTTTCTCTTTCACTATGAATTCTCATCCTTTTGGCTATGAGTGTAGTTCAAACTATGTTGTAGGAAATGGAAGCTTCAATGAGGATGTGCATCAAGGATTTAGAGATCAAAGGTGGGAGGAGCCCCAAGCTTATGGACAACTTTCTTGGCAACAACCTCCTCCGGTTTCTTATGGGTGCAATTCAAATCTTGATGCATACTAATCTAATGTGTGTGATGACCCTTATTGTGATTGTCAACCACAATCATCATATGCATATGATCCCACTCCTCAATATAGCCCTCCACCATACTCACAAGTCTCATGCCACCATTCACCTCTATATGATTCCAACCCACACCCACCATACCAACCACCATATGAACCATATATAGAGCCACTACCATTCCAACACCAATACTCTCATGAACCACAAAGTCCATACACACCACCTCAAGAGTTTTACCAATATGAACCACCTTCTAACTATAATACCCTTCCCTCAAACAATGAACCTTCTCTTCTACCATCACCTCCCGATGAAGCCCTCATGCTAGAATTGAGAGATCTTTGACGTGGCGGAAATTGGCGAGTTAAGAAATTATTATAAGAGATACGTTGCAAGTACAGTTCTTAACCAACCAAAAATTCGCTTATCAATTTAGAAGGGGTTGTCACAAAAATTAGAATTAAAATACTGGGAGTATGAATCCCAGGTCGTCTCCTAACAAGTTGCAGAAATGTGTGCTATTTTATTAATCAGATGTTTTCTAAAATGGTTTGAATTGATAAACAGGAAATTAAATCAGAGAATTTATGTAATTTAAATAAAAACCTTGACTGCGAGTAGATTAGTTGGAAGCCCTATCCTTGATGGAGTTCTCCCAAGATCAAAATGATAATTGAAGGTTGTTCTGCTTAGTTATCCTTTACTAGGTAGAGGAAAGTTAAGCAAGTTGGAAGGCAATTTCTATTCACAAGTCCTAATCCTCTCTCTTGGGAACGACTAGTGTCAGTGATTAGAGGGCGATCCAACAATAAACCCAATTACAATTTTTCTCTTGAGTATTCCAACTCAAGGTTCTCCTTTCAATCATCTCCCAATCAAGTTATGGAACTACTCGCTCATTATGAATGTAAATTTCACAAAATAAGGAAGAGAAATAAAGAGAGACATGATAATTAATAATAATCAAAGAAACCAATTAAAAATAAAAATAATTTTTGTATTAATAGATTCTAAAAATAATGATCCAATAGTAACTCTGAATAAATTAAGGACATGGAAGAGTAAGTGACAGGTAAGGAAACAAACTAGAATGACGAAGTCTTGATAGAGGTAATAACTCTTCTCAATATCCCAATCCAAAAAGCAATAAAAACGAAATCCTAAGAACTATGAATGTGTAGAGAGAAAACCTAGAGGAGGAGTAAAGTTAGATCTAAAACTAAAATTATGCGGAATGAATCTTCTCTTTCGTCTCTGCATGTTCCCTGACTCTAATCTGCTTTTCTGGGCCGAAAACTGGGTCAAAACAGGGCCCAAAATTGCCCCAAGCGAATTCTACAGATTCTGCAGATCGCGCACATCACGCGATCGCGTCATCCAGGCGTTCGCGTTATCCAACGTTTTGCCTTGCCACGTGTGCATGTCGTCCACGCATTCGCGTCACTTGTGCAGTTTCCAATCCATGCGTTCGCGTCAGGCATGCAAGCGCGTCACTGCAATTTCCTCTATTTCGCGCGGTCGCGTGAGCTATACGTCCGCGTCACTTCTCGCTGGTCATCTCCTCAATTTTTTGTGTTCCTTCCATTTTTGCAAGCCTCCTCTCCAATTTCCAAGTCATTCATGCCATATAAAGCCTAAAACACTTAACACACAGATCACGACATCGAATGGAATAAAGGAGAGTTAAAATACATAATTAAAAGTCTCTAGGAAGCAAGTTTTTAATCATGGAGTAATTTTTGGGAAGGAATTGTAAATACATTCTAATCATATGAATAAGTGGGTATAGGTTTGATAAATCCACACAATTAAACACAATATAAACCATAAAATAATGGTTTATCAACCTCTCCACACTTAGACATTAGCATGTCCTCATGCTTAGTTGAAGGAGATAAAATAAATGAGTAGGAACATGTAAAACTCATGCAATGCAGTGCAACCTATATATGTGAATGCAACTATATGATTCTTGTCCACTTGGTCAAAAGTAAATAAGCTCTTCAAGACAATCACAAATCAAATTCCACTAATTCAATTCTTATACAGTAGCAACAGATAAAAATGCAAGAAGGTAGCTCATGAAAGCAGGGAACATAGAATTTAAGCATTGAACCCTCTCTGATGATGTATGTACACTCTAGTCTCTCTAGTGTATAGGGTAATCACTCTATCCTTCTCTAATCATGCTTTCTAATTTTTGTTCTTCTCCTAACCAATCAACAACATTTAATATACCAATGCAAACATCATGAGGTCTTTTCATGGTTGTAATGGGGCCAAGGTAAGGGTAAGGGTACATATATGGCTAAGTAAGCTTATAAATTGAATCTTTAATTAACCCAAGCTTTCACCTAACACACATATATACATTCTATATAACTTAAATTTCACACCTAGCTACCCAAAATTTCCCTTTCACATTCTATACTCATGTATCAACTTTTATTTTGATTTTATCATATATGCATTGATCCTTGAGTTTTAACTTAGCATTGGGGTAATTTTGTCCCCTTATTTATTTATCGACATTTTTTTTAAATAAACACAGCTTATCAATGCACATAGAATTATTAATTTTTTTCTTTTATAGTTTCACATGAGTAGGTACCCAAATTCCTGTTATATTATCATGACACATTCCCTTATTATCTTTTGTTCCTAAAATCTTCCCATACTCAATTAACACACAATTCTACCTCAAGCTAACCAAAGATTCAATTGGGATATATAATTGTTTTTCCTCTTAAGACCAGTAATGTGGTAAAATAAAGAACAAATGGGATTTAAAGGCTCAAAGTGGCTAACAAAAGCAACTTAAGGGGTAGGCTTAATTTGGATAAGTGAGTTAAACAAATAATGGCCTCAATCATATGCAAGCATATAAATATATTAAACATTGGACATATAGGATGAAACAAAATATAGATTACAATCATAGAGAAGTAAACACACAAGAATAAAATAATTATGGTTAAAAAATGTAATCATGTATTTAGGCTCAAAGTCTCACAGGTTGTGTGTTCTTTAGCTCAAAAATCATGTTCCAAATACAACTTCAAGTAAATTTAACATAAAAGTTATAATTAAAATTAGTGAAATTTTGTTCTAAAAATAGGGTCTTAGAAGAAACTTACTGTCTTTTTAATCAAGTAGAACATGCATGCAACTAACCTATTACTATGCAATTTATCCTATTCTATAAAAGAAAAACTAACTAAATATCCTATTTTATTGGTGTTAAGGAAGAGAAATTACCTCCTTGTCACGCACTGTGTCAGCAATTTGCAAGAACTGTGCCAGAAACTCAGTAGGTTCTTCCTGTGGAAGACCGTAATACTGGCAATTTTGTTGCACCATGACAATGAGCTGAGGATTTAGCTCAAAACTACATGCTTTGATAGGAGGTATACAGATACTACTCCCGTATGCAGCAGTAATGGGGTTAGCATATGACCACAGAGTCCTTCTGGACTGTTCATTTCTACTTTGGTCCATGATGGAGAAAGGGAGATGATGCGGATTGCAAATAAAATATTTTTTTTTAAAACCAAAATTGAAATAAAATAAAATAAAATAAAATAAATGAAAATTGACTATAATTTCGAAAATTAGAAGAAAAAGAAATAAAAGAAAATTGAAAACTAAATTAATTAATTAAAAAGATTTAAAAAAATGTGGGTGAGGATTTTCGAAAAAATGAAGAGAGAAAAATTGATTAGGAGGTTTTGAAATAGATATGTCTTAAAATTAAAGATACTTGTAAGAAAATAAAATAAAATAAAAAAAGAAAAGATCTAAAAAAGATTTGATTTTAAGATTTGAGATTAGAAAAGATAAGATAAGCTAGGTAANTAAATTTGAAAATTAAATTTTGAAATTTGAAATTTGAAATTTGAAATTTGAAATTTGAAAATTGAATTTTGAATTTTCGAAAAAGTCAACAATATAAGATAAGGATTTGAAAAAGATTTAAATTTTGAAAAGATTTGATTTTTAAATTTGAAAATTAAATTTTTAATTTTAAATTTTGAAATTTGAATTTTGAATTTTGAATTTTGAAACTTTGAATTTTGGAAGTTGAAATTTGAAATTTGAAATAAGATATGATAAGATTTTGAAAAAGATATGATTTTTTTTTAAAAAAAATTGAATTTTGAAATTTTTAAAACTAAGATAAGATAAAATAGAAATTTTAAAATAAAAATATGAAATTCTTATGTAAATTTCGAAAATTAACTTAAAATAA
>NC_029787.2:59485600-59506285 GCF_000816755.2 Arachis ipaensis | reverse complement strand
ATGATAAGATTTTGAAAAAGATATGATTTTTTTTTAAAAAAAATTGAATTTTGAAATTTTTAAAACTAAGATAAGATAAAATAGAAATTTTAAAATAAAAATATGAAATTCTTATGTAAATTTCGAAAATTAATTAGAATAAAGAGGAAAAATATTTTTGAATTTAATGAAGAAAGAGAAAAACAATAAAAAGACACAAAACTTAAAATTTTTTAGATCTAATGCTCCTTATTTTCGAAAATTTGGAGGAAAAACACCAAGGAACACCAAACATAAAAATTTTAAGATCAAAACACAAGCAAGACTCAAGAGCACCTTGAAGATTCACAAGAACACGAAGAACAAAAATTCAAAGACTCAAAGGACTCAAGAACATAAAAAAAAGAACACCAAACTTAAAATTTTTAGAAAACCAAAAATAAATTTTCGAAAATTAAATAAGAACTAACAAGAAAACACCAAACTTAAAACTTGACAAAAGATTTAATCAAAGAAAAATTATTTTAGAAGAGATTTTAGAAAGAAAGACTCAAAGGAGCAACTATTCACAAGAATATAGACACATTCAACAAATGCAAAGATTAAAGAGAGAAAAACTATTTTTTTTTTGGATAACAAAATCACAAAGGACACCAAATTTAAAACATGCAACTAGACTCAAACAGAAAACTCTATAGATTAATAATGAAAAATAAAAAATATTTTATGAAATTTTTTTTTGAAAAGAAAATAAAAGACTTTGATCCAAAAGACAAAATTTTCCTAATCTAAGCAACAAAATAAACCGTCAGTTGTCCAAACTCGAACAATCCCCAGCAACGGTGCCAAAAACATGGTGCACGAATTGTAAATCACACTTTTCACAACTCGTACCACTAACCAGCAAGTGCACTGGGTCGTCCAAGTAATACCTTACGTGAGTAAGGGTCGATCCCACGGACATTGTTGGCTTGAAGCAAGCTATGGTTATTTTGTAATTCTTAGTCAGGAAATTTATAATAAACTGATTAGAGTGATTATATTTATGAAGAGTAAATAGCATAAAATAAATGATACTTGTTATGCAATAATAGAGAACAGATTGAGGTTTTAGAGATGCTTTGCCTTCTGAATCTCTGCTTTCCTACTGTCTTCTTCTTCACGCACGCAGGTCTCCTTCCATGGCAAGCTGTATGTTGGTGGATCACCGTTGTCAATGGCTACCATCCATCCTCTCAGTGAAAATGGTCCAAATGCGCTGTCACCGTACGACTAATCATCTGTCGGTTCTCACTCATGTTGGAATAGAATCCATTGATTCTTTTGCGTCTGTCACTACGCCCAACACTCACGAGTTTGAAGCATGTCACAGTCATCCCTTCTCAGATCCTACTCGGAATACCACAGACAAGGTTTAGACTTTTCGGATCTCAGGAATGGCCGCCGATAATTCTAGCTTATACCACGAAGACTCTGATCATGAACCAGGAGGCTAAGAGATACACACTCAAGCTAGTGCAGATAGAACAGAGGTGGTTGTCAGGCACACGTTCATAGGTGAGAATGATGATGAGTGTCACGGATCATCACATTCATCAGGGTGATGTGCGAGTGAAAATCTTAGAATAGAAATAAGCGTGATTGAATGAAAAACAGTAGTAATTGCATTAATTCATCGAAACATAGCAGAGCTCCTCACCCCCAATCATGGGGTTTAGAGACTCATGCCGTCAGAAATACAATGTGAAGTGTAAAAATATCATGAGATACAAAATAAATCTCTAAAAGTTGTTTAAATACTAAACTAGTAACCTAGGTTTACAGAAAATGAGCAAACTATGATAGATAGTGCAGAAATTCACTTCCGGGGCCCACTTGGTGTGTGCTGGGGCTGAGACTTGAGCTTTACATGTGTTTAGGCTATTTCTGGAGTTAAACGCCATGTTGTAACCTGTTTTGGGTGTTTAACTCCAACTTGTAACCTATTTCTTGCGTTTAACGCCAGAATATGGTAGAGAACTGGCGTTGAACGCCAGTTTGCGTCATCTAAACTCGGGAAAAGTATGGACTATTATATATTCCTGGAAAGCCCTGGATGTCTACTTTCCAACAAAATTGAGAGCGCACCAATTGGGCTTCTGTAGCTCCAGAAAATCCATTTCGAGTGTAGGGAGGTCAGAATCCAACAGCATCTGCAGTCCTTTTTCAGCCTCTGTATCAGATTTTTGCTCAGGTCCCTCAATTTCAGCCAGAAAATACCTGAAATCACAGAAAAACACACAAACTCATAGTAAAGTCCAGAAATGTGATTTTTATTTAAAAACTAATAAAAATATAATAAAAAGTGACTAAAACATATTAAAAGCTACCTAAAAACAATGCCAAAAAGCATATAAATTATCCGCTCATCAATTTCTCTTTTATGTTCATGGATGCTCTTGTTGAATTTGATTTACTTTTAATGCAATTTAACGTTTGATGTTCTTTTAATTGTTGATTTGAATTGTGAATTTACTTTTCTTGCAATTTGTAGTTGATAGATTTTACTATTTCTTGTACATTTACCATGCTTTCCTTGTATGCCTTCCAAGTGTTTGACAAAATGCTTGGAAGGATGTTAGAGTAGATTTTGAGCATTCTTGGCTTAGAAAGAGTAATTAGGCAATCTTGAGTCATGAAAACCCAACTTATGTTGGTGATCTAGAGTTATTAGTTAATATGATTTTCATTGACTATAATCTTTTGCTAATTCTATTAGTGAGTTGATTAGTACATTTGGATTGAGATTAGCTAGTCTTATTCGACTTTCTCCGAGTATGAGGATAATATGATACCTTCCTCCATCTTCGGGGATGACATAATGAGATAAATTCTTGTTCATTATTGTGATATGATTAATTAGTCTTGTTTGACTTTCTCCCTATGTGTTGGAGTTGACTAAATAAGATGAATTAATCATTGCATGACTAGGATAGAAAGCATATGATCTCAACTCTTGCCATGAATGTCTCTCTTCTTTACTTGCTTCCTTTAATTGCTTGCTTGATTTACTTTTCTTGTCATTTAATTTCTTGCCTTCTCACCAATCAAAACCCCCCTTTACCCCTTCATAGCCAATAATCATACACTTCATTGCAATTCCTCGTGAGACGTCCCAGAGTCCAAATACTCCGGTTAATTCTTATTTGGGGTTTGTTATCTGTGACAACCAAAAATTTTTGCATGTGCGAATTCTTTGTTGGTGTAGAACTACACTTGCAACGAGAATTCATTCAATTGAGGAAATTCTATACCACCAAACATGTACAATATCAAAATATGGTCAAAAGACTTAAAATAAATCACTAAAAAGACATAAAATAAATCACTAAAAGTAGTTTTTATACTAAACTAGTAACTAGGGTTTACAGAAAATGAGTAACAAAGTACAGAAAGTGCAGAAATCCACTTTCGGGACCCACTTGGCGTGTGCTTGGGCTGAGCATTGAATCTTTTTCGTGCTTAGGCTGTTCTTGGAGTTAAACGCCATCTTTGGTGCCAGTTTAGGCGTTTAACTCCAATTCTAGTGCCAGTTTGGGCGTTTTACGCCAAAATTCCTTGGGCTGAATTTGAATGCCAATTTACGCCATGAAATCTCGGGCAAAGTATGGACTATTATATATTGCTAGAAAGCCCAGGATGTCTAATTTCCAACGCAATTAAGAGCGCGCCAATTGGGCTTCTGTAGCTCCAGAAAATCCACTTTGAGTGAAGGGAGGTCAGAATCCAACAGCATTTGCAGTCCTTTTTCAGCCTCTAGAAAATACTTGAAATTACAGAAAAATATACAAACTCATAGTAAAGTCCAGGAATGTGATTTTTGAATAAAAACTAGTAAAAATATAATAAAAAGTAATTAAAACATACTAAAAACTATGTAAAAACAATGCCAAAAAGGGTATAAATTATCCGCTCATCAACGACACTCCTAGGGCCTGGCCCATACAAATAGCTGCTAAACTGGCGCCCAGGCTAGCCTAACCACTTTACAGTTCCTAGCTATTGGGTGTACTAACACAAATGAGAGACTACCTACAGATAATGTCAGACTAGAGTGTCATCAAAAGAATGCTCCCACTATGGTCAGACAATATCTACACGTGGCCGTTCGAAAGATCGTCATGAGGCTCGCCCATCTCCTCATCCTGCTCTATCTCTATCTCAGGATCCTCCTCCTCCTCCTCGTCCGCAACTACAGCTATACCCTCAGAACCACCAGAAGCACTACTATCACTATGTACAAAACTATTCGCGAGCACAGGTCCGTTCGCATATATAAGAGCTACCCCGTCGTCTGGTAGTGTCGGCTGATCAGGCTGTGGAAAGTCTGGGATCGGCTTAGGGAGAAAGTCCCACTCTGGTGGAATCACAAGTACATAGTCACCAGCTAACTCGAGCTCATCAGGAATGTTAGGCTCAGGTGCCGCCTCGTTCAAAGGTTGAGCTGGTATAGGGTGTCTGGGACCATTGGGAAAAGGATGTCTAGGTGTGTTAGGGTGTGGCCAGGATAGGGGAAAGTCGTAGGGAGCGTCCCGATCAAAAAGCGGGCTATACAGAGGATGTTGGAAGGGACGGTTTCGTAATGCGTAACGTCTCATACGAGGCTTCGTACTCAAAATGTAGTAACCATAGTACACTGGGTCCTCATAAATGTAAAGGTCTTCGACTTCATAGAATATCACGCCCATCTCCATCTGATGGGAGGAAGGTAGAGAAGAGGGTAAGAATTGGGGAGCTCTTAGTAGGGCCGTGATTATTAGTTACGTTCATTTATTTGGGGTCGATTAGCAGACGAATAACATAATATAGTGAAGTAGTAAACAGAAGATAAAGATAGAAAGAGAAAGTAGAGACAACAAAAAGCAGAACACAAACAGAAGAATACAAGAAAATAAAACACAGAAATAGCATGCAAGCAGACAAACATAAAGAAACAGACCACACCACAGAAAGGAATGCAACAGAGAATGATGCGCAGACAAGAATGATACATGTCTAGCCCTAGCGCAGGCCATGAGCTCTCATGTGTCGGTTGGCTGCCCGCAATCCCGACATTTATCCGGTAACGAGTAATCCCGATTTTCCGAATACGATTTTCTGTTCCTAAATAAATGCACATATAATAGTAGCCGCTCTTCTGAGACAGCCTCTGCTTACTGCAGGAAAATATATATATACTCTGCTCTGCTCTGGGGAAGCGGAAAATAGCTGTAGGTAACTTAGTTTCTGATGCGCATAAACTTATTATGCTACGATTTAGGAAATTGCACGATCGGCAAAATTCCTTCCGGCAAGTGCACCGGTTATCGTCAAGTAAAAACTCACAATAGAGTGAGGTCGAAAGGTAACTTAATTTCCCTACAGAAGCTCTGGGTTGCATTAAGCAACTAATATATATTAAATATAGCTCTGGGTTGCTTCAAGCAACTAATATATATAAATATATCTTTATTATATTACTCTTCTCTTTATATCCCTTTACTCTGTTCTGGTTTCTCTTTTCTCTGTATCTCATTACTCTACTCTGGTTACTCTGTTCTCTGTATCTCTTTACTCTGCTCTGGTCACTCTATTCTGCTCTGATTTCTCTGCTTAACGTATGTATTTAAAGCTTATGTAAATTTTGGTATGAATAGTTAGCCTGTTCCAAGTATAGGTTCATTAAGTCTATACTAAAACAGTTTAACTTTTCATATAATACCTAACCCTAGTCTTAACTCAAGGACTAACAATATTGCCCTAGTTTGTTTACTAATCTCTGTCTGTTTTTCTATTATTAAAACTTTACAGACTTTTCTTTGGTTCTTATATTTTCTTTAGCTTTTTATCTTTCCTTTATCTTTGCCTCACTAACATGTTATTACCACTCCCTAAGTGTTTTATGAAGGTAATTATGAGATTCTGCGCTTAAAGTTGTCTTTCTAAAGCTTTTACAGAAAACTGCCTTTTCGGCATTATTTTATTATTTTTATTAAAATATTATTTTTATTTGAATATTATTATTTAATATTTTATTATTATTTATTATTTTATCATTAAATTTTCGAAAATTACCCTACTTTAACTTTTAACCTTTAAAATTCACTTTTTATCACCCGTAACTTTTAATATTTCTACTTTAACCACCCTAACTTTCATAAATTACCAAATAACACCCCAAACACCAAATATTTTACTTCCTTGCACTTTTTAAGATCTAAAGCCTATTCTTCCATGTTCTTCATCACATTCAAAGTATTCTTCATGTTATTGGTAAATTCTTCAAATTCTTTCTCTGTTTTCACCCGTTTTTTAGTCTTTTCAGCAACCGATTTTTACTATAATTCATAATAAATTCCCAGCCACCAAAATCCCATCTTTTCTACATGATTTTAACACAAATTGAACCTCAATTTAGGACCTAGGGTTTCGTTTTCCAGCTGCTCCAAGAACACAAACTCAATGCTTGAATTTCATCAAATTTTATCAAAATTTCACCAAATTTTCACCAAGAATCAATCATATATGCAACCAATTTTTAGCACAGCCAAACCATACAACATTCACACAACTCAAACACAAATAATCAAGATTAATTTTGTCACACCCTACCTAGTTTTGCTGCTCCAAATTCGGTTATACTTTCAGGTGGCCCTTAAGCACTTTTTTCTCCTAAATCATATCAAGAACAACTTTAAATCCAAAAATCCTCAACTGACCAAATCTCTCTCAGCACGTTAGGAAGGGATTTATGACCTTAGAGTTGCTGAAAATTAACGTTTCGGGGTCCTCAAGTCAAGTTAAGCATGATTCCTAAGGAAGAACATCAAGAAAACAAATGTTTAAGCATGTTTCCTTGAAACCAAAGCAAAAGGGAGATGGTGCAGCAAAATCACCTTGATTCCAGCCTTGATAAGTCATATGATCATATAGAGAAAGAAGAGAGGATCATTTTGGTCGGATTGGAATTTTGATTTGAGTTTTAGTTCAGCAGAAATCAAGCTTTGAAGATTTGGAACGAAGAACTTTTCTCTCTTTTTCTCTCTTGGAAATTTCGGCCACAAAGTGAAAATGAACCAGCCTTGGGGGTTTTGGGGGTGTAGGGTGAGTTGTGATTGGTTGGCTTGGAGGTGGATTAAAATAATATTAAAATATCTCAGGTGTATAACTACTAAAACTAGATGTATCGGAACACTTGTAAAAATATGTCTAAAAATTCTTTTCTGAGCTACTAGCATAAATGACACTAGTAACATATTTATTATGAGAATAAAACATGTATAATGAGGCCTTAGCATTGCTAGAGTCACCAGAGGGTGCTGGAGCTAAGTTGCACCAGTAAACTATGAACTCGGTTAAACCGATTTTCTATTTTTAACTAAAACTGACCAGGTAACCTTATAATATCATTCAAGAAGCTTATAATAGTCATATATTGATAATATTATCCTATTATCTCCCTTCTCTCACGAATCGAGTCCAGTTCGTCAAACTGAGACTATTTACGGAAACCAAAAATAAAACTCCCAACCGATACGGTTCAAAAACTAGGTTTTTCGCAGTTGCATTGTTGAGCTTGCCCCAAAAGAGGTTCTAGCTTAAAGATGACACAATGACAATGAGGATTTTGATACTTGATGATATATCAGAGGTTCTCCCCTTACTGATCTTCCAGAGAAATCCGTACTTTCAGAAAAGATCTCGCGTACTCGAAAACCGGGGTTGTTACATGGCACGCCAACCCTTGGGCGTGGCACACTGGTACAATTTTCCCGAGAGGGTGACAAAAGGGAAACCATATGGGCGTGCCACTTGGCGTCGAAGGCGTGGCACGCTAGCTACCAACTTCCAACCAGGCGTGCCACTTGGGTCTCAGGAGTGGCACGCCATCACCACCAATCAAGCAAAAGAAGACCTGGGCATGCCACTTGAGTTTTGGGCATGGCACGCCAAGCAAGGGAGCCAAACACATGATGGGTGTGGCACACCAGACCCTGGGCGTGCCATGTTAGTTCAACTTTCCAGAGAGATAGATCAAGCACATAGCATGGGCGTGCCACGCTAGACCCTAGGCGTGCTGATGAGCGGATATTTTATATGCTTTTTGGTGATATTTTCATGTAGTTTTTAGCATGTTTTAGTTACTTTTTATTATATTTTTATTAGTTTTTATACAAAAATCACATTTCTGGACTTTACCATGAGTTTGTGTGTTTTTCTGTAATTTCAGGTATTTTCTGGCTCAAATTCAGGGACCTGAGCAAAAATCTGATTCAGAGGCTGAGAAAGGACCGCAGATGCTGTTGGATTCTGACCTCCTTGCACTCGAAATGAATTTTTTGGAGCTACAAAAGTCCAATTGACTCGCTCTCAATTGCATTGAAAAGTAGACATCTTGGGCTTTCCAGAAATATATAATAGTTTATACTTGGCCTGAGATTTAGTAGCGCAAACTGGCATTTAAACGCCAGCTCCTTACCCTTTTCTGGCGTTAAACGCCAGAACTGGCATAAAAGTTGGAGTTAAACGCCCAAACTGGCACAAAAGCTGGAGTTTAACACCAGGAATAGCCTATGCACGTGAAAGCTTCAATGCTCAGCCCAAACACACACCAAGTGGGCACCGGAAGTGGATTTCTGCACTATCTATCTTAGCTTACTCATTTTCTGTAAACCTAGGTCACTGGTTTATTATAAAAACCATGTTTAGAGGTTCATTTTGTACATCATGACATTTTTACATCTGAATTTTGTATCTTCTATGGCATGAGTCTCTAAACTCCATGGTTGGGGGTGAGGAGCTCTGCTGTGTCTCGATGAATTAATGCAATTACTACTGTTTTCCATTCAATCACGCTTGTTTCTATTCTAAGATATTCACTCGCACTTCAACATGATGAATGTGATGATCCGTGATACTTATCACCATTCTCAACCTATGAACGCGTGCCTGACAACCACTTCCGTTCTATCTTAGATTGAGTGTGTATCTCTTTGGTTCCTGGTTCACGAGTTTGATTGCCTCTCCTGACAACAGAGCATTCAAATCTGTGAGATCAGAGTCTTCGTGGTATAAGCTAGAACCAATTGGCAGCATTCTTGAGATCTGGAAAGTCTAAACCTTGTCTGTGGTATTCCGAGTAGGGTCCGGGAAGGGATGACTATGACGAGCTTCAAAATCACAAATGTTGGGCACAGTGATAGTGTGCAAAAGGATCAATGGATCTTATTCCAACACTAGTGAGCACCGACAGATGATTAGCCCTACGAAACCCATAGCTGGACCATTTTTACTGAGAGGACGGATGGTAGCCATTGACAATGGTGATCCACCAACATACAGCTTGCCATGGAAAGAGCCTTGCGTGCGTGAAGAAGAAGACAGTAGAAAAGCAGAGATTCAAAAGACAGAGCATCTCCAAAATCTCAACCCGTTCTCCATTACTGCATAACAAGTATTATTTAATCCATGTTCTTTTACTCATTCCAATTAAAACTGAGAATTATTATTGCTATCCTGACTAAGAGTTAGAAGATAACCATAGCTTGCTTCAAGCCGACAATCTCCGTGGGATCGACCCTTACTCATGTAAGGTATTACCTGGACGACCCAGTGCACTTGCTGGTTAGTTGTGGGGAATTGCAAAAGTGTGATTGTAATTTCGTGCACCAAGTTTTTGGTGCCGTTGCCGGGGATTGTTCGAGTTTGGACAACTGACGGTTTATTTTGTTGCTTAGATTAGGAAAATTTTTTTTCTTTTGGGTTTAGAGTCTTCCGTTTGAGTTTAGTTTTATATCTTAAGTTTGGTGTCAATTGCATGTTTATTTTTCTTTCATTTTTTTTGAATTATTAGTATTTAAAGTATAAAAAATTTTAAGTTTGGTGTCCTTTGTGTTTTTGTTTTCTTAAAAATTTTTCAAAAGTTGCTTTTGGTGTTCATCTTGATATTCAAAAATTTCCTGATTGTTTTCTTTGTTTTGATCCAAAAATTTTAAGTTTGGTGTCATTTTATTGTTTTTCTCTTTCCTCATTAAATTCAAAAATATCTTTCGTATTTATTTAATTGAGATTTCGAAAATTTCATTTAAAAATTCAAATTTTCATTCTATCTTATCTTAGTTTTGAAATTTCAAAAATTCAAAAATCCTTTTCAAAAATCATATCCAAAGTTTTTCAGATTTTCTTAATTAGTCGATTATTTTAGTTTTTGGAACTTTTATTTTATTTTTATTTTTATTTTCCAATTACGTAATTTTATTTTTCTTTATTTATTTATTTGGTTGTTTTCAATTAAATAAAAAATATAATTTATTTGCAATTCATATCAATTCCTTTTTCTCCATCATGGACCTAAGTGGAAATGAACAGTCCAGAAGGACTCTGGGGTCATATGCTAACCCCATTACCACTGCATACGAGAGTAGTATCTGTATACCTCCCATCAAAGCAAGCATTTTTGAGCTAAATCCTCAACTCATTGTCATGGTGCAGCAAATTTGCCAGTATTCCGGTCTTCCACAGGAAGAACCTACTGAGTTTCTGGCACAGTTCTTACAAATTGCTGACACAGTACGTGACAAGGAAGTAGATCAGGATGTCTACAGATTATTACTGTTTCCATTTGCTGTAAAAGATCAAGCTAAGAGGTGGTTAAATAACCAACACACAACAAGCATAAGAACATGGAAACAGTTATTAGACAAATTCCTGAATCAATATTTCCCTCCAAAAAGGATGACACAGCTAAGGCTGGACATCCAAGGCTTTAAACAAGAGGATGATGAATCCCTTTATAACGCCTGGGAGAAGTACAGAGGGATGCTAAGGAAATGCCCCTCTGAAATGTTTTCAGAGTAGGTGCAGTTAGACATCTTCTACTACGGGCTTACAGAAAAAGCCCCAGATGTCTCTACACCACTCAGCTGGTGGATCTATACACATGAAAAAGACAATTGAAGAGGCTCAGGAGCTCATTGATACAGTTGCTAGAAATCAACATCTATACTCAAGTAGTGAATCCTCCATGAAAGAAGAGGCTAGGGCAGTATCCACTGATCTTAGTCCTCAAGAACAAGTTGTTGAACTTAATCAGCAATTGCTTCTTATGACAAAACAGTTAGCAGAATTTCAAGAGATGCTCCAAGACACTAAGAATTCTAACAAGAATATGGAAGCACAATTGAATCAGACAAGACAGCAGCTATCTAAACAGATAACAGAAGAATGCCAAGCTGTTCAACTAAAGAGTGGGAAGACATTGAATAATTCAGCTCAAGGTAGCAGAAAGCCAAGAAAGGAACAACTGACAGAGGATGACCAAACTACTGCTCAAAATCCCTCTGAGGACAGTAAGAGCCCAGAGAGGAATACTTCTGGCGTTCAAACGCCAGAAAAGGGTGAAAAATTGGCGTCAAACACCAAGTGGATGCCCACTACTAGCGTTCAAACGCCAGAAAAGGGTGAAAAACTGGCGTTAAACTCCCATTCCATGCCCAGTTCTGGCATTCAAACGCCAGAAAAGGGTGGAAAATTGGTGTTAAACGCCCATCCAACCCCTAATCTTGGCGTTCAAATGCCAATGAGGGATCAGACACCTGCAAGTGCTGATTGTAACCCTCCTAAGAAGGCTTCTCTAACCACCTCTGTAGGAAATAAACCTGCAGCAACTAAGGTTGAGGAATATAAAGCCAAGATGCCTCATCCTCAGAAATTCTGCCAAGCGGAATAGGATAAACAATTTGCCTGCTTTGCAGACTATCTCAGGACTCTTGAAATAAAGATCCCATTTGCAGAGGCACTTGAGCAAATACCCTCTTATGCTAAGTTCATGAAAGAGATCTTAAGTCATAAGAAGGATTGGAGAGAAACTGAAAAAGTTTTCCTCACTGAAGAATGCAGTGTAGCCATTCTGAAAAGCTTACTAGAGAAGCTTAAAGATCCCGGAAGCTTTATGATACCCACATTAGAGGGTGCTTGTACCAAGACAGCTCTATGTGACCTTGGAGCAAGCATCAACCTAATACCTGCATCTACTATCAAAAAGCTTGGCTTGACTGAAGAAGTTAAACCAACCTGAATATGCCTCCAACTTGCTGATGGCTCCATTAAATATCCACCAGGCATAATTGAGGACATGATTGTCAAGGTTGGGCCATTTGTCTTTCCCACTGACTTTGTAGTGCTAGAAATGGAGGAGCACAAGAGTGCAAATCTCATTCTAGGAAGACCCTTCCTAGCAACTGGACAAACTCTCATTGATGTCCAAAAAGGAGAAGTCACCCTGAGAGTCAATGAGGATGAATTTAAGTTAAATGCTGTCAAAGCTATGCAGCATCCAGACACATCAAATGACTGCATAAGCGTTGATATTATTGACTCCTTGGTGGAAGAGATCAACATGACTAAGAGTCTTGAATTAGAGCTAGAGCATATCTCTAAAGGTGTTCAGCCTGATCTGGAGGAACCAGAGAAAATAGAAAAACCTCTGAAAACTCCTCAGGAGGAGGAGAGGCCTCCTAAACCTGAGCTCAAACCACTACCACCATCCTGAAATATGCATTTCTGGGAGAGAAAGCACTACTTCAGGTGCTAAGGACACACAATACAGCTCTTGGGTGGTCCATAAGTGACCTTAAGGGCATTAGCCCAGCCAGATGTATGCACAAGATCCTATTGGAGGATGACGGTAAGCCAGTGGTTCAACTACAGAGGCGGTTAAATCCGGCCATGAAGGAAGTGGTGCAGAAAGAGGTCACTAAATTACTAGAGGGTGGGATTATTTATCCTATCTCTGATAGCCCCTGGGTGAGCCCTGTCCAAGTCGTCCCAAAGAAGGGAGGTATGACAGCGATTCATAATTAAAAAAATGAACTGGTTCCTACAAGAACAGTTACAGGGTGGCGTATATGTATTGACTATAGAAGGCTCAATACAGCCACCAGAAAGGATCATTTTCCTTTACCATTCATAGACCAGATGCTAGAAAGACTAGCAGGTCATGAATACTATTACTTTTTGGATGGCTATTCAGGTTACAACCAAATTGCAGTAGGTCCTCAAGACCAAGAGAAAACAGCATTCACATGTCCATCTGGAGTATTTGCCTATAAAAGGATACCGTTTGGTCTGTGCAATGCACCTACAACCTTTCAGAGATGCATGCTCTCCATCTTCTCTGATATGGTGGAAAAATTTCTGGAAGTCTTCATGGATGACTTCTCAGTATTTGGGGATTCATTCAGCTCCTTTCTTGATCATCTAGCACTTGTTCTGAAAAGGTGCCAAGAGACTAACCTGGTTTTAAACTGGGAAAAATGTCACTTTATGGTGACTGAAGGAATTGTCCTTGGGCATAAAATTTCGAACAAATGAATAGAGGTAGATCAAGCTAAGGTAGAGGTAATTGAAAAATTACCACCACCCGCCAATGTCAAGGCAATCAGAAGCTTTCTGGGACATGCAGGATTCTACAGGAGGTTTATAAAGGATTTTTCAAAAATTGCAAAACCTTTGAGTAATCTGCTAGCTGCTGATACACCATTTGTCTTTGACACAGGGTGTCTGCAGGCCTTCGAGACTCTGAAGGCTAAGCTGGTCACAACACCTGTCATTTCTGCACCAGACTGGACATTACCATTCGAGTTAATGTGTGATGCCAGTGATCATGCTATTGGTGCAGTATTAGGACAAAGGCATAACAGGCTTCTGCACATCATATACTATGTTAGTCGTGTTCTAAATGATGCACAGAAGAATTACACAACCACAGAAAAAGAGCTGCTGGCAGTGGTTTATGCCATTGACAAGTTTAGATCCTATTTAGTGGGATCAAAAGTGATTGTGTACACTTACTATGCTACTCTTAAATATCTACTCACAAAGTAGGATTCAAAACCCAGGCTCATAAGATGGGTGTTACTTCTGCAAGAGTTTGATATAGAAATAAGAGACAGAAAAGGGACAAAGAACTAGGTAGCTGACCACCTGTCCCGGATAGAACCAGTAGCAGGGGCGTCCCTCCTTCCTACTAAGATCTCTTAGACCTTTCCGGATGAGTAACTCTTTGCCATTCAGGAAGTACCATGGTTTGTAGACATTGCAAACTATAAAGTTGTGAGATTCATACCCAAGGAGTACAGCAGACAGCAAATGAAAAAATTAATTTCTGATGCAAAGTACTACTTGTGGGATGAGCTATATCTATTTAAGAGATGTTGAAAGAGAACTGAAGATTGATGGTTTAGAGGTTATAGTAAACTTTCGTTGCAAGTATAGTTACTAAACCAAGCAATCAACCTTTCTTACAAATGTTTTAGTTGTCACAAGTAACAAACCCCTTAAAAATTGATAACCGAAGTATTTAAACCTCGGGTCATCTTCTCAAGGAACTGCAGGGAAGTATGTTCTTATTATTGGTTATGAAGATTGTAAATTGGGGTTTTGAAGATGAAGAACAAGTAATTTAAATGGCAGGTAAAATAAATAAACAATTGTAAAATAAACTTTTGGCAAGGTATGAGAAATTGGAAGTCCTATCCTAGTTATCCTTATCAATGATGATGAAGATTGAATCTTAATTCCACTTAGTTAGCCTTTACTTAAAGCCAAGAAAGGTCAAGTGACTAATTAGTTTGATCTTCAAATCCTAGTTAATCCATAAGGAAAGATTGGGATTATTGAAGTTCAATTCAATTAGCAAAGATAACAATTAACCAAGACCAAAAGGGAAAAAGTAAATTGAGTTTGATAACTCCTAAGTTACTGATTTCTTAACCAAGACCAAAAGGGAAAAAGTAAATCTACTGGAATCAAAATGTCTTCAGATTGGAAGCAACAGTAACATAAATAAAAGAGAGCAATGATAAACTGAAATACCTCAAATAACATTAATTCAAAGAATAATCTGTAACATAGAAGAATTCATAAACTAAATTGAGAAGATAAATAAAAAGGAATGTTGAACCTGATGGAAAGAGATAATCCTGAAAGCAAAAGAAATCCTAATTCTAAATCCAAAAAGAGAGAGGAGAGAACCTCTCCCTCAAAACTACATCTAATTCATGAATACTAACTAATTGGAGACTCTCCTTTGAATGGATGCATTCCCCCACTTCATAACCTCTGATCTGTGCCTTCTGGACTTGGATTTGGCCCAAAAAGGGCTTCAGAAATTGTTGGGAGCATTTTCTGTACTTTCTGGTGTGTGGCCTCTGTCAAGCGTCCGCGTGGGTCACGCGGTCGCGTCATTTGGAGTTTTCCTTATCACGCGGTCGCTTCAGTCATGCGTCCGCGTCATATGCGTTTCGCTTATGGCGCGCGATCGCGTCGATCACGCGGTCGCGTCATTGCTATTTCGCGTTGGCATGTGGCCGTGTCGTCCATGCGATCGCGTCACTGCTAGTTTCTTCAAAAACTCCATTTTGTGCTTTCCTTCCATTTTTGTATGTTTCCTTTCTATCCTTTAAGTCATTCCTGCCTTAGAAGATCTGAAACTACTCAACACACGAATCACGGCATCGAATGGAAGTAAAGGGTAATTAAAATAATTATTTTTAAAGCATAGGAAACATGTTTTTCACATACATCACATAATAAGGAAGGAAAAGTAAAACCATGAAATTAACATGAATAAGTGGGTGAAGGATTGAATAAATCACTCAAATTGAGAACAATATATATCATAAAATATAGGTTTATCAACCTCCCCACACTTAAACAATAGCATGTCCTCATGCTAAATCCAAGACAAAGAGTAAGGTAAGGTTAAAGTGGTGGAATCTCATGCAATGCAATCTATTCTAAATGCAACTACCTAAATGAATCATGCAATTCTACTTTGTTATTCCCTTGTGTATAAAGCTTACATGTAGTTGAATTAATTCACATTCTCAAGGAATCTTATATATATAGCCAAACCTTAGATAGTGATAAAGTACCTTTACAATTGAGATGGGAGAGAAAAATATTTTACAATTTTGCAAGACAATTAATAATTTAAGCAGAGATATATGTTGATGAGCTATTGAACCCTCACTGGATTTTGTGTTTACTCTCTAGTCACTCAGTGTTTATTAGGTTAATCGCTCTATTCTTCTTTTTTTTTTTACTGTCTATAACTTTGTCCTTCATCTAACCAATCAACAATTATAGAATATAGGCATACAAAAATCATGAGGTCTTTAATTAAGGTTGTAATGGGGCCAAGGTAAAGGTAAGGGTATATGTATAAGGCTAAGTGAGCTAATTAAGTGAATCCTTGATTAGTCTAAGATCTCACCTAACATACATATTTTGTAAAGCAAAGCTTCTTTACCTATTTTCCCATATTTTTCCCACTTTTTATGTTACTTGCTCATATTTTAATTTTTATTTATTTTTATCCCATGTGCATCGCTTTTTGCATTTGGGGAATTCTTTTGTATCCCCTTTATTCAAATACTGAAAAATAATTTTTTTTTTGAATGCACATGGTAATTAAATTATTTTGATTTCACATGAGCATGCTTCCCAAAACTTTTAAAAATAAAAATTTTTATGCTTTTTAACTTTCTACCCTTTTTTTTTCTATCATCCATGTTCCCATAAGGTTCCCACACTTACACAATACACAATTTCTATCTTAAGCTAACTAAGGATTCAACTTGGGATTTTTATTTTGTTTTTCTGCTTAAGGCTAGTAATGTGGTTATAAAACAAGACAGGATTTAAAGGCTCAAGGGGGCTAACAAGGGTGATGTAAAAGGTAGGCTAATTTGGGAATAGTGAGCTAGAATCAAACAATGGCCTCAATCACTTTCTTGGTATGTATCTATATTCTATAATCGGACATATAGATTAAAACAAAGTAAAGAACACCAGAATAAATAAGAAAGGCGGAACACACAGGAATAAAATATTATAGTTTAGATGTAACCATGCAATTAAGCTCAAAACTCACAGGCTGTGTGTTTTCTAACTCAAAAATCATATATCAGTTATATATGTCAAGCAACTAAAAATTAAGAGTTCCCATTATTCTCAATGTAAATCTTAAGGTGGCTTTAAAGTTCTAGTGTTTCTCCTTGATGAAATGTTGTTAACTAACTAACATGTAACGCTATATATACAAGGTGTGGGTTATTTTTATTTTGTTAAAGTCTCTAGTTTACTTCCTTTTTATATTTTCAATTTAAACTAAGTTATCTTATGCTAAAAAGGGTAAACTATACTAATTAATCCACATTTTCTATAACTAATAAGTTAGAATTGCAACTAAACTAAATGGCTAAAATATGAACTAAAGTACAACATGCAGAAATATAGTAAAAATACATGAAAATAGCAATGTATAAGTACTGAGAAAATAAAAATAGAAATAAAGAGAAAAATACAGAAAAATAATAAAGTAAAAAGAGTCTGTAGTGGTTCACCAAAAAAATAGGCCAGAGATGGCGACCTCCCCACACTTAAAATGAAGCATCGTTCCTGATGCTCACTCAAGCAGGGTGTGAAGCGGTGTCATCACTAGAAGGATGGGTAGTCGGAGTCTCTGTGGTGGTGGTCTGAGGATCTGCCTGCTGCAGAGGAGGTGCTGACTGAATAGGAACCTCGGGGTCTGCAGCCTGAATCTGATGCGGGGCCTCCTACTGGGGCGCAGCCTGCTCCGTGCCTGCCTGCGTAGCCTCTCTCTGTGGATGGGTCTCTGCCTCGTGATCATCCGCTTCCTCCTCAGATGGTTCTGATGGGGTGTCAGGCTCGGAGGGGATGTCGCTGCCAGAACGGATCATCAGCTTTAGGTGCTCATAGCGTCGCTTGCTGCGATGCTCAGATCTCTCGTATCGCCGCCGGTTGGGGTGCTCCATTTGGTCTAGCTGCTGAAATAGGCGGTGCACTAAGTGATAAACTGGCTCTGAGGCAGGTGGAGGTGCAGTGGTGGTAGCAGGGGTAGCTATAGAGGAAAAGGGGCCGGCAGATGGTGTGGTTGTCTCATCAGTAGGAGTAAGGAATGGAGGTTTGTAGCCCAAAGCCAGAAAGTTCCTGCTGTGAGGGATAATTTTCTTGCATTCTGCAGCAGGTGGCTTTTTATTAGCATCCTCCCAAGGTACGTCAGCTCGACGGCCAAGCTGTGTAATCAGATATGGAAAGGAGAGAGTGCCTCGGACGTGGACCCTGGCCATGTAGTACCGAATGAAGCGTGGCAGGTACAGGTCCTTACCCTCCATCACACACCATAGGAGGGTGATCATAGCGACAGGTAGCTCCGTCTTGTGAGTACTCGGCATAATAAAGTTGCTTAGGATCTGATGCCATAGCCGAGCCTCATCATTCAAGTATGCTCGCTTGATTCCCTTAGGCATGGTAGTGTTCTGACCCATGACCCATGGAACAGTCGGGTCAAGGGCTATCCTTACCTTGACGGCATCCCAGTCAAACTTCATGAAGCGCATGTCCTCCTCAGCCTTTTGATAACTATCTGGCTGATCGGATTTAGGCAGGAGCTTCAGAACATCCTCTATGGCCTCTTCAGTGACCAGTATCTGCATCCCTCTTAGGTGTACTGAATCTAGGGAAGTTTTGAAGTAATTGCAGTAAAATTCCCTTACCCAAGATGCATTGACCTCAGTCAGGTTTCTCTCCAGGAAGAACCAGCCTCTTTGTTTGATCTTATCAGAGGTGTTGATAAACCCATATTTCATGAGTTATTTTGTGCTTAGTTTGAGTGATTTATTCAATCCTTCACCCACTTATTCATATTAATTGCATGGTTTTACTTTCCCTTCCTTATTATGTGATGTATGTGAAAGACATGTTTCCTAAGCTTTAAAAGTAATCATTTTAATTACCTTTATTTCCATTCGATGCCGTGATTAGTGTGTTGAGTAGTTTCAGATTTTCTAAGGCAGAATGACTTAAAGGATGGAAAAGGAAACGTACAAAAATGGAAGGAAAGTACGAAACGAAGTTTTGAAGAAACTGGCATCCACATGATTGCATGGACGACGCGATCGCGTGCCAGGCGCGAAGAAGCAGCGACGCGGCCGCATGACTGACGCGGCCGCGCGACTTGACCATAGCACATTCGATGCGGACGCGTAACCGACGCGACCGCGCCACAAGGAAAACTCCAGATGACGCGACCGCGTGACCCACGCGGACTCGTGACAGAGGCCGCATATCAGAATTTACAGAATACGCCCGCAACGATTTCTGAAGCCCTTTTGGCCCAAATCCAGGTGCAGAACACACAGACTAGAGGCTATAAAGTGGGGGAATGCATCCATTCAAGAGAGAGCTCGCATTTTTACTACTTTCCATGATTTAGATTTTGTTTGAGAGAGGTTCTCTCCTCTCTCTCTTAGGATTAGGATTTAGGACTTCTCTTAGTTTTTAAGAGTGACTCTCGATCCAGGTTTTATGTTTCTTGTTTTAAGCTTCCCTTCTCACTTTTATTTATTTATTCCAGCACTTGAGTTGATTATTTACCTTTATAATTTAATTTATGAATTATTCCATGTTATAGATTGTTATTTGAATTAATGATATTTGAGGTATTTTAGTTATTGATTGCTTTCTCTTTAATTTGTGTTACCATTGTTTCCAATCTGAAGATATTCTATTCCAGCAATTTACTTTTTCCCTTTTTGGTCTTGGTTAAGAAATTAGTAACTCAACAGTTATCAAACTTAACATAATTGATAATCGTTATCTTGCTAATTGAACTGAACTTCAATAATCCCAACTTTTTTGTAGGAAATAAATAGGATTTGAAGGTCAAACTAATTAGTCCCTTGACTTTCCTTTACTTTAGTAAAGGTTAACTAAGTGAAATTTAGATTTAACTTTCATTATTGTTGAGGGAGATAACCAAGTTGGACTTCCAATTCCTTTTACCTTGCCAGAAGTTTGCTTTACAGTATTTATTTATTTTAATTGCCATCTACTTTACTTGTCATTTAAATCACTTGCTTCTCACCTTCTAAACCCCGATTATAACCTTTATAGCCAATAATAAGAACATACTTCCTTGCAGTTCCTTGAGAAGACGACCCGAGGTTTGAATACTCGGTTAACAATTTTTAAAGGGGTTTGTTACTTGTGACACCCAAAAATGTTTGTACGAAGGGTAGAGACTATATCTACAACGCGACTGTTTTTATGAACTTCTTTACTGGCAAAAATACCAACGTCAAAATGGCGCCGTTGCCGGGGAACTGCTAACGTGTGCCTTATTATTGGTTATTGTAAATATTTTTCTTTTGCTTGTTTATTTATTTTTGTTTTTCCTTTTTTTATCTTTATTTGCTACCATGAACTCTCACCCCTCTCGCTTTGAGTTTGGTTCTAACTTTGTTGAAGGAAATAGAAGCAACGCGACTAACTTCTTTACTGGCAAAAATACCAACGTCAAAATGGCGCCGTTGCCGGGGAACTGCTAACGTGTGCCTTATTATTGGTTATTGTAAATATTTTTCTTTTGCTTGTTTATTTATTTTTGTTTTTCCTTTTTTTCCTTTTTTTATATAGGCAGCAAAGATATCATGAACAAAGACCATTCTACCGTGCATACCCAGCTGAAAGATATGGCGGACAACCTTGTAACTACCAACAAGCCCAACAAGCCCCCTATAGACCATCCTCTCAACATAACCTCGAACCACCACACTCACAAGCTTCTCTTCACCATTCGCCATCATATGATCCTTCCTTACC
>NC_029787.2:59481428-59483643 GCF_000816755.2 Arachis ipaensis | reverse complement strand
TTATAGCAGGAATATGCATCAATGTCAGACCAATCAAGGATGGATGGAGCCAAGAGGATCTAATCAACCCTTTAGGCAGCAACACCCTCCGAGATATCATGAACAAAGACCATTCTACCGTGCATACCCAGCTGAAAGATATGGCGGACAACCTTGTAACTACCAACAAGCCCCACCCCGTGCATATAAACCATCCTTTCAACATAACCTCGAACCACCACACTCACAAGCTTCTCTTCACCATTCGCCACCATATGATCCTTCCTTATCCCAGTACCAATCCAATCACTCCCAATCACCACCACTTTCCTATGTATCATGCCCAAGTCCAGCAACCCGAGAAGCAGAGGTTCGCCTAAAGGAAACAGTAAATAAACTTCAAACAACCATTCGACAACTGAAGCAAACAATAATTAAATGGGTTTCTAGGCGCTCAAATACACAAGGATCAGCCACAGCCCCATGTGAACAGTCTAACGAAGAGCGTAGTAGGAAGGAAATACCAGAAACTCCAGTGGACAAGACAGAGAATGAATTCGTACTAGAACAGGTAGAAGAAGCTGTCATTGTTCAAGAAGAAGAGTTGGTTGAAGATCTAGGAGATGCTGAACCTCCATGGGAATCCAGAACTGAGGAAAACTCCGTCAAGGACGTTACAGTTGATGCTAAGAAGGATAGTGCACAATCCCAAGGCAAGTCGTTTATGAAGAATCAGACGGAATAACTCATGACACAAATTCCCTTGATAATGATAGTCACAAGTCTGGCTTTCTTAGTAATGAACTTGCATCCGCAAGTGAATTTTTTGAGATCGAAGAATCTTCCCCAAGTGAATACGAAGACGATGTGGAGGTAGATTTTTCTCAACCTCCAATCTATGACTCAAGTGATGAGGAAGACATAGAAGACTTTGACCAGGACATAGATATAATTGTAGAGCCTTGCAAGGAAGTGGAGGAATTCACAGAAGAGCACAAGGGAGTAGAACTTACAGAACCACCGGAAACACCTATCCCAAGGCCATTACCACCTAATACAAGCTTCAAGTGGGTACAATCCTTAACCTATAACTTTACTTATTCACTTGAATATGGTTTGCTTGAAACAGATGGCCAGCTTAGAGCTCTTTGCGGCTTTAAGAGTAAGAGGGAAATGGCTCGTACTCAGAGCTGGTGCACAAGGTTCAATAAGGTTCCACGCTTCACCTCGAAGTACATGGATTGGTATCATGCTCAATTGCATGGATCACGAAGAACGTTTGGTCACCATGGTGAGATTCTACTTTTTAAACCGTCCGGATGGAAACATATAGATCAAGACGGGGGCGGATTTAATAGCAAAGCTTGGGATCCTGGAATCTATTCTGACATTCGTCACCCCGAGAGCCTAACAATCTGTTTGAAGCTGTTCAGAAGCTTTACATGCCTAGTTTGGGATCCCGGAGGCTATGGGCATTCCAAGCACTGGTGGAGATTTTTGGACGAATTTAAACATAAGCCGCCATAGCAGGAAGCTCCTCCAATGTCCAACTTAAGGACTTTAACTAAAAGTGCGAGGTGGGAGACAACCCACCATGGTATGGTCGCTTCTTTTTCAATTTATTTCTTGTTAATTGCTTTCATTTTTATTTCCTTTTTATTTTACTTCATTGAACCTGGAATCATGCATAGCATTCATTTTAATTATTGCATTCTGCATTTATCATACATATAAAAAAAAAGGGGATGCACGACGCGACCGCATCATCTATAATTCCCACGCGACCGCGTCATCCACACGATCGCGTGCCCTGGAGATCGGCGTAAATATCCAACGTCCAGAAAGTTAGGCTAGAATCGTGCGGCCCTTGTGCGTTCTACACAAATTGGCCCACGCGATCGCATGCCCCATGCGATCGCGTCACTTGCACAATACCAATCCCACGCGACCGCGTGAGCGACGCGATCGCGTCGCATGGATTGCACATCACCCCAGAAGGAGACAGAGAGTTGCGCTGAAACGGTGCTGGAGTCGTGCGTTTAGCACAAATTCCAGCGACGCGATCACGCGACCCATGCGATCGCGTCATCCCCTCTTCCACCCCTTTCATGCGATCACGCGACCCACGCGATCGCGTCACCCCACTATCACCCCGACCACGCGACCGCGTCCCCCACGCGATCGCGTGGATTTGAAAATATAACCCCCCAGCCACGCGAACCCTATCAGTTGCGCA
>NC_029787.2:59476721-59481331 GCF_000816755.2 Arachis ipaensis | reverse complement strand
TTTTTTCTTCTCTTTCTTCCTCTCTTCCCCCCTCTCCCCTATCCAATCCCCTCCCCTATTTCACCCATTACCCTTCCCAAAGCCCCTACCCCCTAACAGCAGCAACCACCGCGCCATCACCCAGACTCCGCACTGAACGTCACCGCCAGCCACTGTGCTAACCACCGGACGCCACCATCACCACCACCCAACCACCTTCCTGCCTACTCTCCTTATTCAGCCTTCCAGGTTCCGTAACACGCAATCCCTTTTATCCGTCCGTAGTTCTTCTTATTTTTAGGATAGATAGTCTTGCATGTTGTAGTGGATTTTAGGTTATTAGGTAGATTAGGCTGTGGTTAGTGGCTCTAGGTCTGTTTATTTGCACTGTTCTTGCTTCTGTTTTATCATATTTGCAAATCTGCTGTTGCTGTAATCTTGTTCATATGCCGTATTTCTTGTATATTGCTGCTCTTTACATTGAATTTTCATGTTTATATTATATATATGTACCTGCAGCTTGAATTTTTAATTCATATGAACTGCCTTGTTTGCTGTTTATTTTCCGGGACTATCCGATTTTAGCCGGAATGCTTCCCAAATTTTTTGTGAATTGTTTTCATTCATGTTTTAGTTTGGCAATCTAAACTCTGTTGTCCTCTGCCTTTACCAAACTGTTTCATGATTACTATGGCAGACTTTCTTATCCTCTTTGATTTCCTGGTTTATAAACTGCATTTGTGATATTCTGATTTCAGTTCTTGCTTTCTTTATATCTATTTGAATCAACATCACCCTGTTTTCCTTGTTCGGTTATGAGTTATTTCTAGTTATTATTGTGAATCCTTGTTACATGGACTATTTTCCTTATGCCGCTTACTTTAACCCGCATTTTACTGACTCACTAATTTTAATTTACTAACTTCTTTTTCAAAATCTAACCATACTAACCTTTTAAAATCTCTTTTCTGATTTTTCACTTTCCTTTAACTTTCTAACCATGGCATAATGACATTTTTTCTATTTAACTTGAATTCTGATACATTTTGGATTGTAAATTCTTCCTTTCCAAATTTTAAACTACTACACAATCCTTAATGCATATTTACTTGACTCATTTACCTCATTCAAATTCTTCTTTTGCCGCTTTAAGTTTTCTTTGTTTAATTGCCTATTTGCTTCCCTATTTTTATCCATATCCTGGTTTCCTGTTTTTCAGGATGTCTGCCTCACAGAGAAAAGAAAAAGGCAAGGCTACTGGCAAGTGCAAGAGAGGAGATTCCTCCCAGTCCATCATTGACCTAATGCATGATTCCTCATGGCGGGAGAAGAACTTTACACAGCAGGAAAAAGCTGACCAGCTGCTCCCTGCAAATGATTCAATAAAATTTGCAAACCGATAATGTGAGCTGAAGTATCCGGCATTTGCAAACTCCAGGAATCTATACCTGGAGAGAACTCTGAGGATTCCAGAAGCACTCCAACAGTACACCACTGAGCAAATCAAGCAAAGAGGCTGGTTCTTTCTAGAGAGAGCACTGATAGAGGTCAATGCATCTTGGGTCAGGGAATTCTACTGCAACTACTACATCACCACCCTCGATGCAGTGAACCTGAGAGAAAAGCAGATTCTGGTCACTGAGGAGGCCATAGAGGACATTCTCCGGCTCCCAGCCAAGTCTGATCAGCCTGATGGTTATCAAAAGGCTGAGGAGGACCTGCGCCTGATGCAGTTTGATTGGGATGCTGTGAAGGCACGGATAGCTCTCGACCCGACTATTCCTTGGGAGATGGGTCAGGACACCACCATACCTAGAGGGATCAAGAGGGCGTACTTAAATGATGAGGCTCGGTTATGGCACCAGATCTTAAGCAACTATGTGATGCCGAGTACTCATGAGACGGAGATCCCGACTGCTATGATCACCCTCCTATGGTGTGTGATGGAGGGTAAGGACCTTTATCTGCCACGCTTTATCCGGCATTATATGGCCAGGGTCCACGTCCGAGGCATCCTCCCTTTTCCGTATCTGGTTACACAGCTAGGCCGTCGAGCTGACGTGCCATGGGAGGATGCCGATGAGAGACCACCAGCGGCAGACTGCAGGAAGATCATTCCTCACAGCAGGAACTTCCTAGCTTTAAGCTCCAGACCACCACCCTTCCCTACTACTGATGAGACAGCCCCACCGTCTGCTGGACCCTCTTCATCCACGGCTGCACCTGCTGCCCCTGCTGCCACCACTGCACCTCCACCTGCCTCTGAGCCCGTATACCGCCTCGTGCACCGCCTATTCCGACAGCTTGATTAGATAGAGCGCCGTAACCGGCGCCGGTATGAGAGATTGGAGCATCGCAGCCAGCGACGCTATTCGCATCTGAAGCTGATGATCCGACAGGGTGGTAACATCCCCTCCGAGCCTGACACACCATCAGAGCCATCAGAGGAGGAGGAGGATGAGCCCCAGGAGAAGACCCATCCGCAGGCAGGCACAGAGCAGGCTGCACCACATCAGGAGGTTACGCATCAGATCGAGGTTGCGGATCCGGAGATCCCAATCCAGTCAGCACCGCCTCTACAGCAGCCAGACCCTCAGCCCACTACCACCACAGAGCCTCCAGCTACCATCCCTACCAGTGATGACACCCCTTCACACCCGGCTTGACTGAGCATCAGGGACGATGCTTCATTTTAAGTGTGGGGAGGTCGCCATCTCTTGCGTTTTATTTTGGTGAACCACTACATCTCTTTTTTCTTTTTCTTTTATTTTGGATATTTTTCTGTATTTTTATTTTTACTATTATTTTCTGAGTACTTATACATTGCTACTTTTATGTATTTTTACTCTATTTTCGCATTTTGCATTTTTAGTTCATATTTTTAGTTATTTAGTTTAGTTTGCAATTCTGACTTATTAGTGGATTAATTAGTATAGTTTACCCTTTTTAGCATAAGATAGCATAGTTTAAATTGAAAATAAAAAGGAAGTAAGCTAGGAAATTGAACATAACAGATTTAAATCCATAAACCTTGTATATATAGCATTACATCATATAGTTAAGTTGACAACATTTCATCAAGGAGGAACATTAAAACTTTAAAAGCCACCCTAAATAATTTTTTTATGAGAATAATGGGAATTTTTAACTAAACCTGCATAACATATATGAATGATATATGATGCTTGAGTTAGAGAACACACAGCCTGTGAGTCTTGAGCTTAATTGTATGGTTGCATTCAAACCATAATTTCATTCCTGTATGTTTCGCTTCTTTTTATTCTGATGTTCTTTACTTTGCTTTAATCTATATGTCCAATTATAGAATATAGAATATAGGATATAGATACATACCAAAAGAATGATTGAGGCCATCATTTGATTTTAGCTCACTTACCCCAAAATAACCTACCTTTCACATCACCCTTGTTAGCCCCCTTGAGCCTTTAAAATCCCTTTTATTCTATTTAGCCACACTACTAGCCTTAAGCAGAAAAACAAAATAAAATCCCAACCTTGGTTATCTTAAGATAGAAAATTATGAATGGATTAAAATGTGGGAAACCTGTTGGGAACATGGATGATAGAAACAAAAGGTAGAAAAGTTGAAAGAAATAAAATAAAATTTGGGAAGCATGCTCATGAGAAATCAAAGTGATTCAATCACTATGTGCATTAAAAAAAAGTTATTTTTCAGCATTTAATAAAAGGGGATACAAAAGAATTACCCAATGCAAAATAAAAGCAATGCACATGGGATAAAAATAAAATTGAAACATGAGCATGTAACAACAAGTGGGATAATATGGGAAGATTGGTAAAGAATGTTTTGTTCTACTAAATATGTATGTTAGGTGAGATCTTAGTCTAATTAAGGATTCACTTATTAGCTCACTTAGCCTTATACATATATCCTTACCTTTACCTTGGCCCCATTACAACCTTAATTAAAGACCTCATGACTTTTGGTATGACTGTACTCTATAATTGTTGATTGGTTAGATGAAGCACAAAGTTATAGAAAGTAAGAATAAAAGGAAAAGTAGAGTGAATAAACCCAATAAACACTGAGTGACTAGAGGGTAAACACAAAATCCAGTGAGGGTTCAAGAACTCATCAACATATATCTGTGCTTAATTTACTAATTATTTTGCAAGTTTGTAAAATATTTTTATTTCCCATCTCATTTGCTAAAATGCTTTATTATTGAAGGGTTGGCTATATATATGACTCCTTGAGAATGTGAATTAATTTGACTACATGTAAGCTTTATATATGAGTAGATAAATTGGAATTGCTTGACTCATTTAGGTAGATGCATTTAGAATAGGTTGCATTGCATAACATTCCACCACTTTAACCTTACCTTATTCTTTACCTTGGATATAGCATGAGGACATGCTATTGTTTAAGTGTGGGGAGGTTGATAAACCCATATTTCATGAGTTATTTTGTGCTTAGTTTGAGTGATTTATTCAATCCTTCACCCACTTATTCATATTAATTGCATGGTTTTACTTTCCCTTCCTTATTATGTGATGTATGTGAAAAACATGTTTCCTAAGCTTTAAAATTAATCATTTTAATTACCTTTATTTCCATTCGATGCCGTGATTAGTGTGTTGAGTAG
>NC_029787.2:59471212-59475126 GCF_000816755.2 Arachis ipaensis | reverse complement strand
ATCCACGCGATCGCATGGACGACGCGATCGCATGCCAGAAGCGAAGAAGCAGCGACGCGGCCGCATGACTGACGCGGCCGCGCGACTTGAGCATAGTGCATTCGATGCGGACGTGTAATCGACGCGACCGCGCCACAAGGAAAACTCCAGATGACGCGACCGCGTGACCCACACGGACGCGTGACAGAGGCCACGTATCAGAATTTACAGAATATGCCCCCAGCAATTTCTGAAGCCCTTTTGGCCCAAATCCAGGTGCTGAACACACAGACTAGAGGCTATAAAGTGGGGGAATGCATCCATTCAAGAGAGAGCTCGCATTTTTACGACTTTCCATGATTTAGATTTAGTTTGAGAGAGGTTCTCTCCTCTCTCTCTTAGGATTAGGATTTAGGACTTCTCTTAGTTTTTAAGAGTGACTCTCGATCCAGGTTTTATGTTTCTTGTTTTAAGCTTCCCTTCTCACTTTTATTTATTTATTCCAGCACTTGAGTTGATTATTTACTTTTATAATTTAATTTATGAATTATTCCATGTTACAGATAGTTATTTGAATTAATGATATTTGGGGTATTTCAGTTATTGATTGCTTTCTCTTTAATTTGTGTTACCATTGTTTCCAATCTGAAGATATTCTATTCCATCAATTTACTTTTTTTTCTTTTTGGTCTTGGTTAAGAAATCAGTAACTCAACAGTTATCAAACTCAACATAATTGATAATCGTTATCTTGCTAATTGAATTGAACTTCAATAATCCCAACTTTTTCGTAGGAAATAAATAGGATTCGAAGGTCAAACTAATTAGTCCCTTGACTTTCCTTTACTTTAGTAAAGGTTAACTAAGTGGAATTTAGATTCAACTTTCATTATTGTTGAGGGAGATAACCAAGTTGGACTTCCAATTCCTTTTACCTTGCCATAAGTTTGCTTTACAATATTTATTTATTTATTTTAATTGCCATTTACTTTACTTGTCATTTAAATCACTTGCTTCTCACCTTCTAAACCCCGATTACAACCTTTATAGCCAATAATAAGAACATACTTCCTTGCAGTTCCTTGAGAAGACGACCCGAGGTTTGAATACTCGGTTAACAATTTTTAAAGGGGTTTGTTACTTGTGACACCCAAAAACGTTTGTACGAAGGGATTTTTGTCGGTTTAGAGACTATATCTACAACGCGACTGTTTTTATGAACTTCTTTACTGGCAAAAATACCAACGTCAGGTGTATTGCTGGAGTTCTTCTGGGATCTTCAGAGTCCTCTCCGGGTACAGGTTCCTGGAGGTTGCAAACACCGGATACTTCAGCTTGCAGTATCAGTTTGCAAACTTAATGGGATCAGTAGCAGGGAGTAGCTGGTCAGCCTTCTCCTGCGGGGTAAAGTGCTTCTCCCGCCAGGAGTCATCATGCATGATGTCCAGGATGGACATGGAGGATTCTCCTCTTTTCCGTTTGCCAGTTGTTGCCTTTCCCTTTCCTTTTCTTTGGGTGTCAGACATCCTGAAACACAGAAAACCAGGATATAATAAAAAACATGAAAACAAGTATGCAAATCACAAAATAAGCATTTAGTGGCAAAGGAGCAGTGGAGTAATGAAAATGAGTTAAGTAAATGTGCATTAAGGATTGAATATGAGTTAAAAATCCGAGAAGAAAAAATTAACAATCCAAAATGTATTAGAAATCATGTTAATTAGGAAAAATTATCATCATGCCTTGGTTAGAAGGTTAAAGAGAATAGTGAAAAACCTAAAGAGATATTTTGAAAGGTTAGGTTCGTTAGGAATGAAAAAAGAGTTTAGGAAGTTAAAATTAGTGAATTAGTAAAAAGTGGGTTAGAGTAAGTGGCATGATGATCATTTTCTAAGTAACAAGCATTCTCAATTAGAAGCTACAGTTAACTCATATCCAAAGTTTCACTGACCTTTTCTTTACTGTTTTTAAGCAAGTTTCATGCATTTCCTTAGAAAATAAGCTAGTTTTGGGTAGATATTCACTTACATCTTGATTCAAGCATACATTGTGCACTTTACATGATTTCATGAGGATTTTGCATGAAATTAATGACAAATTGGATGTTGCATTTCCCATGACTTGGACTAGAACTTTGATGCACTTTATTGCTTGATTTCAGGACAAAGGAAGCAAGGAAGAACCACGTTAGCAACCACGTTTGTCTCACTAACGTGACTTCTAACGTAGGAATGGGAGCTAGCTTGCAAAGTTAATGAGAAAAGTAATCGCCAATAACGCCCTCAAAGCCATCATAGCCCACGTCAAGAGTCACATTAACTAAGTTAACGTGAACTCTAACGTGGAGGAAAGAAAATAGAGCCAATGTTAGTGACACTTACCTTTGTCACTAACGTTGGGCCAAGCTCATAAGTGGCCACGTTAGTTGCCACGTTAACTTAGTTAACGTGGCTTCTAACGCGTTGAGGTTAACGTGGCTCTAACTTGGGTCAGGAACATTAGTGAAAAAGGTGATTGTCACTAACGTTTTTGAACCCACAATTTCACTTAACGTTAACACCACTAACGTCCTGAGCTAAAGTCCCTGCCCACTTCACACTTTCTCTCTGTAAGTAAAGCTAAGCCCAATGAAGAAGATAACTGCTTCAAACTCAAGATCCAAAGGCCCATACCCAAGACTTGAGGAGCCAACTAGAAGATCAGAAGAGTAGTATATATAGGAGTAGCTTTGAATTGATTAGGAAGATTGGAAAATTAGGGAAAAACTACTCTCTGTATTTTGCCATTCTCTGCACTTCTAGTTTTGTTTTCATGATGTATTCTCCATCTTTGCTTTTATTTTCCAGAGCTATGAACAACTAAACCCCTTTCATTGGGTTAGGGAGCTCTGTTGTAATTTGATGGAACAATACCAGTTTTAATTATTCTTCTTCTATCTGTTTTCTTGATTTTACTTGAAATCTTTCGATCTTCATCCAATTGGATAGTTATCTTGGAAAAGAAGCTATTCAAACTTGGATCTCTTCTGAACCTTGAAAGAGGAAGGAAGAGATCATGCTAGAAATGCTTTCTCATGCTGGACCAAATTGGGTTTGGATGGATATGTGACTATAATCCTCTCAATACTTGATTTGGGAAATGCATGTGGTATAATCAGTGAGTATACTTCATCTCTTCTCATGAGCAATTGACCAAGGAATTGGCTGTTGATCAAGATTTGAGAGATTGAATTACAAGGAATTGTAACTCGATCACTTAAGATTGCCAAGGAGATCAATGAATGCATTAATTGAGGAAGAGATGAAAATGAAATTGATCCGGAGAATGCAACATCTCCTGAGCCCAATGAACTCCCCATTTCTGATCTTACCCATTCTCCTTAATTTCTGTCATTTACTTTTATGAGCATACTAACCCACTAACTGTTTGATATATTGCATCACTCACACTAACAGTAATTCTAATAGAATACTTTCTACATTTATTTTCCTTGCTTGTGCTTTGTTGGTTGTATGACAGGGAGAAGAAGTGGGGCTTCAACTTCCTTTGATTCTGAATCTGAGAGAACCTTCTTTAGATTAAGGAGGGAAGCAAGAGGAAAAAGAGTGGTTGGTGCTGAGGAAGAGGAGGAATACTTTGAAACAAACATGGAAGAAAACATAGATAGAAGAGTTTTAGGCTCTTACATCAATCCAAACCCAGGAAACTGTGGAAGTAGCATTCAAAAGCCAACCATCCATGCCAACAATTTTGAACTAAAACCACAGCTAATCACCCTTGTTCAGAACAACTGTTCGTTCGGAGGAAGTGTCCAAGAAGACCCCAATCAACATCTAACCACCTTCCTTAGAATTTGTGACACAGTGAAGTCTAATGGTGTTCATTCTGACGCCTATAGACTGCTCTTATTTCCATTCTCACTCAAGGATAAGGCA
>NC_029787.2:59468041-59469194 GCF_000816755.2 Arachis ipaensis | reverse complement strand
AGTAGACCATTCATCCGGAGGA
The DNA here is from genome assembly GCF_000816755.2 of Arachis ipaensis. Classification (NCBI taxonomy): domain Eukaryota; kingdom Viridiplantae; phylum Streptophyta; class Magnoliopsida; order Fabales; family Fabaceae; genus Arachis; species Arachis ipaensis. The sequence goes on along the minus strand of NC_029787.2, from coordinate 59,469,172 downwards.
TCTTTGAACTAGAAGAAGACTATTGAGGAAGCCATAGATGTCATTAAAACAGTAGCAAAGAATGACTATTTCTATGCTTCTGAAAGAGGCAACACTAGAGGAGTAATGGAGCTAAACAATGTAGATGCTTTGCTGTCCCAAAACAAGCTCATTACCCAGCAGTTGGCTGACCTCACCAAGAAGATGGAGAGGAACCAAGTAGCAGTAATCACTACTTCATCAACAACCCAAGAAGGAGTGAATGAAGAAGCAGAGGGTAGTCAGGAGCAAGCCAACTACATTTGGAATTCACCTAGGCAAAACCATGATCCATACTCTAAGACCTATAACTCTGGATGGAGGAATCACCCAAACATTGGGTGGGGAAATCAACAAGACCAAGGCATAGATCAAACACGTTCAAATCCCAACAACAATGCAGCCCACCAACATTTCACATCTAGACCATATCAGCACCCACATAACCAACCCTCTCAACACCTTTACCAAGGCTAAAATAACCCTCCCCATCCTTCCACCTCTAATCCCAATCTACCATCATTTGATGACAGGCTCTCAAGGATTGAGAATCTACTTGAAGGCATAGGCAAAGAGATTCAAGACAACAAGGCATTCAAGGAGGAAGTGTGAGCCAATTTCAAGAACCAGGGAGACACAATCAAGAGGTTGGAATCCCAAGTGGGGTATCTCTCTGAGCAGATTCCCAAACCTACAGATGGATTCCCAAGTGACACAGAGAAGAATCCGAGAGGTGAAACAAAGAAAGTAAGATGGGAAGATTGCAAGATAGTCACTATAAGTGATAAGAAGAATGAGGACAAGCCAAACAACTCGGCAGAACAACCTGGAGACACCTCAATAGAGAAGGAGGAAAAAGATCACCAAGAACCAGAAATCTCACAACAGGAGCTACTGAGACTCTATGCACCATTTTCCCAACTGCTCAATGGTGCTGTGGAGAAGAGAATATACTCAAGGTTTCTAGATTTGTTTGCATCTCTGCATGTCAACATACCATTCATCAAGACCATCCAACAAATGCCTGCATACATCAAGTATATAAAGGAACTGCTTCCCAAGAAAAGCTCACTCAAAGGAGGCCAAACTATAGTAATGAACAAGGAGTGCAGC
>NC_029787.2:59466381-59467248 GCF_000816755.2 Arachis ipaensis | reverse complement strand
GCACCTGGACCCTTTTCACTGGAAGGATGGATGGTAGCCATTGACAACGGTGATCCACCAATACATAGCTTGCCATAGGAGGACGTGCGTGCGTGAATCAGAAAACAGAGGAAAGCAGAATTTCAGAAGGCAAAGCATCTCCAAAACCCCAACATATTCTCCATCATTGCATACAAGTATAACTTGTGTTCTGCCCTTTTATTCCTAGTGATCAAATTTGATAAGTGAATTATTTTATTGTTTTCCTGACTAAGAGTTACAAGATAACCATAGATTGCTTGAAGCCAACAATCTCCATGGGATCGACCCTTACTCACGTAAGGTATTACTTGGACGACCCAGTGCACTTGCTGGTTAGTTGTGCGAATTTGTGAAGAACTGTGATTTCCAATTTCGTGCACCAAGTTTTTGGCGCCGTTGCCGGGGATTGTTTGAGTTTGGACAACTGACGGTTTATTTTGTTGCTTAGATTAGGAAAAATTTTTCTTTTTGGTTTAGAGTCTTTTATTATTTATACCTTGTTAAAACACTTTAAACTTATAGCTCAATTAGCTAGAGCGTGGTGCTTATGTTCTTAGTAATTGGCTAGCCTATTTTTAAAAATCTTTTTCAAAAATAATTTTTCTTTGAATAAATCTTGTGCCAAACTTTAAGTTTGGTGTTTTCTTGTTGATTTTTCTTTGTTTTTCAAAAATTTTAGTTTGGTTTTCTAAAAAATTTTAAGTTTGATGTTCTTTCTTCATGTTCTTGTGCTCTTGTGAGTCTTCAAAGTGTTCTTGAGTTTTCCTTGTATCTTGATCTTAAAATTTTTAAGTTTAGTATTCCTTAGTGTTTTCCCTCCAAAATTTTCGAAAACAAGGAGCATTA
>NC_029787.2:59464635-59465773 GCF_000816755.2 Arachis ipaensis | reverse complement strand
GAAAGACAATTGAAGAAGCTCAAGAGCTCATTGATACAGTTGCCAGAAATCAGCATCTGTACCTAAGCAGCGACCCTTCCATGAAAGAAGAGGTTAAAATAGTAACTGCTGAACTCAGTCCTGTAAAACAAGCTGCTGAATTCAATCAGCAACTGGACTTTCTAACAAAGCAGTTAGCCGAATTCAAGGATAGACTACAAGAGACAAGGATGGCTAATATAAATATGGAAGAACAATTGAAGCAAACAAAGCAGCAGCTGTCAAAACAAATAACAGAAGAATGCCAAGCAGTTCAATTAAGAAGTGGGAAGACATTAAATACCCCACCTCAAGGCAGCAAGAAGCCAAGAAATGAGCAAACCACCCAAAATCCACCTGAGGACAGTAAGAGTCCAGGGAAAAATAATTCTGGCACTAAAACGCTAGAAATTGGGTGGAAGGCTGGCGCTGAACGCCCAGACCATGCTCAGGACTGGCGTTCAACGCCAGAAACAAACAAGGATCTGGCGTTGAACACCCAAAAGAAGCACAGTTCTGGCGTTCAGACGCCAGGAACAGATGAGGAGCTGGCGTCTAACGTCACTCCAGCTTCTAACTCTGGCACTCAATTGCTAGTGAAGGATCAGACACACACAAGTGCTTATGACAACCCATCTAAAAAGGCTTATTCAACCACTTCTGTAGGAAATAAACCTACAGCAACTAAGGTTAAGGAATATAAAGCCAAGAAACCTTATCCTCAAAAACTTCGCCAAGAGGAGCAGGATAAGCAATTTGCTCGCTTTGCAGATTATCTAAGGACTCTTGAAATAAAGATTCCATTTTCAGAGGCACTTGAGCAAATACCTTCTTATGCCAAGTTCATGAAAGAGATCTTGAGTCATAAGAAGGATTGGAGAGAAACTGAAAGAGTTCTCCTCACTGAAGAATGCAGTGCAGTCATTCTGAAAAGCTTTCCTGAAAAGCTTAAAGACCCTGGGAGTTTTCTGATACCATGCACATTAGAAGGTAATTGCACCAAGACAGCTTTATGTGATCTTGGGGCAAGCATCAACCTAATACCTGCATCCACTATCAGAAAGATTGGTTTAACTGAAGAAGTTAAACCAACCCGGATATGTCTCCAACTTGCTGATGG
>NC_029787.2:59463373-59464100 GCF_000816755.2 Arachis ipaensis | reverse complement strand
CAGCCCCTGGGTGAGCCCTATCCAAGTTGTCCCCAAAAAAGGAGGCATGACAGTGGTTCATAATGAAAAGAATGAACTGGTTCCTACAAGAACAGTTACAAGGTGGCGCATGTGTATTGACTACAGAAGGCTCAATACAGCCACCAGAAAGGATCATTTTCCTTTACCATTCATAGACCAGATGCTAGAAAGACTAGCAGGTCATGATTATTACTGCTTTTTGGATGGCTACTCAGGCTATAACCAGATTGCAGTAGATCCCCAGGATCAAGAGAAAACAGCATTCACATGTCCATCTGGAGTGTTTGCTTATAGAAGGATGCCATTTGGGCTGTGTAATGCGCCTGCAACCTTCCAGAGATGCATGCTCTCTATTTTCTCTGATATGGTGGAAAAATTTCTGGAAGTCTTCATGGATGACTTCTCAGTATATGGAGACTCATTGAGCTCCTATCTTAATCACCTGAAACTAGTTCTGAAAAGATGCCAAGAGACCAACCTGGTTTTAAACTGGGAAAAATGTCACTTTATGGTGACTGAAGGGATTGTCCTTAGGCATAAAATTTCAAACAAGGGAATAGAGGTGAATCAAGCAAAAATAGAGGTAATTGAAAAATTACCACTACCTGCCAATGTTAAGGCAATTAGAAGCTTTCTGGGGTATGCAGGATTCTATAGGAGGTTTATAAAGGATTTTTCAAAAATCGCAAAACCTCTGAGCAATCTG
>NC_029787.2:59462000-59463078 GCF_000816755.2 Arachis ipaensis | reverse complement strand
TTATAGATGCCAATCACTCTGAGCTTCATTGGATAAAGTGAGATTTCAAAACTGTTCAGAAGCAAAAACCTACTAGTCCCGCTCATCTAATTAGAATCTGAGCTTCACTCAAAAACTCCGAGATATTATTGCTTCTTAAATTATTTGTATTCTATTTTATTTATCTAGTTGCTTGAGGACAAGCAACAATTTAAGTTTGGTGTTGTGATGAGCAGATATTTTATACGCTTTTTAGGGTTAATTTCATATAGTTTTTAGTGTGTTTTAGTTAGTTTTTAGTTTATTTTCAGTAGTTTCTAGGCAAAATTCATATTTCTGGACTTTACTATGAGTTTGTGTGTTTTTCTGTAATTTCAGGTATTTTCTGGCTGAAATTGAGGGAGCTGAGCAGAAATCTGGTTCAGGCTGAAAAAGGACTGCTGATGCTGTTGGATTCTGACCTCCCTGCACTCGGAATGGATTTTCTGGAGCTACATGACTCCAAATGGCGCGCTTCCATATGCGTTGGAAAGTAGACATCCAGGGCTTTCCAGCAATATATAATAGTTCATATTTTGCTCAAAGATACACTACGTAAATTGGTGTTCAACGCCAGTTCCATGTTGCAGTCTGGCGTCCAGCGCCAGAAACAAGTTACAAGTTGGAGTTCAACGCCAGAAAAGGATCCAAAGCTGGCGTTGAACGCCCAAAACAGCCTATGCACGTGATTAGCTTAAGTCTCAGCCCCAGCACACACCAAGTAGGCCCCAGAAGTGGATTTCTACACTATCCATCTTAGTTTACTCATTTTCTGTAAACCTAGTTTACTAGTCTAGTATTTAAACAACTTTTAGAGACTTGTCTTGTATCTCATGACATTTTAGATCTGAACTTTGTACCTCTTGACGGCATGAGTCTCTAAACTCCATTGTTGGGGGTGAGGAGCTCTGCTGTGTCTCGATGAATTAATGCAAGTATTTCTGTTTTCCATTCAAACATGCGTGTTCCTATCTAAGATATCCATTCGCACTTCAATATGAATGTGATGAGCGTGACAATCATCATCATTCCTCCATGAACGCGTGCCTGACAAGCACTT
>NC_029787.2:59453821-59458739 GCF_000816755.2 Arachis ipaensis | reverse complement strand
AAGACAAAGCATCTCCAAAACTCCAACATATTCTCCATCATTGCATACAAGTATAATTTGTGTTCTGCCCTTTTATTCCTTGCAATCAAATTTGATAAGTGAATTATTTTATTGTTTTCCTGACTAAGAGTTACAAGATAACCATAGATTGCTTCAAGCCAACAATCTCCGTGGGATCGACCCTTACTCACGTAAGATATTACTTGGACGACCCAGTGCACTTGCTGGTTAGTTGTGCGAATTTGTGAAGAACTGTGATTTCCAATTTCGTGCACCGTGCACCCTTTCCCCAACTACTCAAGGGTGCTGTTGAGAAGAGAATATACTCAAGATTTCTTGACTTGTTTGCATCTCTGCATGTCAACATACCATTCATCAAGACCATCCAATAAATGCCTGCATACATCAAATACATGAAGGAACTGCTCCCTAGGAAAAGCTCACTCAAAGGAGGCCAAACTATAGTATTGAACAAGGAGTGTAGCGCCCTTATTCAACCAGAGTTGCCTACAAAAATAAAGGACCCATGGAGTTTTCACATCCCCTGTGCCATAGGAGAAACAATGTTTGATAGAGCACTCTGCGATTTGGGAGCAAGCATCAACTTAATGCCCTTATCCCTGGTGAAGAGGCTATAGATCAATGAGATAATGCCCACAGATGTAGTCATCAGGCTGGCTGACAAAACTCAAAAACAAGCAATAGGAGTGGTGGAAAATGTGTTGGTAAAGGTTGGGAAATACTTTCTTCCCACAGACTTCGTCATCCTGGACATGGAAGAGAGTCACACCCACCCAATCATATTGGGAAGACCGTTCCTAGCTACAGCCAGAGCACTCATAGATGTTGAGCGAGGGGAGCTAATATTGAGGATCCATGATGAACGACTCAGTTTTAATGTCTTCAAACTCTCACAAGAAGCAGACCAAGAGAACAAAGAACCAAGCAAAGATCATAATAAGATACTGAAAGAGGAAGCAAGCATTGAAGCACAACCAGCCCAGCTGGGAAAGCCCTTGCTTGATGAACAAGGAAATAAGCAGTTGTCACAGCTCAAGGAAAAGCTGGAGGAATCTAAACCACCAGAGACATGTGAAGACAACAACAAAATTCCCTTAGAAGAAGAAGTCACAAAGAGCAAGGCAACATCAAAAGGAACAAAGAAGAAGGTACCAAGGAGGTGGAGGAACAAGAAGATCCCTACCGAGGACTTCTCTCCAGGGGATAAAGTGATCTCAGCTTACTTCCCAGATATCCCCCCTGATCTCCCCACTGTACCATCTCAGTTACCTAAGGTCTTCACTATCAACAGAGTTCTCTCCTTGGAACATGTAGAAATCATTGATACAACCAATGGATATAAGTCCAAGGTAAGAGGGGAGGACTTGAAGCATTATCAACCTCCCTGATGAAGAAGAAACGTCAAGCTAGTAATGCTAAAGAAGCGCTTCATGGGAGGCAACCCATGTTTTATATGCCTTTAATAGTGAATAAGTCAATATTCATGAATTCCAACCCAAACTTGACAAACACTTGGTAAAATCCTTATTATGCAGTATATAGTGAAGAACAAGTTTGGTGTTCAAAGCATGCCAAGAAAACATGGATGCAACTCAGAGCATCCTAGTCTTGGAGCTTTGAACAAAACTTTTCATCACAGTGCTCCAAACTAAGTTTGGTGTCACCCCAGGGTGCCACGGATATGCATATAAGGACGCACAGTTAGTTAGTTAGTTGGTTTTCATGAATAAACAACCTAATCCTTTTTCTTTACTATACTAGCCGTAAAGTTTAATTTTTATGATATTGAATTTTCTTATTTTATTTTTATAGGGAAAAAGAGAGGAGCATTGAAGGGGATTGATTGGATAATTAAATGAAAAAGGTTCGGCCACTCTATGAAGAGATACTACACCCTTGTCTCAAGAAGGAATGCATTGGAAATTGTTGCCATGCAACATTGAAAAAAGGAGACCCTTGGAGACCGAACCAATAACCTTCATAAAGTGATGATCCTTGTCCTTTCTCCATGCACAACCCCAACTGTCCGTCAAGCAACCATTCCATCAATCCACACCCTCTACTCACTCATAATCTCCCTATATAAATGAGTCCTAGTGCATACTTACCCCTCACATTAAAATTCCCACTCTCCACACTTCACACTTTCGGCATCCAAAACCCCTTCATCACACCTCGTCTTAACCATCCAAATTCCTCATCTATCCTTACCTTCCAATCCCCTCACACAGCAACTCAAATTCATGGCATCATCAAGCTCCAAGAGGCAAAAGAGGAAGGAACCAATGGAGAACATTCCTTTCGATGAGAAGAGATTCAAACTGCCTTCCATGAACAAGAATTTGAAAGGATCAAGATCAAGAAGATATTGCCTGAGTTAACCTTCCAAATCAATGAAGACGAGTGCCCACAGATTCGGGAGAAAATTGAACAAAGAGGGTGGCAAAGGCTCACTAATCCAGAGTGGAAGATCAATGCAAACCTCATCAAAGAGTTCTACACAAATGTGGTTAGAGAAGACAAAACCAGGGCCCCAACCTTCAAAAGCTATGTAAGAGGAAAGGAGGTAGACTTCAGCCCAAATGCTATAACAAGAACTCTTCACTTGAAATCACCACATTTTGATGAGCCCAATTATCATGCAAGGATAAGTAAGAGCTCTGACAATGATGAGCTCACAGAAATTGTGACTGACATTTGTGTTATAGCAGCTGATTGGGAGAGGTATGCAGATGGAAGACCCCGGTTCATCAAGAGGGGAGACCTTAGCCCGGAAGCCAAAGGGTGGTTTGAACTCGTAAGGAGGTCCATCTTCCCAACTGCAAATAATTCAGAGGTCAATATTAATCGAGCGACTATGGTACATTACCTAGTACAGGGTGGAGAAATCAATGTGCATGAACTCATAGCTGAGGGGATTCAAGAGTCAGCTGAGAAGGCTGATTCGGGTGCCAGGCTTTGGTACCCCAGCACTATTCTCAAACTATGTACAAAGGCTAAGGTGGTCTTCGAGGATAGTAATCCAGACTGGGTGAACCCTGGGAGGCTAGTTACAATCCAGCGTCTTGTCTATACTACACCTGCTCAGCAACAAAGAAGGCCAAAAATAGGGAAGCTAAAAGCGAAAGAAGGAGCTCACCAAGAGGAGCCTCATCAAGAAGAATATCAACAAGAAGAGAATCATGACCCAGCCAACTTGAACATGAATCACCTTCTAAGGGCCATTGAAGATCTGGGGATGAGACATATGGAAGGACAAGAGCAAATACTAAACTTTCAGTCCAACTGGATGAGCCAACAAGAAGAGTGGCAGAAACAACAAATGGAGCAGCAACTACTTAGTTAACGTGGCTTCTAATGTTAAAAAGCAAAAGAGAAGCCAACGTTAGTGACATTTAACTTTGTCACTAACGTTGGCCAAGCCTCCACAAGCCACGTTAACTTAGTTAACGTGGAAGCCAACGTGGAGAAAGTATATGATCGCCAACGTTAGTGACACCTAACTTTGTCACTAACGTTGGAATGAACCACACAAGCCACAATGAGCCACGTTAACTCCCACGTTAACTTAGTTAACGTGGAAGCTAACGTGAAGAAGAGAGATAATGAGCTAACGTTAGTGACATTCACCTTTGTCACTAACGTTGGAGATGGCTAGCATTGCTACGTTAGAGGCCATGTTAACCTAGTTAACGTGGACTCTAACATGGGAGATAGGGGCACATTGGAATGTTAGTGACAAAGGTAAGTGTCACTAACGTTCTCGAAGGTTGGCAAGTTAACGTTAGGAGCCACGTTAACTAAGTTAACGTGGACTATAACGTAAGAAAGGGGGAGGCTTCTCAACGTTTTTGGGAAAGGTAAGTCCCAATAACATGTGCGAAGGACCAAGAGGCAACGTTAGTGGCAACGTTTGTGCCACTAACGTTGAGGTTAACGTGGCTCTAACTTGGGTCAGGAACGTTAGTGAAAAAGGTGATTGTCACTAACGTTCTCGAACCCACAATTTTACTTAACGTTAACACCATTAACGTTAGGATCCACGTTAACTAAGTTAACGTGGACTATAACGTAAGAAAGGGGGAGGCTTCTCAACGTTTTTGGGAAAGGTAAGTCCCAATAACGTGTGTGAAGGACCAAGAGGCAACGTTAGTGGCAACGTTTGTGCCACTAACGTTGAGGTTAACGTGGCCCTAACTTGGGTCAGGAACATTAGTGAAAAAGGTGATTGTCACTAACGTTCTCGAACCCACAATTTTACTTAACGTTAACACCACTAACGTCCTGAGCTAAAGTCCCTGCCCACTTCACACTTTCTCTCTGCAAGTAAAGGTCGCGTGGCTGGGGTGGAATGGGGTTGACGTGATCGCATGAGTGATGCGATCGCATGGAATGGGTAATAGGATGAATGACGCGGTTGCGTGAGGCATTCGACCGCGTCACTGGAAATTATGCTAAACGTGCAATTCTAGCGTCATTTCAGCGCAACTCTCTGTCTCCTTTGGGGTGTTGTGCAATCCACGCGACGCGATCGCGTCGCTCACGCTGTCGCGTGGGATTGGTGTTGTGCAAGTGACGCGATCGCGTCATGGACGCGACCGCGTGGATCTTTTTGTGCAAAATGCACAACAGCCGCACGATTGCAGCCCAACTTTCTGGGCATTGGATCCTTATGCCGATTTCCAAGTCACGCGGCCGCGTGAATGACGCGGACGCGTGGGGGTTGTTTTTCGCAACTGGCGCGATCGCATGAGTGATGCGGTCTCGTCGCACGTCTACTCTCTTTTTTTTATGCAGGTATGCAATTATGCAGTATGCAATGCGAATGAATAATATTCAGGTTCAATTGAAAAGGAAAACAAAAATAAATAACACGAAATAAAACTGAAAAAGAAAC
>NC_029787.2:59453239-59453774 GCF_000816755.2 Arachis ipaensis | reverse complement strand
CAGCTTAGTGGTTGATTTAGTCAAGCGAATCAAGATTTGGTTGATTGATTGGCGAATTGCAGAATTTAAATTGCAAGGAAAATAAAGGGGACGGGTGATTGGCATGAAATTAAAGAAAACAAGAATTAAATTGCCGAATCTTAAAGTGCAAGTAACATAAATTGTAGAAACTTAGATTCCAAGAAATGTAAATTGCAGAATCTTAAAGTGCAAGAAATGTAAATGGCTGGAAATGTAAAGGGGATTGGGGATTGGATTTGCAGAATTTAAACAAGGAAAAGTAAATTGCATCAAACAGAAGAGTAAAAGAGGATTTGGATCAAATCGGATCTCAGAGCAAAAAAGTAAATGAACATTGAAAACAGTCAACAGAGAATGTAAAATTGGGAAATTAGATCTCAGGACCCAGAGACTAGAAAACCAAGTCTAGATCTCAACGCCTTCCTAGATCCAACAAGAACAATTGCAAGGGAATTGTAAATTGCAAGGAAAGTAGATGAAGAGCAACTAACAGAAATTAAATTCACTCAAGCAG
>NC_029787.2:59447587-59451363 GCF_000816755.2 Arachis ipaensis | reverse complement strand
AATTGCATCCATGTCCTGATCAAAGCCTTCTATGTCTTCCTTGTCACTTAAGTCATAAACGGGAGGTTGAGAGAAATCTACATCCGCATCATCTTCGTATTCACTTGGGGAAGATTCTTCAATCTCAGAGAATTCACTTGCTGATGCAAGTTCATTACTGGGAGAACTTGACTTGAGATTATCATCATCAAGGAAACTTGCTTCTTGGATTATTCCGTCTAGTTCTTCATAAAAGACTTGCTTTGGGAGTTGTGCACTATCCTCCTTAGCATCAATTGTAACATTTTTAACAGAATTCTCCATAACTCTAGATTCCCATGGAAGTTTAGCGTCTCCTAAGTCTTCAACCAACTCTTCTTCGTTTACAATGACAGCTTCCTCTACTTGTTTCAGTACGAAGTCATGCCCTGTTCTGTCCACTGGAGTTTCTAGTATCTCCTTCATGCTACGCTCTTCTTTAGATTGTCCACATGGGGCTGTGGGAGGTCCTTGAATGTTCGAACGTCTAGAAGATAATTGACTTATAGCTTGCTTCAGTTGATGAAGGGTTGTTTGAAGTTGATCTACTATTTCCTTGAGGCGAACCTCTGATTCTCGGAGTGACGAATTCGGACGTGGTACATGGGAAAGTGGTGGTGTTTGGGAGTAATTGGATTGGAATCGGGGTAAATGAGGATCATATGGTGGTGAAGGTGAAAAGGAGCTTGTGAGTGAGGTGGTGAAAAATATTTACAATAACCAATAATAAGGCACATGATTGTAGTTCCCCGGCAACGGCGCCGATTTGAAAGAGAACTGAAGATTGATGGTTTAGAGGTTATAGTAAACTTTCGTTGCAAGTATAGTTACTAAACCAAGCAATCAACCTTTCTTACAAACGTTTTGGTTGTCACAAGTAACAAACCCATTAAAAATTGATAACCGAAGTATTTAAACCTCGGGTCGTCTTCTCAAGGAACTGCAGGGAAGTATGTTCTTATTATTAGTTATGAAGATTGTAAATTGGGGTTTTGAAGATGAGGAACAAGTAATTTAAATGGCAGGTAAAATAAATAAACAATTGTAAAATAAACTTTTGGCAAGGTATGAGAAATTGGAAGTCCTATCCTAGTTATCCTTATCAATGATGATGAAGATTGAATCTTAATTCCACTTAGTTAGCCTTTACTTAAAGCAAAGAAAGGTCAAGTGACTAATTAGTTTGATCTTCAAATCCTAGTTAATCCTTAATGAAAGATTGGGATTATTGAAGTTCAATTCAATTAGCAAAGATAAAAATTATCGATCACGTTGAGTTTGATAACTCTTGAGTTACTGATTTCTTAACCAAGACCAAAAGGGAAAAAGTAAATCTACTGGAATAAAAATGTCTTTAGATTGGAAGCAACAGTAACATAAATAAAAGAGCGCAATGATAAACTGAAATACCTCAAATAACATTAATTCAAAGAATAATCTGTAACATAGAAGAATTCATAAACTAAATTGAGAAGATAAATAAAAAGGAATGTTGAACCTGATAGAAAGAGATAATCCTGAAAGCAAAAGAAGTCCTAATTCTAAATCCTAAAAGAGAGAGGAGAGAACCTCTCCCTCAAAACTACATCTAATTCATGAATACTAACTAATTGGAGACTCTCCTTTGAATGGATGCATTCCCCCACTTCATAACCTCTGATCTGTGCCTTCTGGACTTGGATTTGGGCCAAAAAGGGCTTCAGAAATTGTTGGAAGCGTTTTCTATACTTTCTAGTGCGTGGCCTCTATCACGCGTCCGCGTGGGTCACGCGGTCGCGTAATTTGGAGTTTTCCTTGTCACGCGGTCGCTTCAGTCATGCGTCCGCATCATATGCATTTCGCTTATGGCGCGCGATCGCGTCAACCACGCGGTCGCGTCACTGCTAGTTTCTTCAAAAACTCCATTTTGTGCTTTCCTTCTATTTTTGTATGTTTCCTTTCCATCCTTTAAGTCATTTGTGCCTTAGAAGATCTGAAACTACACAACACACAAATCACGGCATCGAATGGAAGTAAATGGTAATTAAAATAATTATTCTTAAAGCATAGGAAACATGTTTTTCACATACATCACATAATAAGGAAGGGAAAGTAAAACCATGCAATTAACATGAATAAGTAGGTGAAGGATTGAATAAATCACTCAAATTGAGCACAATATATATCATAAAATATAGGTTTATCAAATGTGCAGACGGAGTAATCCGTAGATTTGTACCTAGGGAAGAGGCACAGAAGATCCTATGGCACTGCCATGGATCACAATATGGAGGACATTTCGGAAGTGAGTGAACAGCCACTAAGGTCCTCCAATGTGGCTTCTACTAGCCTACTCTCTATAGAGATTCCCGAGAGTTTGTGCGTAACTATAACAGTTGCCAGAGAGCTGGTAACCTGCCTCACGGTTATGCCATGCCTCAACAAGGGATCTTAGAGATTGAGTTGTTTGATGTATGGGGTATTGACTTCATGGGGCCTTTCCCACCATCATACTCAAACACTTACATTCTGGTGGCAGTAAACTATGCATCCAAGTGGGTAGAGGCAATTGCAACACCCACTAATGATACTAAGACAGTACTGAAGTTCCTCCAGAAGCATATCTTCAGCAGATTTGGTGTCCCCAGAATACTAATCAGTGATGGAGGAACTCATTTCTTTAATAAACAGCTTGACTCTGCTCTGATCTGATATGGAATTAACCACAATTCAGCCATCCCCATCTCTCCACCATTCGAACTTTACTAACCTCCTATTCCTCTCCTTTCTTTTCTTTTGCTTGAGGACAAGCAAACCTCTAAGTTTGGTGTGTTTTTCCGTGACCACTAAGCTAAAACTCATTAAGATCATGGCTCTTAAGGGAAAATAAACCACTTCAAGAGGCAAGAAAGAGAATACTCCAAAGCCACTTTGGAATCAAGAGAGGTTCTTAACCAAAGAACATGCAGACCATTACGACAAAATAATGGGTCTGAGGTCAGTGATCTCGGAAGTTAAATTCGATCTGAAAGAAGACGAATATCTGGAGATCCAAGAGCAGATTTGAAACAGAGGCTGGGAAATTCTAACTAATCCTGAGACAAAGGTGGGAAGAAATATGGTTCAGGAATTCTACTAAAATCTGTGGCTGACAGATAAGCAGAGAATAACTGGAACCGCCTTCCATACCTTTCGAATTATGGTCAGAGGGAGGATTATTTACTTCCACCTTGACAAAATAAGAGAGGTCTTCAAGCTACCTCAACTACAAGATGATCCAGAATCCTTCAATAGGAGAATGGTGAGAGTAGATAAAGGGTTGGACCAAGTTCTAGAGGACATATGCCTCCCCGGAACTAAGTGGATAACCAACACAAAAGGTGTCCCAAACCAACTCAAGAGAGGAGATCTCAAACCAGTCGCTAGGGGATAGCTGGACTTCATTGGGCGTTCTATACTGTCCACTAGCAACCGCTCTGAGGTCACTGTCAAAAGAGCAGTGATGATTCAATGCATTATGCTGGGAAATAAAGTGGAGATTCATCATCTGATTTCTTGTGAGATTTACACAATTGCAAATAAGAACTCTATTGAAGCCAAATTGGCTTACCCAAGCTTAATCTCTCTGCTATGTAAAGATGCTGGGGTGAAGATGGGAGTGGATGAGTATATCCCAGTCGAGCAACTGAAGAACGAAACTCTCGCGCGATCTAGAATTTTCACGAATAAATTCCCGTTGTAAGTATAGCTTCTAGACTGACAAGAATTCCTTTCTTACA
>NC_029787.2:59444615-59446466 GCF_000816755.2 Arachis ipaensis | reverse complement strand
GTATTCAAGAATCAACATACTGAACTAGGAGAATCAATAACACTATCTGAATTCTGAGTTCCTATAGATGCCAATCATTCTGAACATCAAAGGATAAAGTGAGATGCCAAAACTGTTCAGAAGCAAAAAACTACTAGCCCCGCTCATCTGATTAGAATTTGAGCTTCACTTAAAACACTGGGATTCTATTGCAACTTGATTCTCTTTTTATCCTATTTTTTTTGTCGATTTGCTTGAGGACAAGGAAAAGTTTAAGTTTGGTGTTGTGATGAGCAGATATTTTATACGCTTTTTGGTGATATTTTCATGTAGTTTTTAGCATGTTTTAGTTACTTTTTATTATATTTTTATTAGTTTTTATGCAAAAATTACATTTCTGGACTTTACCATGAGTTTGTGTATTTTTCTATAATTTTGGGTATTTTCTGGCTGAAATCTAGGGACCTGAGCAAAAATCTTATTCAGAGGCTGAGAAAGGACTGCAGATGCTGTTGGATTCTGACCTCCCTGCACTCGAAATGGATTTTCTGGAGTTATAGAAGTCCAATTGATGTGCTCTCATATGCGTTGGAAAGTACACATCTTGGGCTTTCCAGCAATATATAATGGTATATACTTGGCCGGAGATTTCGTAGCGCAAACTGGCGTTTAAACACCAGCTCCTTACCCTTTTCTGGCGTTAAACGCCAGAACTGGCATAAAAGTTGGAGTTAAACGCCCAAACTGGCACAAAAGCTGGAGTTTAACACCAGGAATAGCCTATGCACATGAAAGCTTCAATGCACAGCCCAAACAGACACCAAGTGGGCCCCGAAAGTGGATTTTTGCACTATCTGTCTTAGCTTACTCATTTTCTGTAAACCTAGGTCACTGGTTTATTATAAAAACCATTTTTAGAGGTTCATTTTGTACCTCATGACATTTTTACATCTAAATTTTGTATCTTCTACGGCATGAGTCTCTAAACTCCATGGTTGGCGGTGAGGAGCTCTGCCGTGTCTCGATGAATTAATGCAATTACTACTGTTTTCCATTCAATCACGCTTGTTTCTATTCTAAGATATTCACTCGCACTTTAACATGATGAATGTGATGATCCGTGACACTCATCACCATTCTCAACCTATGAACACGTGCCTGACAACCACTTCCGTTCTACCTTAGATTGAGTGTATCTCTTTGGTTCCTGGTTCACGAGTTTGATTGCCTCTCCTGACAACAGAGCATTTAAATCTGTGAGATTAGAGTCTTCGTGGTATAAGCTAGAATTAATTGGCAGCATTCTTGAGATCTGAAAAGTCTAAACCTTGTCTGTGGTATATTGATGAGCGGATAATTTATACGCTTTTTGGCATTATTTTCTAGTAGTTTTTAGTATAATTTAGTTAGTTTTTATTATATTTTTATTAGTTTTTATGCAAAAAACACATTTCTAGACTTTACTATGAGTTTGTGTGTTTTTCTGTGATTTCAGGTATTTTCTGGCTGAAATTGAGGGACCTGAGCAAAAATCTGATTCAGAGGCTGAAAAAGGACTGCAGATGCTGTTGGATTCTGACCTCCCTGCACTCGAAATGGATTTTCACGAGCTACAGAAACCCAATTGGCACGCTCTCAATTGCGTTGGAAAGTAGACATCCAGTGATTTCCAGCAATATATAATAGTCCATACTTTGCCCAAGTTTTGATGATGCAAATTGGCATTTAACGCCAAGTCTTTTCCCTATTCTAGCGTTAAACGCCAGAAACTGGCTGCAAACCAGAGTTAAACACCAGAAACAGGCTACAACCTGGTGTTTAACTCCAAGCGAAGCCCCTACAAGTGGGCCCCGGAAGTGGATTTCTGCACTA
>NC_029787.2:59436385-59438911 GCF_000816755.2 Arachis ipaensis | reverse complement strand
TGTGTTGGAAAGTAGACATCTTGGACTTTCTAGCAATATATAATAGTCCATACTTTACCCGAGTTTTGATAACGCAAACTGGCGTCTAAACGCCAACTCTCTACCCTTTTCTGGCGTTAAACGCCAGAACTGGCATAAAAGTTGGAGTTAAACGCCCAAACTGGCACAAAAGCTGGAGTTTAACGCCAGGAATAGCCTATGCACGTGAAAGCTTCAATGCACAGCCCAAACAGACACCAAGTGGGCCCCGAAAGTGGATTTTTGCACTATCTGTCTTAGCTTACTCATTTTCTGTAAACCTAGGTCACTGGTTTATTATAAAAACCATTTTTAGAGGTTCATTTTGTACCTCATGACATTTTTACATCTAAATTTTGTATCTTCTACGGCATGAGTCTCTAAACTCCATGGTTGGCGGTGAGGAGCTCTGCCGTGTCTCGATGAATTAATGCAATTACTACTGTTTTCCATTCAATCACGCTTGTTTCTATTCTAAGATATTCACTCGCACTTTAACATGATGAATGTGATGATCCGTGACACTCATCACCATTCTCAACCTATGAACACGTGCCTGACAACCACTTCCGTTCTACCTTAGATTGAGTGTATCTCTTTGGTTCCTGGTTCACGAGTTTGATTGCCTCTCCTGACAACAGAGCATTTAAATCTGTGAGATTAGAGTCTTCGTGGTATAAGCTAGAATTAATTGGCAGCATTCTTGAGATCTGAAAAGTCTAAACCTTGTCTGTGGTATATTGATGAGCGGATAATTTATACGCTTTTTGGCATTATTTTCTAGTAGTTTTTAGTATAATTTAGTTAGTTTTTATTATATTTTTATTAGTTTTTATGCAAAAAACACATTTCTAGACTTTACTATGAGTTTGTGTGTTTTTCTGTGATTTCAGGTATTTTCTGGCTGAAATTGAGGGACCTGAGCAAAAATCTGATTCAGAGGCTGAAAAAGGACTGCAGATGCTGTTGGATTCTGACCTCCCTGCACTCGAAATGGATTTTCACGAGCTACAGAAACCCAATTGGCACGCTCTCAATTGCGTTGGAAAGTAGACATCCAGTGATTTCCAGCAATATATAATAGTCCATACTTTGCCCAAGTTTTGATGATGCAAATTGGCATTTAACGCCAAGTCTTTACCCTATTCTGGCGTTAAACGCCAGAAACTGGCTGCAAACCAGAGTTAAACACCAGAAACAGGCTACAACCTGGTGTTTAACTCCAAGCGAAGCCCCTACAAGTGGGCCCCGGAAGTGGATTTCTGCACTAACTGCACTTAGTTACTTATTTTCTATAACCCTAGCTACTTGTTTAGTATAAAAACAACTTTTAGAGACTTACTATGTACCTGATAATATTTTACACATTTCACATTGTATTTCTGACGGCATGAGTCTCTAAACCCCATGATTGGGGGTGAGGAGCTCTGTTGTGTTTCGATGAATTAATGCAATTACTATTGTTTTTTCATTCAATCACGCTTGTTTCTATTCTAAGATATTCACTCACACTTCACCCTGATGAATGTGATGATTTGTGACACATATCATCATTCTCACCTATGAACGTGTGCCTGACAACCACCTCCGTTCTATCTGCACTAGCTTGAGTGTGTATCTCTTAGCCTCCTGGTTCATGATCAGAGTCTTCGTGGTATAGGCTAGAATTATTGGCGGCCATTCCTGAGATCCGGAAAGTCTAAACCTTGTCTGTGGTATTCCGAGTAGGATCTGGAAAGGAATGACTGTGATATGCTTCAAACTCGTGAGTGTTGGGCGTAGTGACAGATGCAAAAGAATCAATGGATTCTATTCCAACATGAGTGAGAACCGACAGATGATTAGCCATGCAGTGACAGTGCATTTGGACCATTTTCACTGAGAGGATGGATGGTAGCCGTTGACAACGGTGATCCACCAACATACAGCTTGCCATGGAAGGAAACCTGCGTGCGTGAAGAAGAAGACATTAGGAAAGCAGAGATTCAGAAGACAGAGCATCTCCAAAACCTCAATCTGTTCTCCATTACTGCATAACAAGTATCATTTATTTTATGCTATTTACTCTTCATAAATATAATCACTCTTATCATTGATTTCCTGACTAAGAATTATAAAATAACCATAGCTTGCTTCAAGCCGACAATCTCCGTGGGATCGACCCTTACTCACGTAAGTTATTACTTGGACGACCCAGTGCACTTGCTGGTTAGTGGTACGAGTTGTGAAAAATGTGATTTACAATTCGTGCACCAAGTTTTTGGCGCCGTTGCCGGGGATTGTTTGAGTTCGGACAACTGACTGTTTATTTTGTTGCTTAGATTAGGAAAAAATTATCTTTTTTGTTTAGAGTCACTAAAATTGCGTCTTCTATTATTGTTTTTGGTTGAATTTTTTTTTTTAGAATCCTTATTTTCTTTTTCAATTTTTTTCAAAAATTTTTAAACTAATAATTGAATTTTTCTGTTTGAGTTTAGTTTCATATTTTAAGTTTGGTGTCAATTGCAT
>NC_029787.2:59433564-59434683 GCF_000816755.2 Arachis ipaensis | reverse complement strand
ATGCTAATCCCACTACTGCTGCATATGGGAGTAGTATATGTATACCTCCCATCAAAGCAGGCAGTTTTGAACTAAATCCTCAGCTCATTGTCATTGTGCAGCAAAACTGCCAATATTTCGGTCTTCCACAGGAAGAACCTACTGAGTTTTTGGCACAGTTCTTACAAATTGCTGACACAGTACGTGACAAGGAGGTAGATCAGGATGTCTACAGATTATTACTGTTTCCATTTGCTGTAAAAGATCAAGCTAAGAGGTGGTTAAATAACCAACCTACAGCGAGCATAAGAACATGGAAATAGTTATAAGATAAATTCCTGAATCAATATTTCCCTCCAAAAAGGATGACACAGCTAAGGCTGGACATCCAAGGCTTTAAACAAGAGGATGATGAATCCCTTTATAACGCCTGAGAGAGGTTTAGAGGGATACTAAGGAAATGCCCCTCTGAAATATTTTCAGAGTGGGTGCAGTTAGACAACTTCTACTACGGGCTTATAGAAAAAGCTCAGATATCTCTAGACCACTCAGTTGGTGGATCTATACACATGAAAAAGACTATTGAAGAGACTTAAGAGCTTATCGATATAGTTGCTAGAAATCAGCATCTGTACATAAGTAATGAGTCCTCCATGAAAGAAGAAGCCAAGGCAATATCAACTGACTTTAGTCCTCAGGAACAAGTTACTGAACTCAATCAGCAACTATCTTCTATAACAAAGCAGTTAGCAAAATTTAAGGAGATGCTACAAGAAACCAAAACCACAGGAAGAGAAAGCACTAATTCAGGTGCTAAGGACACACAAGACAGCTCTCGGGTGGTCCATAAGTGATCTTAAGGGCATTAGGCCTGCCAGATGCATGCACTAGATCCTATTAGAGGATGATGCTAAGCTAGTGGTTCAACCACAGAGGCGGCTAAATCCCGCCCTGAAGGAGGTGGTGCATAAAGAGGTCACTAAGTTACTAGAGGCTGGGATTATTTATCCTATTTCTGATAGCCCCTGGGTGAGCCCTGTCTATGTTGTCCCTAAGAAAGGAGGTATGAAAGTGGTTCATAATGAAAAAAATAAACTGGTTCCTACAAGAACAGTTACAGGGTGGCGTATGTGTATTGAC
>NC_029787.2:59432154-59432433 GCF_000816755.2 Arachis ipaensis | reverse complement strand
CACCAGGAAGGATCACTTCCCTTTACCATTCATAGACCAGATGCTAGAAAGACTAGCAGGTCATGAATACTACTGCTTTTTTGATGGCTATTCAGGTTACAACCAAATTACAGTAGATCCTCAGGACCAAGAGAAAACAGCATTCACATGTCCATCTGTAGTATTTGCATACAGAAGAATGCCTTTTGGTCTGTGCAAAATGCACTTGCAACCTTTCAGAGGTGCATGCTCTCTATCTTCTCTGATATGGTAGAGAAATTTCTGGAAGTCTTCATGGAT
>NC_029787.2:59429818-59430915 GCF_000816755.2 Arachis ipaensis | reverse complement strand
CTAAACATCAAAAATGCAGATTATGAACCAGGAAATCAAAAAGAATAAGAAAGCTTGCCCTGGTATTCATGAATTGGTTTGATAAAAGCAGAGTAAAGCAGAGTTCAAAGTGCCAAAACCAAGACATGAATGGAAACAAAATAGTTTACAGAATATTGGACAGCATTCTAGCTAAAATTGGATGTTCCCGGAAAATAAACAGTAAGCATGACAGTTCATATGAATTAAAATAAACTACAATTAGATATAATTAGTGTGAACAAGAAAGAACATTTGCAATAGCTGCATGAACAGTAAGAACAGCATATGAACAATACTAACATCACAGTAACAGCAGAATTGCAAAAATTATAAAACAAGAAGCACAAACAGCATAATTAATCAGGCCTAAATCTACTAACCACATCCTAGGCTACCTAACCACCTAGAATGCACTACAACATGCATATCTAACTAGCCTAATTATGAACATAAACAGAAAAATATGTAATTAGTTAGGAATTGAAAGAAGGGTGGCGTTCGGCGGAACCTGGTAGGCGTATGAATGAAAGTGGGGCAGAGAGATGGCTGGGGAATGGTGGTGGTGGCGGCTGACGCGGTGGTTGAGGGTGGCGCAGCGGCGGTTGGCGCAGCGGTGTTGTCTATTCGTAGGCAGGGGGTTCGGAAGGGGTAATGGGGGTAGGGTAGGGGATAATAGTGAAGAGAGAGGTTGGAAGAGAGGGGGTTTGTGGTGGTGACAGCGCGGTGGGCGGTGTTTGTCCGCGGTGGTGGCAGCGGTGGTTAAGGGAAGAAGAGAGAGAGAGAGAAGAAAGAGAGGGAAGGGAGAAGGGGGTGGTGATGCCAGGGCATTTTGGCCAGTTGGACTAGAACTTTGATGCACTTTATTGCTTGATTTCAGGACAAAGGAAGCAAGGAAGAACCACGTTAGCAGCCACGTTAGTCTCACTAACGTGACTTCTAACGTAGGAATAGGAGCTAGCTTGCAAAGTTAATGAGAAAAGTAATCGCCAATAACCCCCTCAAAGCCATCATAGCCCACGTCAAGAGTCACATTAACTAAGTTAACGTGAACTCTAACGTGGAGGAAAGAAAATAGA
>NC_029787.2:59426423-59427102 GCF_000816755.2 Arachis ipaensis | reverse complement strand
GAGGAATAAGTCTGGCGTTCAAACGCCAGAAAAGGGTAAAAAATTGGCGTTAAACGCCCAATCCATGTTCAGTTCTGGCGTTCAAACGCCAGTAAGGGATCAGACACCTGCAAGTGTTGATAATAACTCTCTCAAGAAGGCTTTTCAACCTGCCTCTGTAGGAAATAAACCTGTAGCAACTATGGTTGAAGAATATAAAGCCAAAATGTCTTAACCTCAGAAATTCCGCCAAGCGGAACAGGATAAACAATATCCCCGCTTTGCAGACTATCTTAGGACTCTTGAAATAAAGATTCCGTTTGCAGAGGCACTTGAGCAAATACCCTCTTATGCTAAGTTCATGAAAGAGATCTTAAGTCATAAGAAGGATTGGTGAAAAACAGAAAAAGTTTTTCTCACTAAAGAATGCAGTGCAATCATTCTAACAAGCTTACTAGAAAAGCTTAAGGATCCCAGAAGCTTTATGATACCATGCACATTAGAGGGTGCTTGTACCAAGACAGCTCTATGTGATCTTGGGGCAAGCATGAACCTAATCCCTACATCCACTATCAGAAATCTTGGCTTGACTGAAGAGGTCAAACCAACCCGGATCTATCTTCAACTTGCTGATGGCTCCATTAAATACCCATCAGGCATAATTGAGGACATGATTGTCAAGGTTGGGCCATTTGCCTTT
>NC_029787.2:59425038-59425310 GCF_000816755.2 Arachis ipaensis | reverse complement strand
TAAGCTGGTCACAGCACCAGTTATTTCTGCACCAGACTGGACATTACCATTCGAACTAATGTGTGATGGCAGTGACCATGCCATTGGTGCAGTATTGGGACAGAGGCATAACAAACTTCTGCATGTCATTTATTATGCTAGCCGTGTTTTAAATGATGCATAGAAAAATTACACAACCACAGAAAAAGAGATGCTTGCAGTGGTTTATGCCATTGACAAGTTTAGATCATACTTAGTAAGATCAAAAGTGATTGTGTACACTGACCATGCTA
>NC_029787.2:59424204-59424966 GCF_000816755.2 Arachis ipaensis | reverse complement strand
CTGCTTGCAGTGGTTTATGCCATTGACAAGTTTAGATCATACTTAGTAAGATCAAAAGTGATTGTGTACACTGACCATGCTACTCTTAAATATCTACTCACAAAGCAGGATTCAAAGTCCAGGCTCATAAGATGGGTGTTGCTTCTGCAAGAGTTTGATATAGAAATAAGAGACAGAAAATGGACAGAGAATCAAGTAGCTGATCACCTGTCCCGGATAGAACCAGTAGCAGGAGCATCCCTCCCTCCTATTGAGATCTCTGAAACCTTTTCGGATGAGCAATTATTTGCCATTCAGGAAGCTCCGTGGTTTGCAGACATTGCAAACTATAAGACTCAAGGTTCTCTTTCTGTAACCATGGAGAGGAAGCATGAAAAGCTTCTCTCAATACAGAGTCAAACAAAACCCCCACATTCAAACTCTAAGTTTGGTGTTGGGAGGCCACAACCAAACTCTAAGTTTGGTGTTGAGAGGCCCCAACCTGCTCTGATTATCTGTGAGGCTCCATGAGAGCTCACTGTCAAGCTATTAACATTAAAGAAGCACTTGTTGGAAGGCAACCCAATGTTATTTAATTATATCTATTTATTTTCCATTGCTATTTTATGTTTTCTTTAGGTTGATGATCATGTGAAGTCACAAAAAAAACTGAAAAATCAAAATTAAGAATGAAAAACAGCATTAAAGAGAATAGTGAAAAACCTAAAGAGATATTTTGAAAGGTTAGGTTCGTTAGGAATGAAAAAAGAGTTTAGGAAGTTA
>NC_029787.2:59418895-59420776 GCF_000816755.2 Arachis ipaensis | reverse complement strand
GGGGAAGATAGAAGAGTTTTAGGCTCTTACATCAATCCAAACCCAGGAAACTGTGGAAGTAGCATTCAAAAGCCAACCATCTATGCCAACAATTTTGAACTAAAACCACAGCTCATCACCCTTGTTCAGAACAACTGTTCGTTCGGAGGAAGTGTCCAAGAAGACCCCAATCAACATCTAACCACCTTCCTTAGAATTTGTGACACAGTGAAGTCTAATGGTGTTCATTCTGACGCCTATAGACTACTCTTATTTCCATTCTCACTCAAGGATAAGGCAGCCAAATGGCTGGAGTCTTTCCCGAAGGAGAGCTTGACAACTTGGGAATATGTAGTGAACAAATTCTTAGCAAGATTCTACCCCCTCAACGAATCAATAGGCTGAGAGCTGAGGTCCAAACTTTCAGGCAACAAGATGGTGAGACTTTTTATGAAGCATGGGAGAGGTTTAAGGACTTGACAAGGAGGTGTCTACCTGACATGTTCAACGAATAGGTGCAGCTGCACATTTTCTATGAAGGCCTGTCATATGAATCAAAGAAGGCAGTAGACCATTCATCCGGAGGATCTTTGAACTAGAAGAAGACTATTGAGGAAGCCATAGATGTCATTAAAACAGTAGCAAAACAAGCTCATTACCCAGAGGAGTAATGGAGCTAAACAATATAGATGCTTTGCTGTCCCAAAACAAGCTCATTACCCAGCAGCTGGCTGACCTCACCAAGAAGATGGAGAGGAACCAAGTAGCAGTAATCACTACTTCATCAACAACCCAAGAAGGAGTGAATGAAGAAGCAGAGGGTAGTCAGGAGCAAGCCAACTACATTTGGAATTCACCTAGGTAAAACCATGATCCATACTCTAAGACCTATAACTCTGGATGGAGGAATCACCCAAACATTGGGTGGGGAAATCAACAAGACCAAGGCATAGATCAAAGACGTTCAAATCCCAACAACAATGCAGCCCACCAACATTTCACATCTAGACCATATCAGCACCCACATAACCAACCCTCTCAACACCTTTACCAAGGCCAAAATAACCCTCCCCATCCTTCCACCTCTAATCCCAATCTACCATCATTTGATGACAGGCTCTCAAGGATTGAGAATCTACTTGAAGGCATAGGCAAAGAGATTCAAGACAACAAGGCATTCAAGGAGGAAGTGCGAGCCAATTTCAAGAACCAGGGAGACACAATCAAGAGGTTGGAATCCCAAGTGGGGTATCTCTCTGAGAAGATTCCCAAACCTACAGATGGATTCCCAAGTGACACAGAGAAGAATCCGAGAGGTGAAACAAAGAAAGTAAGATGGGAAAATTGCAAGATGGTCACTATAAGTGATAAGGAGACTGAGGACAAGCCAAACAAGTCGGCAGAACAACCTGGAGACACCTCAACAGAGAAGGAGGTAAAAGATCACCAAGAACCAGAAATCTCACAATAGGAGCTGCTGAGACTTTATGCACTGATGAGCGGATATTTTATACGCTTTTTGGGGTTAATTTCATATAGTTTTTAGTGTGTTTTAGTTAGTTTTTAGTTTATTTTCAGTAGTTTCTAGGCAAAATTCATATTTCTAGACTTTACTATGAGTTTGTGTGTTTTTCTGTAATTTCAGGTATTTTCTGGCTGAAATTGAGGGAGTTGAGCAGAAATCTGATTCAGGCTGAAAAAGGACTGCTGATGTTGTTGGATTCTGAACTCCCTACACTCGGAATGGATTTTCTGGAGCTACAGGACTCCAAATGGCGCGCTTCTAAATGCGTTGGAAAGTAGACATCCAGGGCTTTCAAAAAATATATAATAGTCCATACTTTCCTCAAGGATAGATGACGTAAACTGGCGTTCAACGCCAGTTCCATGTTGTAGTCTGGC
>NC_029787.2:59407935-59409294 GCF_000816755.2 Arachis ipaensis | reverse complement strand
GAAGGTATTCAAACTTGGATCTCTTCTGAACCTTGAAAGAGGAAGGAAGAGATCATGCTAGAAATGCTTTCTCATGCTGGAGCAAATTGGGTTTGGATGGATATGTGACTATAATCCTCTCAATACTTGATTTGGAAAATGCATGTGGTATAATCAGTGACCANATGTTGAGCAAGAGTGCTCAAGGCTGAGGCTAGATTAAAAACTCAGCAAGGTCCAGCTAAAGACAATAAAGAAGCGCTTGCCGGGAGGCAACCCAGCCATGGGGCATCACTTCTTCTAAGCATTTTGCCCTATCCTTGATTTTATTTGTTTATATAAAGTTCACTGATACTAAGGTAAAGAGTCAATTGTATAAGTTCACAGGTTTACAGAAGGATTCTGCACACAAAACAGAGAAAAAGAGCTCACTGGCAAGAAAACGCCAGTAATAGTCTGTTTTGGGCGTTCAACGCCCAAAAGAAGCATCCACTGGGCGTTGAACGCCAGTAAGGATAGCCATCTGGGCGTTAAAAGCCAGAAAAAAGCATCTTCTGGGTGTTGAACGCCAGAAAGAAGCTCCTTTTGGGCGTTTAACGCTAGATTTACAGCATCCTGGGCGTTCAGAAAAACGCCCAGTGACAAAGGAGTTCCTGGCATTCAACGCCAGTAAGAAGCAACAGCTGGGCGTTGAACGCCCAGTAGAAGCAACAGTTGGGCGTTGAACGCCCAAAACATGCAGCTATTAGGCGTTCAAACGCCAGGATGGTGGGGAGGAGGTAAATTCATTTTTTTTCTTCATATTTTTCATTTTAATCTTAATTTTCATGTTTCAATTCATGATTTCTTGCATAAACATGTTACAAACCCTGATTTCTAAAATCCCTAATTTCTAAAAACCCTTCTTTAAAAATGTTAAATGTATCTTAATCCATAAGCACAAATCCTTTTTCTCAATCCAATTCAACTCTTTTTCAAAATTTTCAAAACAAATCTATCCCTTTTCATTCAAAAATCTTTTCAACTAATCAATATCTTTTTCAAATCTCCATATTATCTTTTTCAAAAATCCAATTTTATCTTTTTCAAATATCTTTCATATCTTTTCAATTTTAAATTATATCTTTTCTTATTATACTTATTTTTTTTAAAAAATCATATCTTCTATCTTATCTTTCTCCCTATTTTCGAAAACCCCCCTCCCTTTTTAAAAACCCATTCGGCCTCCTTCCTCTCATCCACCATCCTACACTAGCTCTCCTTCTATCCCTCTCCTTTCTTTTTTTTTTTTTGCTTGAGGACAAGCAAACCTCTAAGTTTGGTGTGTTTATCTGTGATCACTAAACCATACCCACTAAGATCATGGCTCCTAAAGAAAAA
>NC_029787.2:59407324-59407818 GCF_000816755.2 Arachis ipaensis | reverse complement strand
GTCTAAACCTTGTCTGTGGTATTCCAAGTAGGATTCAGGGATTGAATGACTGTGACGAGCTTCAAACTCGCGAGTGCTGGGTGTAGTTACAGACGCAAAAGGATAGTAAATCCTATTCCGGTACGATTGAGAACCTGCAGATGATTAGCCGTGCGGTGACAGCGCATCTGGACCCTTTTCACTGGAAGGATGGATGGTAGCCATTGACAACGGTGATCCACCAACACATAGCTTGCCATAGGAGGACGTGCGTGCGTGAATCAGAAAATAGAGGAAAGCAGAATTTCAAAAGACAAAGCATCTCCAAAACTCCAACATATTCTCCATCATTGCATACAAGTATAATTTGTGTTCTGCCCTTTTATTCCTTGCAATCAAATTTGATAAGTGAATTATTTTATTGTTTTCCTGACTAAGAGTTACAAGATAACCATAGATTGCTTCAAGCCAACAATCTCCGTGGGATCGACCCTTACTCACGTAAGGTATTACTT
>NC_029787.2:59405558-59406428 GCF_000816755.2 Arachis ipaensis | reverse complement strand
GAGGACTTCTCTCCAGGGGATAAAGTGATCTCAGCTTACTTCCCAGATATCCCCCCTGATCTCCCCACTGTACCATCTCAGTTACCTAAGGTCTTCACTATCAACAGAGTTCTCTCCTTGGAACATGTAGAAATCATTGATACAACCAATGGATATAAGTCCAAGGTAAGAAGGGAGGACTTGAAGCATTATCAACCTCCCTGATGAAGAAGAAACGTCAAGCTAGTAACGCTAAAGAAGCGCTTCATGGGAGGCAACCCATGTTTTATATGCCTTTAATAGTGAATAAGTCAATATTCATGAATTCCAACCCAAACTTGACAAACACTTGGTAAAATCCTTATTATGCAGTATATAGTGAAGAACAAGTTTGGTGTTCAAAGCATGCCAAGAAAACATGGATGCAACTCAGAGCATGCTAGTCTTGGAGCTTTGAACAAAACTTTTCATCACAGTGCTCCAAACTAAGTTTGGTGTCACCCCAGGGTGCCACGGATATGCATATAAGGACGCACAGTTAGTTAGTTAGTTGGTGTTCATGAATAAACAACCTAATCCTTTTTCTTTACTATACTAGCCGTAAAGTTTAATTTTTATGATATTGAATTTTCTTATTTTATTTTTATAGGGAAAAAGAGAGGAGCATTGAAGGGGATTGATTGGATAATTAAATGAAAAAGGTTCGGCCACTCTATGAAGAGAAACTACACCCTTGTCTCAAGAAGGAATGCATTGGAAATTGTTGCCATGCAACATTGAAAAAAGGAGACCCTTGGAGACCGAACCAATAACCTTCATAAAGTGATGATCCTTGTCCTTTCTCCATGCACAACCCCAACCGTCCATCAAGCAACCATTCCATCAATCCAC
>NC_029787.2:59399194-59404323 GCF_000816755.2 Arachis ipaensis | reverse complement strand
GAACATGTAGAGATCATTGATACAACCAATGGATATAAGTCCAAGGCAAGAGGGGAGGACTTGAATCACTATCAACCTCCTTGATGAAGAAGAAACGCAAAGCTAGTGACGCTAAAGAAGTGCTTCATGGGAGGCAACCCATGTTTTATATTCTTTTAATAGTGAATAAGTTAATATTCATGAATTCCAACCCGAACTCGACAAACACTTGGTGAAATCCTTATTATGCAGTATATAGTGAAGAACAAGTTTGGTGTTCAAAGCATGCCAAGAAAGCATGGATGCAACTCAGAGCATCCTAGTCTTGGAGCTTTGAACAAAACTTTTCATCACAGTGCTCCAAACTAAGTTTGGTGTCACCCCAGGGTGCCACGGATATGCATATAAGGACGCACAGTTAGTTAGTTAGTTGGTGTTCATGAATAAACAACCTAATCCTTTTTCTTTACTATACTAGCCGTAAAGTTTAATTTTTATGATATTGAATTTTCTTATTTTATTTTTATAGGGAAAAAGAGAGGAGCATTGAAGGGGATTGATTGGATAATTAAATGAAAAAGGTTCGGCCACTCTATGAAGAGAAACTACACCCTTGTCTCAAGAAGGAATGCATTGGAAATTGTTGCCATGCAACATTGAAAAAAGGAGACCCTTGGAGACCAAACCAATAACCTTCATAAAGTGATGATCCTTGTCCTTTCTCCATGCACAACCCCAACCGTCCGTCAAGCAACCATTCCATCAATCCACACCCTCTACTCACTCATAATCTCCCTATATAAATGAGTCCTAGTGCATACTTACCCCTCACATTAAAATTCCCACTCTCCACACTTCACACTTTCGGCATCCAAAACCCCTTCATCACACCTCGTCTTAACCATCCAAATTCCTCATCTATCCTTACCTTCCAATCCCCTCACACAGCAACTCAAATTCATGGCATCATCAAGCTCCAAGAGGCAAAAGAGGAAGGAACCAATGGAGAACATTCCTTTCGATGAGAAGAGATTCAAACTGCCTTCCATGAACAAGAATTTGAAAGGATCAAGATCAAGAAGATATTGCCTAAGTTAACCTTCCAAATCAATGAAGACGAGTGCCCACAGATTCGGGAGAAAATTGAACAAAGAGGGTGGCAAAGGCTCACTAATCCAGAGTGGAAGATCAATGCAAACCTCATCAAAGAGTTCTACGCAAATGTGGTTAGAGAAGACAAAACCAGGGCCCCAACCTTCAAAAGCTATGTAAGAGGAAAGGAGGTAGACTTCAGCCCAAATGCTATAACAAGAACTCTTCACTTGAAATCACCACATTTTGATGAGCCCAATTATCATGCAAGGATAAGTAAGAGCCCTGACAATGATGAGCTCACAGAAATTGTGACTGACATTTGTGTTATAGCAGCTGATTGGGAGAGGTATGCAGATGGAAGACCCCGGTTCATCAAGAGGGGAGACCTTAGCCCGGAAGCCAAAGGGTGGTTTGAACTCGTAAGGAGGTCCATCTTCCCAACTGCAAATAATTCAGAGGTCAATATTAATCGAGCGACTATGGTACATTACCTAGTACATGGTGGAGAAATCAATGTGCATGAACTCATAGTTGAGGGGATTCAAGAGTCAGCTGAGAAGGCTGATTCGGGTGCCAGGCTTTGGTACCCCAGCACTATTCTCAGACTATGTAAAAAGGCTAAGGTGGTCTTCGAGGATAGTAATCCAGACTGGGTGAACCCTGGGAGGCTAGTTACAATCCAGCGTCTTGTCTATACTACACCTGCTCAGCAACAAAGAAGTCCAAAAATAGGGAAGCTAAAAGCAAAAGAAGGAGCTCACCAAGAGGAGCCTCATCAAGAAGAATATCAACAAGAAGAGAATCATGACCCAGCCAACTTGAACATGAATCACCTTCTAAGGGCCATTGAAGATCTGGGGATGAGACATATGGAAGGACAAGAGCAAATACTAAACTTTCAGTCCAACTGGATGAGTCAACAAGAAGAGTGGCAGAAACAACAAATGGAGCAGCAACAGGAACAATACTCCCAGCTCACTCAAGCCATCCACCAAGTTACTAAGAGGCAAGAACGTCAAGATAAGCATTTGCAGGAACTCAATCAGTGGCAAGTAGCTCAGATGAAAGCATTCAATGAGTTCACTGTACTTAATGAAGGACGGCAACTACATAGGGAGGAGTTTAACGTAAACACTCAAGCCAAGTTGAACTACATGTCTAGTAATATGCATCATCTACACTATGCCATCCCTACATATGATGAGGTCCAAAAAGATTTTGTAGAACAAGAAGAGAGGAAGGTGAAACAGCAGAAGGAAACACTCAAGAAGAAGATGGAAGATGGTGGTTTCTGGAAGAAGCTGATTGGAAAAAGCAAAGGGAGTGGGAGTACGAGCAATCAAGAGGGACACAAGGAGGACAAGCAAGGAGGAGAGCATGGGCAACCACATGAGTAAAAGGTGGTGGAGTTCCTTCTTTGGTTCAACCCTTTCTATGTTTTAAATAAGAAAGATCTTGTATGAAATAGAACATGCTTCCATGATAGTTTGAACCTTTTAAATGCTGTCTTTTAAGTTCTTGGTTGAATAAGTCTATGATTGCTAGCCTTTATGTCACTGCATCCTTACTTTGATCACTTGTATGCTTGTCCCTTTGAATCAAATGAAAAGAGAATGAGTGTTTTGCAAAAGACCAGAGTGGAGTTCATACTATGGAGTAAGTTCCTTAGTTTGTGGTGCGGTCATAAGTTAGCTAAGTTGGTTCAACCACAAGGTGGGAAGACAACTATCTGTCATGAATACTATGCTTTGAATACACCCCATGAGACTAGCTAAATAAGAAGTAGCAGCCACGTTAGTCTCACTAACGTGACTTCTAACGTAGGAATGGGAGCTAGCTTGCAAAGTTAATGAGAAAAGTAATCACTGGAAGAGATCATGCTAGAAATGCTTTCTCATGCTGGACCAAATTGTGTTTGGATGGATATGTGACTATAATCCTCTCAATACTTGATTTGGAAAATGCATGTGGTATAATCAGTGACCATACTTCATCTCTTCTCATGAGGAATTGACCAAGGAATTGGCTATTGATCAAGATTTGAGAGATTGAATTACAAGAAATTGTAACTCGATCACTTAAGATTGCCAAGGAGATCAATGAATGCATTGATTGAGGAAGAGATGAAAATGAAATTGATCCGGAGAATGCAACATCTCTTGAGCCCAATGAACTCCCCATTTCTGATCTTACCCATTCTCTTTAGTTTCTGTCATTTACTTTTATGAGCAGTTACCCCGTTCCCATTTACAATTCTGCAATTTACTTTCCGTCATTTACTTTCAGCTCTTTATTTCTAGCATTTACTTTTTCTGTTATTTGGTTTCCCGCCATTTTATTTTCTGCAATTCTCAACTCAAATTCTGATTCGCTTAACTAGAACATTCCTCTAATTAAAGTTTCTTGATCAATCAATCTCTATGGGATTCGACCTCACTCTATTGTGAGTATTTACTTGACGATGAAATTCGGTACACTTGTCGAAGAAAATTTGTTACGAGACAAGTTTTCTGTGCATCAGGTGGCGCGGCGGCGGTGGGGTCTGGGTGGTCGACGGTAGGGTGGTGGTTGGTGGTGGTGGCTGGAAGTGGGTGGTGGTGGTTGCAGAGAAGAGAGGATGGAGAAGGGGGTTGGGGGCGCGAATGGGTAGGGTTTTGCGTGGCTGGGGGGGTTATCGAATTTGAATCCACGCGATCGCGTGGGGCACGCGGTCGCGTGGCTGGGGTGGAATGGGGTTGACGTGATCGCATGAGTGATGCGATCGCATGGAATGGGTAATAGGATGAATGACGCGGTCGCGTGAGGCATTCGACCGCGTCACTGGAAATTATGCTAAACGTGCAATTCTAGCGTCATTTCAGCGCAACTCTCTGTCTCCTTTGGGGTGTTGTGCAATCCACGCGACGCGATCGCGTCGCTCACGCTGTCGCGTGGGATTGGTGTTGTGCAAGTGACGCGATCGCGTCATGGACGCGACCGTGTGGATCTTTTTGTGCAAAATGCACAACAGCCGCACGATTGCAGCCCAACTTTCTGGGCATTGGATCCTTATGCCGATTTCCAAGTCACGCGGCCGCGTGAATGACGCGGACGCGTGGGGGTTGTTTTTCGCAACTGGCGCGATCGCATGAGTGATGCGGTCTCGTCGCACGTCTACTCTCTTTTTTTTATGCAGGTATGCAATTATGCAGTATGCAATGCGAATGAATAATATTCAGGTTCAATTGAAAAGGAAAACAAAAATAAATAACACGAAATAAAACTGAAAATGAAACGACCATACCATGGTGGGTTGTCTCCCACCTAGCACTTTTAGTTAAAGTCCTTAAGTTGGACATTGGATGAGCTTCCTGTTATGGCGGCTTGCGCTTAAATTCGTCTAGAAATCTCCACCAATATTTGGAATGCCAACAGCCTCCGGGGTCCCAAACTAGGCATGTAAAGCTTTTGAGTATCTTCAAGCAGATTGTCAGGCTCTGATGAGTATTTTGGTGGAAAAATGAATTTCTCCCAAAACACACAAATCTAACCGGCAAGTGTATCGGGTCGTCTCAAGTAATAAAAACTCACGGGAGTGAGGTCGATCCCACAGGGATTGAAGGATTGAGCAATTTTAGCTTAGTGGTTGATTTAGTCAAGCGAATCAAGATTTGGTTGATTGATTGGCGAATTGCAGAATTTATATTGCAAGGAAAATAAAGGGGACGGGTGATTGGCATGAAATTAAAGAAAACAAGAATTAAATTGCCGAATCTTAAAGTGCAAGTAACATAAATTGCAGAAACTTAGATTGCAAGAAATGTAAATTGCAGAATCCTAAAGTGCAAGAAATGTAAATGGCTGGAAATGTAAAGGGGATTGGGGATTGGATTTGCAGAATTTAAACAAGGAAAAGTAAATTGCATCAAACAGAAGAGTAAAAGAGGATTTGGATCAAATCGGATCTCAGAGCAGAAAAGTAAATGAACATTGAAAACAGTAAATAGAGAATGTAAAATTGGGAAATCAGATCTCAGGACCCAGAGACTAGAAAACCAAGTCTAGATCTCAATGCC
>NC_029787.2:59391610-59399169 GCF_000816755.2 Arachis ipaensis | reverse complement strand
CAATTAGCTTGCTTGTGGCTCAAGAAAGTGCATAATTCTAATGAAAACAAAAGAAAAAGACTAGTTAAAATAGGCTAAGATGACTTGTCATCACAACACCAAACTTAAAGCTTGCTTGTCCTCAAGCAAGAAATAAATTTATGCTCCAGGGTTCTTTCAATTAAGATGGATTGAAGAATAACTTGTAAAGTCCAGTGAGTGAAGTGATCAGGTACAGTGGGGTGAACTCTAAATCAGGTGCTCTTACAAGGGCTTCAGTTCTTACTGGTCTTCACATATTGGGAGTCTTAGGTCTTAGGATTTTCATCCAAATGGTATCATGAAGATCTCTTTATATGTAATCACCTTGAAGCAGCTTATAGTTTCTGTGCTTTGGCCTCGACTCTAAGTATCATGTCTCAAAGCGGCTCTTTAATTAAGCTTTCAATCAATACTCCTAAACCAGTTGGTTTTAAGGTATTGGGTGTTAAAGCACCCCTAAGGATTTACTTGCTCAAGCCTCTTTCTTTGACACAACTCAACCACAAAGGTTGTGGCTGTGTTAATTGTGGTGGTTGATGAAGGTCATTTTGAGCGAATGGTGAGGTAGGACGGGGTTGGAAGTGTGTGTGATTGTTGTTGTGGGGTGTGTTTTAAGTTGGTTTTTGAAGCTGGGGTTGTTGCAGTTGAAGTCCCTTGGTTTTTTGGTTTTGGTTCTCAACCCCCCTCCCATTAGAATGAGTTCTCCAAGGTGGATTGTACACATCATTCTGAGGCCTGTGTTGGAGCATGCTAGAGTGATTGCTTGGAGATTGTCGTTACTCATAACTCTGTTGCTCATGGTTAATGACCCCAAAACTGTGTGCAGCTTGATTACTCCCATATGAGCTTTGAGTCAGGTTGTATGTATGTATTACAGCATGTCTCAACTCAGTGATTTTCCTAGCCATCATGTCTAGTTGTTGTAGAGTCTGCTGATGTATCTGTTTGTTTTGGCTTATTACTGCACGAGCACCTTCAATTTCTTTCTCTTGTGTGAATGGATGCACTTCTGCCTCTGGCTTAACAATTCTTTGTGATGGGTTCAATTTGACTAGGAGTCCATTCATCAGTTCTTCCCGTCCGATAATGCTTCCTTGTGGAAAAGCTTCAAACCATTGGGCAACATCATTCATGGCTATGGATAGTTGCTTCGAACTATGGGTTACATTATTATCCAAGGTGGGGATATTACCCTCATGATTGCTAGAATTTGTTAAGTTCCCCTCCATGATCTGCACAGTCACAAAAATTCAAGTGATGATTGAATATTTTCAAGCTCAGAATGTGATTCAGAAGGTTAGTATGTGACAATTATAGTATAAAACCTCATGAAATAGCATGAATTCATACATGGTTGATTGAATCAAAGGAAACATGAAAATTTACCCAAATTAGCTTACTTATGGCTCAAGAAAGTGTACAATTCAAGTGAAAACAAAAGAAAAAGACTAGTTAAAATAGGCTAAGATGACTTGTCATCAGGCTCTCGGGGTGACGAATGCCAGAATAGATTCCAAGATCCCAAATTTTGCTTTTAAATCCGCCTTCGTCTTGGTCTATATTTTTCCATCCGGGCGGTTTAGAAAGTAGATTTTCACCAAGATAACCTGGAAGCGTTTTCTATACTTTCTAGTGCGTGGCCTCTATCACGCGTCCGCGTGGGTCACGCGGTCGCGTAATTTGGAGTTTTCCTTGTCATGCGGTCGCTTCAGTCATGCGTCCGCATCATATGCATTTCGCTTATGGCGCGCGATCGCGTCAATCACGCGGTCGCGTCACTGCTATTTCGCGTTGGCATGCGGTCGCATCATCCATGCGATCACGTCACTGCTAGTTTCTTCAAAAACTCCATTTTGTGCTTTCCTTCTATTTTTGTATGTTTCCTTTCCATCCTTTAAGTCATTCGTGCCTTAGAAGATCTGAAACTACACAACACACAAATCACGGCATCGAATGGAAGTAAATGGTAATTAAAATAATTATTCTTAAAGCATAGGAAACATGTTTTTCACATACATCACATAATAAGGAAGGGAAAGTAAAACCATGCAATTAACATGAATAAGTAGGTGAAGGATTGAATAAATCACTCAAATTGAGCACAATATATATCATAAAATATAGGTTTATCAGATGTGCAGACGGAGTAATCCGTAGATTTGTACCTAGGGAAGAGGCACAGAAGATCCTATGGCACTGCCATGGATCACAATATGGAGGACATTTCGGAAGTGAGCGAACAGCCACTAAGGTCCTCCAATGTGGCTTCTACTAGCCTACTCTCTATAGAGATTCCCGAGAGTTTGTGCGTAACTATAACAGTTGCCAGAGAGTTGGTAACATCAATGATGATGAAGATTGAATCTTAATTCCACTTAGTTAGCCTTTACTTAAAGCAAAGAAAGGTCAAGTGACTAATTAGTTTGATCTTCAAATCCTAGTTAATCCTTAATGAAAGATTGGGATTATTGAAGTTCAATTCAATTAGCAAAGATAAAAATTATCGATCACGTTGAGTTTGATAACTCCTGAGTTACTGATTTCTTAACCAAGACCAAAAGGGAAAAAGTAAATCTACTGAAATAAAAATGTCTTCAGATTGGAAGCAACAGTAACATAAATAAAAGAGCGCAATGATAAACTGAAATACCTCAAATAACATTAATTCAAAGAATAATCTGTAACATAGAAGAATTCATAAACTAAATTGAGAAGATAAATAAAAAGGAATGTTGAACCTGACAGCCATTAGCAAAGTTTATTTGTTATTTAAATAATAATTATAGGAGTTTGATATAAATTATCTTCAAGGTTAATTATCAATTGCAGGAGTTCACAGAGTTACAGAAGGATTCAGAGCATAAAGTAGAGAAAAGGAGCTCACTGGCACGAAAACGCCAGTAAGGGGGTATTTTGGGCGTTAAATGCCAGAATGGGTACCATTTTGGGCGTTTAACGCCAAAGTTACAGCATCCTAGGCGTTTAGAAAAATGCCCAGTGATAAAAGATTTCTGGCGTTTAACGCCAGCCAGGGTACCTGGCTGGGCGTTAAACGCCCACAATGGCCAACATATGGGCGTTAAACACCAGAATGGATACCATTCTGGGCATTTAATGTCAGAAAAGGCAGGGGGAGGAGATTTCGTTTCCATTTCAAATTTTTTCAAACTTTCATGTTTTAATTCATAATTTTCACCTGGCTGGGCGTTAAACGCCCACAATGGCCAACATATGGGCGTTAAACTCCAGAATGGATACCATTCTGGGCGTTTAACGCCAGAAAAGGCAGGGGGAGGAGATTTCGTTTCCACTTCAAATTTTTTCAAACTTTCATGTTTTAATTCATAATTTTCTGCATAAACATGTTACAAATTTTCATCACCCACATTCAATTTTCATAAATTCAACAATCTTCTAAATCCTTTTTCAATTTTCTTTCAAATCCTTTCCAAATCTTTTTCAAAAACTCATTTATCTTCTCAATTCCTTTCCAAATCTTTTCCAACTCATTATTTCTTTTTTTAATTCTTAGATGCATCAACAAATTTTCAGATTTAACTTCTTTATATCTTTTTCATATCTTTTGAATTTTAAAATCTCATCTTTTTCATATCATGATTCATTTTTTTACCAATTATATCTTTCTATCATATCTTTTTCAAAATTTTTGAAACCCCACCCCTCCACTCTTAAATACACATTCAGCCATCCCCATCTCTCCACCATTCGAACTTTACTAACCTCCTATTCCTCTCCTTTCTTTTCTTTTGCTTGAGGACAAGCAAACCTCTAAGTTTGGTGTGTTTTTCCGTGACCACTGAGCTAAAACTCATTAAGATCATGGCTCCTAAGGGAAAACAAACCACTTCAAGAGACAAGAAAGAGAATACTCCAAAGCCACTTTGGAATCAAGAGAGGTTCTTAACCAAAGAACATGCAGACCATTACCACAAAATAATGGGTCTGAGGTCAGTGATCTCGGAAGTTAAATTCGATCTGAAAGAAGACGAATATCTGGAGATCCAAGAGCAGATTTGAAACAGAGGCTGGGAAATTCTAGCTAATCCTGAGACAAAGGTGGGAAGAAACGAACAGTGCATGTTTTTTATATTGAATTTTATGAATGTTAAATTTGTCGGCTCCTGAAAGAATGATGAACAAGAGAAATGTTATTGATAATCTGAAAAATCATGAAATTGATTCTTGAAGCAAGAAAAAGCAGTGAAGAACAAAGCTTGCGGAAAAAAATGGCGAAAAAGAAAAAAAATAGTAAAAATAAAAGAAAAGGAAAAAGCATGCAGAAAAAGCCAATAGCCCTTTAAACCAAAAGGCAAGGGTAAAAAGGATCCAAGGCTTTGAGGATTAATGGATAGGAGGGATTTTTTTCAAAAATTTTTAAACTAATAATTGAATTTTTCTGTTTGAGTTTAGTTTCATATTTTAAGTTTGGTGTCAATTGCATGTTTTTATTTTCCTTATGAAATTGAGGGACCTGAGCAAAAATCTGATTCAGAGGCTGAAAAAGGACTGCAGATGCTGTTGGATTCTGACCTCCCTGCACTCGAAATGGATTTTCACGAGCTACAGAAACCCAATTGGCACGCTCTCAATTGCGTTGGAAAGTAGACATCCAGTGATTTCCAGCAATATATAATAGTCCATACTTTGCCCAAGTTTTGATGATGCAAATTGGCATTTAACGCCAAGTCTTTTCCCTATTCTAGCGTTAAACGCCAGAAACTGGCTGCAAACCAGAGTTAAACACCAGAAACAGGCTACAACCTGGTGTTTAACTCCAAGGGAAGCCCCTACAAGTGGGCCCCGGAAGTGGATTTCTGCACTAACTGCACTTAGTTACTTATTTTCTGTAACCCTAGCTACTTGTTTAGTATAAAAACAACTTTTAGAGACTTACTATGTACCTGATAATATTTTACACATTTCACATTGTATTTCTGACGGCATGAGTCTCTAAACCCCATGATTGGGGGTGAGGAGCTCTGCTGTGTTTCGATGAATTAATGCAATTACTATTGTTTTTTCATTCAATCACGCTTGTTTCTATTCTAAGATATTCACTCACACTTCACCCTGATGAATGTGATGATTTGTGACACATATCATCATTCTCACCTATGAACGTGTGCCTGACAACCACCTCCGTTCTATCTGCACTAGCTTGAGTGTGTATCTCTTAGCCTCCTGGTTCATGATCAGAGTCTTCGTGGTATAGGCTAGAATTATTGGCGGCCATTCCTGAGATCCGGAAAGTCTAAACCTTGTCTGTGGTATTCCGTGTAGGATCTGGGAAGGAATGACTGTGATGATCATATGCTAATCCCACTACTGCTGCATATGGGAGTAGTATCTGTATACCTCCCATCAAAGCAGGCAGTTTTGAGCTAAATCCTCAGCTCATTGTCATGGTGCAGCAAAACTGTCTGTATTCCGGTCTTCCACAGGAAGAACCTACTGAGTTTCTAGCACAGTTCTTGCAAATTGCTGACACAGTACGTGACAAGGAAGTAGATCAAGATGTCTACAGATTATTACTGTTTCCATTTGTTGTAAAAGATCAAGCTAAGAGGTGGTTAAATAACCAACCTACAGTGAGCATAAGAACATGGAAACAGTTATCAGACAAATTCCAGAATCAATATTTCCCTCCAAAAAGGATGACACAGCTAAGGCTGGACATCCAAGGCTTTAAACAAGAGGATGATGAATCCCTTTATAACGCCTGGGAGAGGTACAGAGGGATGCTAAGGAAATGCTCCTCTGAAATGTTTTCAGAGTGGGTGCAGTTAGACATCTTCTACTACGGGCTTATAGAAAAAGCTCAGATATCTCTAGACCACTCAGTTGGTGGATCTATACACATGAAAAAGACTATTGAAGAGACTTAAGAGCTTATCGATATAGTTGCTAGAAATCAGCATATGTACATAAGTAATGAGTCCTCCATGAAAGAAGAAGCCAAGGCAATATCAACTGACTTTAGTCCTCAGGAACAAGTTACTGAACTCAATCAGCAACTATCTTCTATAACAAGGCAGTTAGCAAAAGTTAAGGAGATGCTACAAGAAACCAAAAATGCTAACAAGGATATTGAATCACAATTGAATCAGACAAAACAGCAGTTATCAAATCAGATAACAGAGGAGTGTCAAGCAGTTCAATTAAGAAGTGGAAAAACATTAAATACCTCAACTCAAAGCAGTAGAAAGCCAAGAAAAGAACTGCTGAGAGAAGATGAGCAACCTGCTACCCAAAATCCCTCTGAGGATAGTAAGAGCCCAGAGAGGAATAAGTCTGGCGTTCAAACGCCAGAAAAGGGTAAAAAATTGGCGTTAAACGCCCAATCCATGTTCAGTTCTGGCGTCCAAACGCCAGTAAGGGATCAGACACCTGCAAGTGTTGATAATAACTCCCTCAAGAAGGCTTTTCAACCTGCCTCTGTAGGAAATAAACCTGTAGCAACTATGGTTGAAGAATATAAAGCCAAAATGTCTTAACCTCAGAAACTCCGCCAAGCGGAACAGGATAAACAATATCCCCGCTTTGCAGACTATCTTAGGACTCTTGAAATAAAGATTCCGTTTGTAGAGGCACTTGAGCAAATACCCTCTTATGCTAAGTTCATGAAAGAGATCTTAAGTCATAAGAAGGATTGGTGAAAAACAGAAAAAGTTTTTCTCACTAAAGAATGCAGTGCAGTCATTCTAACAAGCTTACTAGAAAAGCTTAAGGATCCCAGAAGCTTTATGATACCATGCACAATAGAGGGTGCTTGTACCAAGACAGCTCTATGTGATCTTGGGGCAAGCATGAACCTAATCCCTACATCCACTATCAGAAATCTTGGCTTGACTGAAGAGGTCAAACCAACCCGGATCTATCTTCAACTTGCTGATGGCTCCATTAAATACCCATCAGGCATAATTGAGGACATGATTGTCAAGGTTGGGCCATTTGCCTTCCCTACTGACTTTGTAGTGCTGGAAATGGAGGAGCACAAGAGTGCAACTCTCATTCTAGGAAGACCATTCCTAGCAACTGGACGAACCCTCATTGACTTCCAAAAAGGGGAGATAACCCTGAGAGTCAATGAGGATGAGTTTAAGTTGAATGTTGTCAAAGCTATGCAGCATCCAGACACATCAGAAGACTGCCTGAGTGTTGATATTATTGACACCCTAGTGAAAGAGGTCAATATGACTGAGAGTCTCGAATCAGAGCTAGAGGACATTTTTAAAGATGTTCAACCTAATCTGGAGGAACCAGAGGAAATAAAAGAACCTCTGAAAACTCCCCAGGAAGAGGAGAAACCTCCTAAACCCGAGCTCAAACCACTACTACCATCCCTGAAATATGTATTTCTGGGAGAAGGTGACACTTTTCCTGTAATCATAAGCTCTGCTTTAGAGCCACAGGAAGAGAAAGCACTAATTCAGGTGCTAAGGACACACAAGACAGCTCTCGGGTGGTCCATAAGTGATCTTAAGGGCATTAGGCCAGCCAGATGCATGCACTAGATC
>NC_029787.2:59391356-59391585 GCF_000816755.2 Arachis ipaensis | reverse complement strand
GATATGGTAGAGAAATTTCTGGAAGTCTTCATGGATGACTTCTCGGTATTTGGAGACTCATTTAGCTCCTGTCTTAACCATCTAGCACTTGTTCTAAAAAGATGCCAAGAGACTATCCTAATTTTAAATTGGGAAAAATGTCACTTTATGGTGACTGAAGGAATTGTCCTTGGGCATAAAATTTCGAACAAGGGAATAGAGGTGGATCAAGCTAAGGTAGAGGTAATTG
>NC_029787.2:59378575-59391301 GCF_000816755.2 Arachis ipaensis | reverse complement strand
ACTCAAGGTTCTCCTTCTGTAACCATGGAGAGGAAGCATGAAAAGCTTCTCTCAATACAGAGTCAAACAAAACCCCCACATTCAAACTCTAAGTTTGGTGTTGGGAGGCCACAACCAAACTCTAAGTTTGGTGTTGAGAGGCCCCAACCTGCTCTAATTATCTGTGAGGCTCCATGAGAGCTCACTGTCAAGCTATTAACATTAAAGAAGCACCTGTTGGAAGGCAACCCAATGTTATTTAATTATATCTATTTATTTTCCATTGCTATTTTATGTTTTCTTTAGGTTGATGATCATGTGAAGTCACAAAAACAACTGAAAAATCAAAATTAAGAATGAAAAACAGCATTAAAAATAGCTCACCCTGGAGGAAGAGTTTACTGGCATTTAAACGCCAGTAAGAAGCATCAGACTGGTGTTTAACGCCAGAAAGAAGCATCAAGTTGGCGTTAAATGCCAGAAACAAGCACCAGACTAGCGTTTAACGCCAGAACAGAGCATCAAGTTGGCGTTTAACGCTAAGAAAGGGAGAAAAGCTGGCGTTTAACACCAGAAACAAGCAGCAGTTTGGCGTTAAACGCCATGATTGCACACTAAGGGAGTTTTTGCATGCCTCAATGGAGCAGGGATGATAAGTCCTTGACCCCTCAGGATCTCTGGATCCCACAGGATCCCCACCTGCCACACCTTTTCATACACACTTCCCCCCTTGGCCGAACCTACCACACACCTCCTTCTCCTCCTTTCCTCCTTCTTTTGCTCGAGGACGAGCCAACATTTTATGTTTGCTATAGAAAAAGCATTGCTTTTTTGTTTTTCCATAACCACTAATGCCTCAAGGGATGCACTTCCTCCACAAAACTATTGGGAGCAGATTAACACCTTCCTAGGAGAATTATGTTCCAACATGGGACAACTAAGGGTGGAGTACCAAGAGCATTCCGTCCTCCTCCATGAAATTAGAGAAGATCAAAGAGCTATGAAGGAGGAGCAACAATGGCGAGGAAGAGACATAGAGGAGCTCAAGATCACTATTGGTTCTTCAAAAGGAATAAAGACGCCACCCTCACTAAGGAGGACCCGTTCCTTAATCTCCTTGTCTATTTATTTTTTCTGTTTTCGTTCTCTATGCTTTATTTATGTTTGTGTCTTCATTACATGATCATTAGTTTCTAGTGTCTATGTCTTAAAGCTATGAATGTCCTATGAATCCATCACCTTTCTTAAATGAAAAATGTTTTAATTACAAAAGAACAAGAAGTACATGATTTCGAATTCATCCTTGAAACTAGTTTAATTATTTTGATGTGGTGACAATACATTTTGTTTTCTGAATGAATGCTTGAATAGTGCATATGTCTTTTGAATTTGTTGTTTATGAATGTTAAAACTGTTGGCTCTTGAAAGAATGATGGAAAAGGAAAAATGTTATTGATAATCTGAAAAATCATAAAATTGATTCTTGAAGCAAGAAAAAGCAGTGAATGACAAAGCTTGCGGAAAAAAAAATAATAAAAAAAAGAGAAAGAAAAAGGAAAAGCAAGCAGAAAAAGCCAATAGCTCTTTAAACCAAAAGGCAAGAGCAAAAAGCCAGTAACCCTTTAAACCAAAAGGCAAGGGTAATAAAAAAGGATCCAAGGCTTTGAGCATTAATGGATAGGAGGGCCCAAAGGAATAAAATCCTGGCCTAAGCGGCTAAACCAAGCTGTTCCTAACCATGTGCTTGTGACGTGAAGGTGTCAAGGAAAAAGCTTGAGACTGAGCAGTTAAAGTCGTGATCCAAAGCAAAAAGAGTGTGCTTAAGAACCCTGGACACCTCTAATTGGGGACTCTAGCAAAGCTGAGTCACAATCTGAAAAGGTTCACCCAGTTATGTGTCTGTGGCATTTTTGTATCCGGTGGTAATACTGGAAAACAAAGTGCTTAGGGCCATGCCCAAGACGCATAAAGTAGCTGTATTCAACAATCAACATACTGAACTAGGAGAATCAATAACACTATCTAAATTCTGAGTTCCTA
The DNA here is from genome assembly GCF_000816755.2 of Arachis ipaensis. Classification (NCBI taxonomy): domain Eukaryota; kingdom Viridiplantae; phylum Streptophyta; class Magnoliopsida; order Fabales; family Fabaceae; genus Arachis; species Arachis ipaensis. The sequence goes on along the minus strand of NC_029787.2, from coordinate 59,389,282 downwards.
TAGATGCTAATCATTCTGAACTTCAAAGAATAAAGTGAGATGCCAAAACTGTTCAGAGGCAAAAAGCTACTAGTCCCGCTCATCTAGTTGGAGCTAAGTTTCATTGATACTTTGGAATATATACTATATTCTCTTCTTTTTATCCTAATTGATTTTCAGTTGCTTGGGGACAAGCAACAATTTAAGTTTGGTGTTGTGATGAGCGGATAATTTATACGCTTTTTGGCATTGTTTTCTAGTAGTTTTTAGTATAATTTAGTTAGTTTTTACTATGTTTTTATTAGTTTCTATGCAAAAATCATATTTCTGGACTTTACTATGAGTTTGTGTGTTTTTTTGTGACTTCAGGTATTTTCTGGCTGAAATTGAGGGACTTGAGCAAAAATCTGATTCAGAGGCTGAAAAAGGACTGCAGATGCTGTTGGATTCTGACCTCCCTGCACTCGAAATGGATTTTCTCGAGCTACAGAAACCCAATTGGCGCTCTCTCAATTGCGTTGGAAAGTAGACATTGAGGGCTTTCCATCAATATATAATAGTCTATACTTTGCCTACGTTTTGACGACGCAAATTGGCGTTTAACGCCAAGTCTTTACCCTATTCTGGCATTAAACGCCAGAAACTGGCTGCAAACCAGAGTTAAACACCAGAAACAGGCTACAACCTGGCATTTAACTCCAAGAGAAGCCCATACATGTGTAAAGCTCAATGATCAGCCCAAGCACACATTAAGTGGGCCCCGGAAGTAGATTTCTGCACTATCTACACTTAGTTACTTATTTGTTGTAACCCTAGCTACTAGTTTAGTATAAAAACAACTTTTATAGACTTACTATGTACCTGATAATATTTTAACGTTTCACATTGTATTTTTGACGGCATGAGTCTCTAAACCCCATGATTGGGGGTGAGGAGCTCTGCTGTGTTTCGATGAATTAATGCAATTACTACTATTTTTTCATTCAATCACACTTGTTTCTATTCTAAGATATTCACTCGCACTTCACCCTGATGAATGTGATGATCTATGACACTCATCATCATTCTCACCTATGAACGTGTGCCTGACAACCACCTCCGTTCTATCTGCACTAGCTTGAGTGTGTATCTCTTAGCCTCCTGGTTCATGATCAGAGTCTTTGTGGTATAGGCTAGAATTATTGGCGGCCATTCTTGAGATCCGAAAAGTTTAAACCTTGTCTGTGGTATTCCGAGTAGGATCTGGGAAGGGATGAGTGTGATGTGCTTCAAACTCGCGAGTGTTGGGCGTAGTGACAGACGCAAAAGAATCAATGGATTATATTCCAACATGAGTGAGAACCGACAGATGATTAGCCGTGCGGTGACAGTGCATTGGGACCATTTTCACTGAGAGGATGGATGGAAGCCATTGACAACAGTGATCCACCAACATACAGCTTTCCATGGAAGGAAACCTGCGTGCATGAAGAAGAAGACAGTAGGAAAGCAGAGATTCAGAAGACCGAGCATTTCCAAAACCTCAATCTGTTCTCCATTACTGCATAACAACTATCATTTATTTTATGCTATTTACTCTTCATAAATATAATCACTCTTATCATTGATTTCCTGACTAAGAATTACAAAATAATCATAGCTTGCTTCAAGCCGACAATCTCCGTGGGACCGACCCTTACTCACGTAAGGTATTACTTGGACGACCCAGTGCACTTGCTGATTAGTGGTACGAGTTGTGAAAAGTGTGATTTACAATTCGTGCACCAAGTTTTTGGCGCCGTTGCCGGGGATTGTTCGAGTTTGGACAACTGACGGTTTATTTTTTTGCTTAGATTAGGAAAAAATTATCTTTTTGTTTAGAGTCACTAAAATTATGTCTTTTATTATTGTTTTTGTTTGAAATTTTTTTTTTCAGAATCCGTATTTTCTTTTTCAATCTTTTTCGAAAATTTTTAAATTAAAAATAGAGTTTTTCTGTTTGAGTTTAGTTTCATATTTTAAGTTTGGTGTCAATTGCATGTTTTTATTTTCCTTTAAATTTTCAAAATTTGTGTTCATTGTTCTTTCTTGATCTTCAAGTTGTTCTTGCTATTTTTCTTGTTTGATCTTTAGTTTTTCCTGTTCTGTGTCTTTTCTTGTTTTTCTTGTGCGTTTTCAAATTATCAGTATTCAAAAAATTTTATATACATTAAATACCTTTTTTTTTTAAACACGTTAAATTTATAGCTCAGTTGGCTAGAGCGTTGTGCTTATGTTCTTGGTAATTGGGTATCTTCCTTTTAAAACTTTTTCAAAAATAATTTTTCTTTGATTAAATCTTGTGTCAAACTTTTAAGTTTGGTATTCTCTTATTATTTTTCTTTAATTTTTGAAAATTTATTTTTAGTTTTCTAAAAGTTTTAAGTTTGGTGCTCTTTTTATGTTCTTGAGTCTTTGAATTTTATTCTTGTTGTTCTTGTGAGTCTTCAAAGTGTTCTTGGTGTTCATCTTGACATTCAAAGTTTTCTTACTCGTTTTCTTTACTTTGATCTAAAAGTTCTAAGTTTGGTGTCAGTTTATTATTTTTCTCTTTTGAATTTTCCTTTTAAAAAAATCAAATTTTATTTTAAAATTTTTATTTTATCTTATCTTAGTTTTAAAATTTCAAAATTTAATTCTTTTTCAAAAATCATATCTTTTTCAAAATCTCATCTTATCTTATTTCAAATTCCAATTTCAAACTTCAAATTAAATTCCCAAATTAAAAAAAATTCAAATTTCAAAATTTAAATTTCAAATTTCAAATTTCAAAATTTAATTTTCAAACTTAAAAAATCAAATCTTTCCAAAATTTAAATCTTTTCAAATCCTTATCTTATATTGTTGACTTTTTCAAAATTCAAAATTTAATTTTTAAATTTAAAATTTAAATTTCAAATGTAAAAGATCAAGCTAAGAGGTGGTTAAATAACCAACCTACAGTGAGCATAAGAACATGGAAACAGTTATCAGACAAATTCCAGAATCAATATTTCCCTCCAAAAAGGATGACACAGCTAAGGCTGGACATCCAAGGCTTTAAACAAGAGGATGATGAATCCCTTTATAACGCCTGGGAGAGGTACAGAGGGATGCTAAGGAAATGCTCCTCTGAAATGTTTTCAGAGTGGGTGCAGTTAGACATCTTCTACTACGGGCTTATAGAAAAAGCTCAGATATCTCTAGACCACTCAGCTGGTGGATCTATACACATGAAAAAGACTATTGAAGAGGCTCAAGAGCTTATCGATATAGTTGCTAGAAATCAGCATCTGTACATAAGTAATGAGTCCTCTGATGCCAGGGCAACTTGGCTAGTTTTACAAGCCATTTTTTGTATGCTTTAGGTTGGTTTCATGCATTTCTTAGACAATAAGCAAGTATTTGGATGAGAATTGTATGCATGCCTTGATTCAATCAAACATTGTTAATTATGTGCATTTTCATGAGATTTATGAAAGAATTGTTTGATATTATGAATGATGCAAAATCTTGTGATTTAGCAATGCTTTGATGTATGTGTTTGGTTGATGATAGGTGAAGCAAAGAGCCCTAGAGCTAGGAGGAAGAAGTTGAGGGTGTTGCCAACTCCAAATTCAAGTTAGCAATGCCATTGAGACTTAACTCCAGGAAGAGCTTGAAGAGCATTGCCAAGCAGAGGATGAACTGGCGTGTTCATCAAGAACACCAGCAACAACGCCAGGATCTTGGAGCAGAGCAAGGAAGAGCTCGAAGAGCGTTGCCAAGCAGAGGATGAACGGCATTTTCATCAACAACGCCAGCAACAACGCCAAGGCCAAGGCAAGAAGGGAGTCACTAGTACGTTGGCACTAGAGTGTTTGATGGCAACTTCACCAACAACTCCAGCAATTTTGGCAGGCTGACCATGCCTCCTTCAAGGATGCATAACTTGAACTAGGAAGATTTAATTGAGATGTTCCTAGTTGCGTTGGAAAGCTAACATTCAGATATTTCCAACGATATATAATAGTCTATAGTGTAACATGAAATGGAAGCTCAAATCAGAGCCATCCTTAGGCCCCAAAAACAAGAAAATGAAGTTGAGATTCAAGGTGGCATGAATGAGCCACAAAGAGAGGATTGAGAGCGTTGCCAGGCAAGGAATGAACTGGCGTGTTCCCTAGAAACGCCCATAACAATGCCAAGGCCAAGGAATTGGGCCAGGGGAGGATCGAACACGTTGCCAGTGGCGTGTTTGGGAAAAACGCCCCAACCAAGGCAGCCTGACCTTACCTCTTTCAAGGATGCATAACTTGAGCTACAAAACTCCAAATGAGGTGATTCTAGTTGCATTGGAAAGTAGACATCAAGAGCTTTCCAACCATATATGGAACTACATGGTGGATGTAACGCCCTAACTACCAAAGCTCATGCTTCCAGCTGCGCGACTCTGATAGCTCGGACATTACGACGACACTTATACTATTTAATACTAAAATATGAGCCTGTTTAAAACTTTAAACTGTAATACCGCTCCCAAAAATACTTTCGTTCGATAACGTACTTCCATACATTCAATACACTTACAAAAACTCACAAAGAGTACATCTATATATATACACATATTTATAAATAATATTACAAGCATTAACCATGGACAGAAACACCTATCGCGGAGCAAGTAGGTTTGAGCTACAACCCCATTGCTACTACCCGCTCAACCCAGAGCCAGTGGAATAACCACTACTGCGGCTACTACCCAGGCGGGTGCTTAAAAGCTCAACCTGGAGCGAGTGGAATCACCACTACTACCGCTACTACCCAGGCATCACAGTCTCTAACCTGGAGCAAGTGGGACGAACCACAACCCTTGCTACTACCCAGGAATCTCAAGCATATATTCATTCAGTCCCAGTCATAGATCAACATCCATCTCAGCCATCCGGCTTAAATTCATAATTCATAGTCGGCCATACGGCCCATAACTCATTCGGCAATCAGCCATGAATCAATATCATACACAGCCATTCCGGCTCACGGTTCAATCCAGAACCAGCCAATGTTCATAATCATACACAGCCATTCTGGCCCATAACAAAACAGCACTTCCACCATTCAACATCATTAAACTCATAAAATCGGCATTTAATCCATAAATCACTTTTTCTCAATTCATTTCACTTTGAAATCAAGTTTCAACTCTTTTCAGCCTTGGCTTTAAAGATCTCATTTCTCAAATCATCTCAGGCTCATAAGCCAAATTTACTCAAAGTAAGTTCCCTTTTTAAAACAAAGCCGCTCTCGGCATCCTCTTTCCAAAACTTCCAAAACCATGAAAAGTTAAAGATTCAATTTGGGAACATTCAAAATCACCCATCCCACAATGGGATTTTATAACAAAGTTTCTCGGTAGAGTCCCAAGTCTTTAGGGGAGAATAACATAACTCATTTCGCCAAGTTTATTTAAATTCATTAAAAACCTTGGCTTCCTGATTTGAGTAATAAAATATGATCTAAGTCAAACTGAGTCATATAATCTTTCACTTCTTCAAATCCGTTTCCTTTACTTATGTAAAACCAACTTCAACCCCCATGATAAATTCTAGAATGTTTCAACAACTCAAAATTGTTCTAGTCTTGCAAGAATTCAGAATTCAAAGAGTACTTAAAACCTTTCTCAAAACATTTTAAAATGAAACTTGTCAATAGACATTCAGGTTCTTTCAAAGTCATTGAAACTCCTCTAATTGAAACCCTCAAGTCAAATTCAAAGGCATAGCCATTGTCACAATTAAAACAGCTTTAAAACATAAGTTTCATCTAAATAACTTTCTCCCAAAAGAGATATAATGCTTTTCTTAAGAAGCAAGACTAAATCACAATTCTTCTTTAATAATTCATTTCAAAAGCATGAATCATCCTTTTCTTGATAATTCAAATAAAATAGTAGGAGTCTTTAACTCATCATTTTTCCCGACAACCTTTCAATAAAGACTCGGATTTTATAGAAATTTTGGTAGCACCTCCCCTAAAACTTGGACTTTGCCACCCGGTTCGGGTCCTAACTAAACCGTTTCACAATCCTTTTCAACAGCTCGAAATCCAAAAATCAGTCCAAGGCAAGCCAAAATCCAACAGTCATCTCAATTCCATATTTCAAGAAAACTGTTTCAAAATCAAATCAATATCAACTGATTTAACTCATTTCCACAGCTTTAAAGAAACGGTTCAGTAACAAATCTTTTGTCCAAAACCAAGTCAATTAAAGTAAACTAGGCTGAATTCAAAAGTGCATTCGACATTTCACATCATCAAACTAATTAACTCAATTCAGATCAATCCTTAACAGATTAAACTCAGATTTCAAACCTTTAAAGAATCAACTTCAAAACATTGCATCTCACAAAAATACACAACAATCCAGCCAAGCAAACATTCATAATCATTTGAGACAATCAATAATACATAAGGCTGATACCATCACCAAATACAAAATTGTCTCACAACAGTATCCATATGTAATAATTCCAACATATAAAATATAGTTTTCGGAAAGCGCCCCTACCTCAAAACACAAATTCCATAACCCAAATGCGTCACAGGAACATTCTCTCTTAACCCAAAATTACTAGCAGCTTGAATCACGGCTTCGCTCACTTTTGTAGTGACCACAACAACTCTATTCGCAACACGTAAAAACCAAGATTTACTCTCATAACAACAAATGCTACAACACCTCAACGTTTAACAGGACAACGACTAAAAGGGTTACCGGAACATAAATGCTTGCCGCAAATAAGAAGTGACTGAACCATGAAGCGACAGCCCTGGTAGTGATTCCGGCAGTGGCAACTTGCAGCAACTCCTAGCACAACAGCCGTATCACGCCAACTGAAACCAACACGCAGTGACTACGGTATCCTCGAAATTCAAAAAGGACAGAATCCTCAAATAAAACCCTTACCGGAAACTTTTTTCGGCTACGGCAGAAGTAGCCAGAAGCTCCGACGGTGGTCCCGGTGGCCTCAGAACTCCGGCGACAGCAGTGACTGGATGCAGCTCCTCTAGCCCGCGTCTTCCTCTCTCCCAGCGGCGCTCGGTCTCAACCTTCCTCTCCTACGCGACGCGGCGGTGACCGGCTTAGCTTGTGGCTCCACGACGACTCCCTCTCTCCCAACGTCGCTCACTAACGGCGGATCAGGGAAGCAGAAACGGAGCTCTATCAATGGTGCCTTGGACCACATGTATCTAGGCAGCGGCGACCGCAACCACCGAAACAGCGTTCACGGCCTGGCGGCGGCGGAAAAGGCAGTGGAGATGGTGACGGATCTGAGGCAGGGAGGCACGGCTGCATGAACAGAACCTTCCCTCCGCCGATCTCCCTCTCTCCTCAAGCTTCTCTCTCCTTTGAATCTTGCCGGTGGTTGCCCTGGGAGCTCGACGACGGTGATGGCACACGGCGGCACAGCGGGTCGCGCTCTTCGCGTGCGCTCTCTCTCTCTCTACCCTATCTCTTCTCCACCATGGGTGTGCGTTGTTCGGTGTGTGTGGGTTGTTGAAATCTGAGGGTGAGGTTATGAGGGGAAGAATGTGGGTGACGGCGGTGACTAACGGCAAGGCGTGGCAGGTTCGGCGTCGAGGTGGGGACAGCAGTGGCAAGGCACGGCTGGCTGGCGAGCTGCTTCCTCCCTTCTCTCTGTTTCCTGCTTCTGTTTCTTTCCTTTCATGGAAAAGGAAAAAGGAAACCGTGTGTGCTGCTGCTTTGGGGGAGAAAGGGAATTTTGGCTGCAGCTGGGTATGGGGGAAAAGGGAACCGGGTCGGGTAACGGGTCGCTGGGTTAGGGTTTCATTATTTTGAAAATTAGGATTAGGGTTACTTTTGTAATTTCACTTAAAAATAAGGATAATATAGTAATTGAAATCCAAATTAAATCCAACACTAATTGTATATAGAAAAATATCATTTACTCATCCATTTTACAAATTACTTTCAATAGAAGGTCTAAATCAAATAATTAGAGATAATATACTTAATTTCTTCATTTTCCAAAATAGCAGTATTAATATTTAAAATATTACTTATCTAATCCAAATCATATAAAATCCTTATTATTTCACAACTATCAACTTTATAATTCAAATATAGAAAATAATCCAATAATTATAAAATTGGATAATAATCATAACTCGTCTCAAATCCAATTTAAGGTCCCACATCGGTTGGGGAAGGGAACGAAGCATGCCTTATAAGGGTGTGGATACCTCTCCCTAGCATGACGCATTTTGACGAGTGAATGTGGGGGGCTTTGGCTATCATCCCTATCGTCAAAGGCAAAACCGTGAGGCCTTATGTGCCAAAGCAGACAATATCGTGCTAGCGGGTGATCTGGGCTGTTACATATGGTATCAGAGCCGGAGCCCGGATCGATGTGCCAGCGGGAGCGCTGGACTCCCTTAGGGGGGTGGATTGTAAGGTCCCACATCAGTTGGGGGAGGGAACGAAGCATGCCTTATAAAGGTGTGGATACCTCTCCCTAGCATGACGCATTTTGACGAGTGAGTGTGGGGGGCTTTGGCTATCATCCGTATCGTCAAAGGCAAAACCGTGAGGCCTTATGTGCCAAAGCGGACAATATCGTGCTAGCAGGTGATCTGGGCTGTTACAGACACTAAATTTGAGGGAGAAACTCGGCCCGAAAGTGCATAGATGAACATGGTATCAACCTGTAGTAAGGCCAGCTGACCTCTTCATCTTCCATGGAGTATATCTTGAGCTCTAGAGCTTTAAATGATGAAATCTCAGTGGCATTGAAAAGTAGACATCAAGAGCTTTCTAACCATATATCATAATATTGGGGGCTGGATACGGGGGGGAGAACACACACAGACACTCTTCATTGGCACACTCCATTGGGAGTGGGTCTTCGGACCCCTCCCCTCAAACACTCTTCTTCCCTTCCTCTTCTCTTCTTCTTTAGTAGTATTTGATTTGAAATTTTCATTTATGAATTCTTGAATTTTCAATTTGTGTTTTGAATTCTCACTCTTTATTTTCATGCACTTTAATTTCATGAAATTTAGTTTTCATTTGAGAGCAATGATCACTTAATTCCCTTTGCATTTGGGAAAGGAGCTCTATTTCAATTTTGATTAAATTGATGTTTATTTCTCCTTCTCTTCTTCACTCTATCTTCATACTTGGATATCTATTAGAATCCTTGCAAGAGAGTTTTGTTCTTCAAAGATCCTTGGATCTATTAGAATCCTATTGTGAACCTTGAGAGAGGGATCATAGGATTCAGTTCGAGCTCTCTTGGCATAATGAAGTTGATTTTGATTTAGAGTTGGTATTGTGACATGTAACCTCTCTAATATTGGGGTCTTTAGATTTATGTAGTATGAGATTAGAAATCATGTTTGTTTTTTTTCTAAGAAAGAGCTTTTGTGCTTCAAAGATTCAATTATCACCAAGAGGGGGATTGGGTCTACATGAATTTCATGTGAGCCTCGAGAGAGGGATCATGGAATTCAGTTTGAGGCTCTTCTTGTAACGACCCAATTTTCAGTACACCTAGGACATACCAGAAACTGAGTGCTACCAATTTGTCATCCTAATTATTATCTATTATTTATTATATGAGCCTGATTCGTTGTTAAAAGCGTAGTTAGTTAGCGAGGTACTTTTTTTTTGAAAACATTTGGATCAATAGATGAAATCATTCATAATCAACTCACAGCTGATAACAGATAAAACAGTTATAAGCAACCACACATAAATACATCACAAGTAGCTAGCAACATTCAGTTATCCAGCCTTTATTAGAGTATAGACCTTTAGTTAGAACACCCCTAGGTATAGCTAGATAATAACTATATACATATACATACATACAACATCCCAGGTCCTGACTTGTTCAAGAGGTCCCTAAGCTGGCACCCAGGCTAGCCTAGACTCTATACTCACCTAGTCCCTCTAAACTACTAAAGCGAGGGAAAGTACGTTCTAAGTCTTCACAACTCAAGTCAGGTGGAACGTCATCAAAAGATAGAACATCATCTGCTACTCCTCTGCACGATCAGACTTTTCCACAGGACGTCTCTCTGGTACCTCATGAAGTATCCACAAAATAGGAATCTCGTACACAGGATTTAGGTTAAAGTGCGCATGCGAAGGGGTGCAGTCGTTGGCTGGTCTCACAGTATTTACATATAATCTGAGAACGATATTCACCCTAGACTCAGAAGACTATCTAGAGTAGAATCCTCTTCTTGCGAACGGTCATCAGCGAACTATGGTAAGGTATTCTTTACTTCCATCTGAAGGGGGAAGGGAGAGAGAAGGGGTAAGAACTGGGGAGTTCTTAGTAGGGTCGGGGTTATTATTTACGTTCATTAATTCTATGTCGTTTAGAAGACTATTAGCAGAATACAAGGAAGCAGTAATTAGAAAACACAGATAAGTAGAGAAGATAGAGAAAACATATAGCAGAACACAAGAAAATATCACAAGTGTAGAGAATGGAATACAAACAAGGAAAGCATACATTCATACCACAAACATAACAAAGGAAATGCGCAACCAAGTATGATGCATGTCTAGCCCTAGTGCAGGTAATGAGCTCATCTGTCGGTTTCTAACCCACTCCTGACGTTATCCAGCAACCTCTGTCTGGATAAGGCTTTCCTATTGGCTATACCCCTGTGTACAGGAAATAACCCCTCTGCCACCACAGGGTCCACTGCACGCAG
>NC_029787.2:59377991-59378503 GCF_000816755.2 Arachis ipaensis | reverse complement strand
TTATCTATCTGACTGCCTCACTGCAGCAGATGATCATACAAGTATATCTGGAGTTGCCTTAACGCAACAAATGAATAAACACATCTCTTGGGTTGCCTCAAGCAACAAATCATCACATAATCATTCTCATTATCACATTACTCTTTTCTCTTTGTCTTTTTACTTTGCTCTGATTACTCTTTTCTCTGTATCCCTTTATTCTGCTCTGGTTACTCTGTTCTCTGTGTTTCTTTACTCTGCTCTGATTTCTCTGTTTAACGTATGTATTTAAAGCTTATGTAAATTTCGGTATGATTAGTTAGCCTGCCCCAAGAATAGGTTCATTAAGTCTATACTGAAACAGTTTAACTTTTCATATAATACCTAACCCTATTCGCAAATCAAGAATTAACTATGTTGCCCTAGTTCGTTCACTAGTCTCTGTCTGTTTCTCTGTTGTTAAAACTTTACAGACTTTTTCTTCGATCTTTATCTTTTCTTCAACTTTTTATCTTTTCTTTATCTTTGCCTCA